>NC_140494.1:94121196-94548696 GCF_964271855.1 Acomys minous | reverse complement strand
GGCAGTTACACATTTTTAATGTATGAGGAAAGACCTCTGTTCTTGCTGAGGCTCTGCACACCTGCCTGCTGTTCAAGTGTCCACAAGTGGGGGCAGTGGCAGGCAAAACCAGAAGGCTCCCATTCTCTTAAAGGGGCCGCCTCCATTTTTAATCTTAAGTTTAGATGCAGCTACCCTTTTTCCTCTAAGCCCATCACAGGTACTGTCAAACCACGTGCAGCCAAACTTGCACATGAACTACATGACCAGTCTGTGAGTCTCCAGTCAGGAAGTGGGTTTCTTTACAGCCTTTGCCTCCTGCTGTTTTCTAGGGAATAGGCCTTTCAAGAAGCCACTAGAGAGGGCTTAGCTAGGGTCAGGGCTAGGGAGGAGGAACTGTGTTATAAACCAGCATACTGTTGTTGTTGTTGTTGTTGTTGTTGTTGTTTTCCTAACCTATGCAAATACCTTAAAGGAAACATCTTGCTCTGAGTACCCAGGTAAGCAGAAAAGGAAAAAATGAATGACCAATCAGGAGTGTGAGCCCAGGACTCCAGCTCTGTAAGTGACTCTGGTAGTCCATCTCTGGGACTGACTCAACTTTGGAAAAGAAATTCCTCTTCATCTTAGGGATGCGGACCATAGTCCGGCCCACTCTAAGTCTGGGAGGCATTATATCCTAGTGAGCATTCGTGTGTACTAGCTCTCACAGGCACTTAGCCAAAACTAATTTCTGAACAGCCTTCAAGTATAGGGCACTGTAGCTAGATAGCACTGGAACACGAAAAACAATATTAGCAGCATCCGGGAGCTACAGGAGAAAAAAACCCACACTCTTGGTTTGCTATACACCTTTGAATAACTAGGGCCAGAGAAGACACCTGGGAAGGCCTTCTCAAGAACGGGCTCCACCCAGTGTGAAGGTTAAGCTCCCTGCATGCATAGCTGTGTTCTGGCACCCTCTTAAATACTTTGGGTACTACCCTCCTCTCAGAGTCTAAACTTTCGAATTCAGTCATCCTAGGAGAACTTTCACTCTCTTTATCTATCAGGGAGATGTGAGTCACACCACTGGGTTAATTATAGCCAACATTATGCACAGAACCTCGGAGCCCACTGTGGGCCACAGTGCACATGGAGACACACAATCCTGAGTAGTGCCTTACACTGGGCCAGACAGGAAAGCTATGCTAGGTTATTAAGCTGTTACCTTTGTAGTTGGGTCACTAACTGCTGCTCAGGTGTCCTGCTGCAGGGAACAAAATAGACCTCCTCTACCATGTCCACATCAAGGCCAGGACTCCTGGGGACTATTACAACCAGGGACAGAGCATAGCAAGGGACACCTAGGCCTAGACTTGTACTACACAGAGGTATTTCTATTGAGCAACTATGACCAAAAGACTCTCTACCAGCTTGGCTGGACCATTTTGGAGGCTGAGATGCACACAGAACAGATTCACATCCTAACCAAACCACCTTCTGCCCAGGACCGAAGTATGTTCTAGAGGCTTCCCTGCCTCTTTCCCTGCTCCGTCTTTGTCTTTGGAGATGCTCCCACACACATAGCTTGCATAGCTAACCATCTCTTTCTATCTGCTTCTCACTATGTTGGACATTTTCCTAATTGCTAGCTAGACAACATGAGAAACTTCAGGAAGCATCTTGTGTGCTCCGTGGCTTTGGTCTAGACATCAAAATCAACCCCACACTTGTACAATGAGAAAGACAGAAGCTTCTGTGTCTGGATTTTGTGCAAAGTTGACAAGTATTATTATATGAAAGACTCCAGGCCATAGTAAGTGCTTAACACACGCAGCACACTGGGCAGCATATCATATGAGGTCTAACTGACAAGGATCTTGCTTTGCCCCCTGATGTTGTCAGCAGTTACTGGAATTCTATATGGGAAATATATCTCCTGACCTCAAAGAACTAGAATTGTACTGCAAAGCTGAAAGGGTCAGAGATAAATACAGGGTGAGAATGAACGGCCAGCCTGAGTGTACCTCCTAGGTACCTAGCACTGTTCTTTGGGACACCATGTATTCACTAATTCTCACGTGCCTATGAGACGGGATCTGTTTATTACTACCATTTTTTTTTCAGACAAGGAAAATGGGGCTCAGAGCTGTGAAATCTCTCAATGTCACACAGCTGGGCAGTGACAGAGCCCAAGCCTGTGCTCATGATCCCTACAGCTTGTAGCCTCATGTTGGAGCAGCTAAGAGTGGCCATCCTTCAAGTGCCTAAAGTGGTCTTTGTCGCGAAGGCGTTTTTGAATGGCAGATGGGATGCTGATGTCACTGAAGCCATGGCATCAAGCAAATCTTACTTTGGGCGGCGGGGGAACGTGTGGAAAGGAGGGGAGTGTGTGTCTGGAATTGAGCCTCTGTGCTGTGGGAGCAGTGGCTTCTCCTCCAGTACAGGGACAGCGAAAAGGAGACCTGATGGGGGGCAGAGCTGGAGAAACTGGGACATGTCAGAGGTGACAGGGACTTTCCCAGACCATTGCTTAACGGCAGCCAAGACTTGTGCTGATGACATCTCACAGCACACAGCCTACACTTTGCTCAGTGGAAACATCCTGCTTCAAAGACAAAGAGGTGGCATTTCACACTGGAGTTCAGAGTGGAATTCCCATGCAGATGCCACCCAACCATCGTGCATAGTGAGAGTTTGTTAAAGAAACAGTGACACCCCCTCCCCAAATCACGAGACTCAGAGACTTCTGTAAATCACACAGGGGAGCTGTCCCCAGGAAAGAAGGAAAACCTGTTATCTAAAATGCAGATAGGTCTCAAGTGCAAATACGCCAGGGGTTCAGACACACTTGAAAGCAACTCCAAAGGCAGCTTGTGCAGTTTGGGCCCAAGAGTCTGAGGAAGCTCGCCCAATCCTGGCCTTCAGAACTACGAGCAGAAACAGGGAACCAACTCCTCCCATAAAATTTTAAGACATTCAGAAGCAAAAAGTTAACAAAGGTGGTATGGCCACACCCTGCAACCCTAGGAATTCCTCTACTGGTGGAAAATGATTAACTGCCACCACACTCATCAGGAACGAGGCAGGAGGCATGAACTGGCACTTCGGGCCGCAGAGACCTGCTCTCCTCCTACCCAGGTCAAATTTTCCTGGGAATTTTCCTCCCTGGTAACTCCAAAGTAATTCTCCACTGACTATAACTGAATAGCATGCTGACTAACCCAGAACTCTGTAGAAGCACCCAATGGATGCCACATGAGTGCCTGGGACCTGCTCTCAGGCTGCTGTTGGGCAGGAGGATTCCTTTCCCATCTCTGCAACATGTCCATCACAGTGATCTGAGATCAAGAAGGAAAACGGTCTCCCTTCCTTCCTGTTCCCAGCCTCTTTCTTCCCTACCCTGCCCAGGAACACTCCACAGTCAGAGTGGGACAAGCCTGGGAGTTGGCACCAGCCCTGCCCAACACAAGGAGCTCAGATAAATTGTTACCTAGCATCTCTGGCTTCTGGGAATGTGACTAATGCTCAGTGTGGGCAACCAAGGTCTCTTCCCACACCAACAAGTTGGCCTATCTCAATGCTAGCCAACTCTCGCTGTGTTCTCCCAGCAGTGCTTGCGTGGAAGGACTCCATCAGGAGCCTACTGCAGGGTAACATGTTAGAAAGCTCTACCTTTCCTGAGCCGTGTTCGGAATGTCTGAAATCTGCACAGATGCACCTACTTTATGAACTTAGCAACCCACCTCGCTTTTCCTTATTGCTAAGTTGGGCTCATCAAAAGCCTCCCCAACACTGTCACCATTTTGTGTCCTAGTAAGGGAAGATTATTTTGCAACTTAGTTTTCTCCAAAAGACTACTGAGTGCAGGTGCTAAGCCAAAATCACAGGCCACGTCCTGAGCTGAAGAGCTTGGCAGGCCTTTCTTTTGTTTGTTTTCTCAAATGTTGTTTGTTGATGGCTTTGGGTTACTACACCCTAAAACTCAACTGTATTCAGACCTCAAGGTTTCTGGGCTTGACCCATGGATGTTCTTACTGTGTGACTTTAGACTGACCCTCCTGTCTGAAATGGCCAGAACAGAATTCATTCAGATGAAAGGCAATTTAAGGGGACCCTCGGGACACATTTGGGGTTGCTTTTCCTCAAAATCTGATTACTTTTAGTGTGATATCAGAGAGAGAGAGGGGGGGAGAGAGAGGGGGAGAGAGAGAGAGAGAGAGAGAGAGAGAGAGAGAGAGAGAGAGAGAGAGAGAGAGAAGGAGGAGGAGGAGGAGGAGGAGGAGGGAGGATATAAAATACACATTTAATTTATGATCACTAATGAATGGCTTTGGGCATAGTTTTTCCAGGCTCTGGGTGAAAAGGAGACTTGTTTCCTTCATAATTACAGCTTAGTGGGTGATGATATACCCAGATATGGATTACCATAGGTCAGCTGAGTATCACCTGCGGCAGGGATATGAATGGGCCCTTATCTGCAGCTGTGACTAGGAATATGGAATGAAGTTCAAATAATGGTGATGCAGGGGCCAAGACCTCTGTACTGAAGCCGAAGCCAGCCCTACCCAACCCCACACTCTCAGTCACATGGACGAAGTGTTAACTAGTGACAAGAGGCCACCTGGGTCTTAATCCCTCTGTCAAGGACATGGAGATACCCAAGGACTGTAGGAATATTCCCATTTCTTAACATGAAGAGCAGATGATGCATTCAAGCAAGACGTGCAGTGTTTAAAATTCATTTAGGAGCTACCTTCTTGCAGAACAAAACTATCTGCCCTTGGATAAAGCATGATCTTTGTGCTCAGTTTCACCATCTCTAACATGGGGCTAGAAAGATAGAGAGGAAAGGAAACTACTATGTAATAATAATCCAGTATACTATCTTACCTCCATAGCAAAATTAACTAAACAAATGAATGCTAGACATTATGCTAGACCTAGGAGGAAAGGACCCATAATCATAACAAATTGATTATTTCAGCATGCAAGCACAGACTGAGTGCTCAGCATTTTTTTTCCTGAGGCCTACAAGGTATACGGAAAACAGCGGGCTGCTGGCTCTCTGTGCTGTAATTAGAAGGGGTTCAGAATGTGTCTATGAACAAGAGAAAACGGAGCTTTCTGATTGTATCGGTTTGATAACCGTAAGCAGAAAGGTAAGGAGTACATGCTGGCGGAAGCCAACATTGCATTTGATGTATTCTTCGTTCAGCTAACAGGCAGGCTTTCAAGCCATGTTATCTGCCCCCACATCTCGACCTAATTTAACAAGTTGCCATGGGAGCCCAGTGAAGGCTGATGCAATTTTCTTATCTTTGAAGGAAGAATGTAACTGTGCAAGAGAGTGTGAAAATTCCATTTCTAACTGATTTCCACACTTTTACAGTGAGTGCAGTAACTAAGATATCACAGGAAGAAGGAGAATGCATTCCTGTGGATGCGATATGGATAGAAACCTCAGGCCCCAGCCTAGGACAGGAAGACACAGCCTCTTCTTGGCCAGGTGCATCTAGGCACATGCATGTAGTACAGACTAGGTAGTCATGGTATAGAAGTCTGAGTGTCTCTACTGTAGGTCACACACAAGCTGCAGCAATTGAATTTTAGGACTTAAAGGGGCCAGAACCAGAGATAGAAAACCAGCGTGACTTTTATAAACATGACAAAAGTACTGCCAACAGTTACAGCGTGATTTCCGCTTTCCAAAGTACTTTTCAAACGTCCTCTCATCCTAACACGCCTGCACACAGCCAGACACCAGTCTGTAGACACTCCAGCCATCACCTCAAGCAAGAGACAGGGCAGGATAGGTGTGCTCCATCCCCTCTTAATCACTGTTTCTGAGATGAAAAGGGCCCACGAGACCACAGCTCAGTTGAACCTGCAATGAAGGCAGGAAATGTTCCCCAAAGACAAAAACGCATGGGGGAAACCACCAAAATCTGCTCTGCTCTCGCACACCTAACAAATCCCAATATTTGCACCACAGCAACAAGAGATTCTAGTTCAAGTCTAAGGTCACTTACAATACACCGAACAAAACAGAAAGCCTCTGCTGGGGGTGGAGGGGCGGCGTCCTATTTACACCTAGTTGGTGCTCATTTGCTGAGATAATAACCTTATTACAAGCAGGGGTTTCTTCTCACGTTGTCTAGCACAATGTCTAGCACTTATTTAATTAATTGATTTGGTTCAGCTGCATTTTCACACATCTCCTACTGTCAAGAGAAGGGCGGAGAGTTCTACTTCACTAAAAGTAGAAAAAGGTACAAGGTAAATTTGCCTAAAATCACGCAGTGTGTTAGAGCTGGGAGGGAGCTCAGGGGACTTCTGTTTTCTGGGCTATTGTTCTCACCACTATTTGAGTATGAGAAAGACTCAATTCAGTCGTAAAGAAACAGAAACTAAATGTAGAGATGCTTTAATTTTTTTTTTTTCAATTCACAGAGCATGACTCTGAGAAGGCTAACCGATAATCCATTTCCCATCTCTACTCACTGAAGGTCTCAATCCCATGCGGAGAGGGAGGGAGGGAGAGAAAGATGGAGGGAGGGAGGGAGGGAGGGAGGGAGGGAGGGAAGGAGGGACGAAGGGAAAGAGACTATTGAACAACAACCAAACAAGAGCACTGTCAATTATTTGAGCACTGCCCTGGCCTTGTCTTTTCCCTTCCAAGCAGCCCTTCTCCCTCCACACTTGATCACATCCTACTGCATGCAGCTTGAGAGTCTAGCCCCAACTCCGAAGTCTGCCATTCCTCTACACCTTGAAAGACTTTCTGTACTTTTTCTCATCTGAGGTGTCTTCCATAAGAATGAGTAAATCTCCCAATGGTCTGCTCTCTACAAATAGACAAGGATCCGCTGAAGTGTACCCACCTACTATCTTCCCCCCCACCCCAAAAAAAAGGTGTGAAGGTATTTCAGAAAGAATACATATCTTCAATGTTGTCTGTGTCTCACGATCCTATATACAGACCTTGCTGCCACTCCCAATCATAGAGTTATTTCCTGGGCACTGCTGATGCAGTGACTGCCCTAGGGTCTTTGCGGGATGCAATATAGAGAGTTCATTCTTGATCTCTGAAGGATGAGTAATTTTTCTAAGTACATAAATTTTGTTCTTAAAGATCAGTTAATTTTCAGAAAAATCCCATGGCTACCCTAGCATACTTTTAACATCAGACAGGTGTGTCAACAGAGACACCGCGTCTGCTGTTTGTCTTTAGTCACATAGAGTCCTCACCTGTGCAGGCGAAGGACATTTTAAGAGGACAGCAGCCAGACCACATCTGACTAACAGACTTTAACATATAACATAATCTCCTCTCAAACGCACTTGAAAGCCCTGCAAATCCTGCAAAAAGGGCCTGATGCTTAGCACAATTATCACTCAATTCTCCCTGGACTTTCCTCAGGCAAACCATTCCAGGGCTCCTGGGTTAAGGTACCTATGTGCTGCTGCTCATGGGAACAGTGAACCACCGCCTTGCTCTACTAGGAGATTCTCTGTCTAAGCCCAAGCTCGCTGAACTTCATCCATTCTCTGGGTTCTTTCTGAAATCACTACTACTCTAATGATAGTTTTCACACCCGTGAGAAAACCAATCCTGAAGCTAAGTAGTAGTAGCTGTTGTTGCTGTTGTTGTTAAGTGTCTTACTGCAGAAGCCCAGAACGGATCTCTACAGGGCCTGTAACCCTGTTCCTTAATTCAAACAGCAAGCTGCTATGAGAACCACACCGTGGAACTCTGCAGCACGCACGCCATTCAACTCTGTCATTGAGAAGGCCAGCTTCCAGTTTTGTATTTAGAAAGGCGTCCCCAGCACAGGCCAGCAAAAGCCCCTCTGCTATCCATGAGGCAGTTTCTAGAAACTCCCCATCATCACGGTCCCCAGATATGAAAGAAGTTGAAAAGTTATACTTGCTATGCTCTTAAACATGAGATGGAAATGACGTGATTGGCTTCCAAAACTCAGTGGCTTTTCACAAGCACAATGGCTTGAGCCTGAAAGACCTTCCAGAGACATCTACTCCTCACAAGGAGAAAAAGGGATGCCCCTTGGGTCTCTGTGCCTTACACTTGACCTGGCCCATGGAAACATGCAAACAGCCACCTAGACCGGGGCTGGGTGCCTACCTGTGTAGCCAGCCAGGGCAGCAGCAGGAATGACAGGCTTGTCCTTGTTGAGGTCAGCGCGGTCACGCACATAGTCCTTGAAGGTGCCCTTGGGCTTGTGGTTGGGCAGGGCAGCGGGATAATCCTCGGAGTCGAAGCTGTCATAGGAGGGGACACGCTGCAGGCTGTTGAAGGATGACTGGCTGCTCCAGGACTGGGTGAGGCGGTCACAACTATCGTAGCTCTCTATGCTCTCAAAAGAGTCCTGGCCCCCGAGTTTACCTGGAGGTAAAGGAGGAGGTAGGAAGAGGGCAGGGAGGAGGGGTTGGGGGAAAAAACAACTGTAAAAAACCCTCTTATGGAGGACAGATTGCTAATCAGATCTGGAGAGTGATGAAGGGAGAGAGGGCCCAGGGATACAGGAGTCCCAAAAGGCATGAGTCTACACTAGGGGGAAGGAGGTTGGCCTGGCTGAAATACCAGAGATGCTGCCGCTGCCCGCTTACAGTTCCTAGCCTAGACCGGAAGTTGGGTTCTATTCCTCTGATCTGTTGTATGGACCCAACAGGATGAGGACCTCAAGAATTCTAAGGCCAGAAATGTAGAATCTTGTACTTGTCAAGAGATTCTTGGTTATTATATTAGTCTTGGTGAATACATTAGACTTGATGAAAAAAAAAAAACAGCCCGGTCAGATTGAATCTCTTATTTTCAACTCTAGACAAATGAAATGGTGTGAAAAGGACCAAACTGGTGAAATATTTTGGTCATGAGAAGACTTAGAGCAAATTGGCCTCCCTTGACGTTAGAACTAAAGTATTAACTTTCTAAGTAATCCCCCCCCCAAATACTAAGTGATTCCTTCATGCCCTCTCAAGTAGAGGAAGAAGCTACGCCACGCCTTCAAGGAGAGTCAAACAAAACCCGCCAAGGCTCGCTGTCACCCTCCTAGGCAGAAAACAGTATTGGTTTCCCTCTCCAGTAGTTTAGTGCTCCACAACCAGGAAGATGGGATGACTGTGGAGCTGAGGCCCAGGGCAGCGTCAGAAACCCTTCACTCTGTGAGTTGCTTAAGGCATTCTGAACTGACCACAAGATCATGCAAGCTCATCCATTTCCCAAACCAGGTTATAAACAGCTGCTGGGGTTGTGCAATCACTCCTGGGGAAATTTCCATAGGCAAAAAAAAAACGCCACTAACAGAGAGGCTAATATGAAAACCTTAAGTGGAGGAAAATAAATACATCAAAGACCTAAAACAGCTCCCAGGAATGTTTTCTTTGTGTGTTTCATGTTCGGCTACTTTTTGGGCAACTGGAGGCATATCTCAAGAGACAGGATGGCCACTCCTGTCCAGCACAAGCCAAAAGATTGAAAGATATGACAAATGTGCCTGCAGAAATACCCCCAAATCAATTCTTAATTGTGCAAAGCTGGCTAAACCCTGAAGTAAACGTGCCTTATTAGTGTGCTTCTGGCTTGTCTTCTCCTTCATGACAGTGAGCACTGGTTAAGAAAACACAACTCAAACATAAGAAGCTGCTCAAACCAAAGTTAAATACTCAGGAAAGATACTGTTCTCAAAGTTGTCAGTCTGTCTGTCTGTCTTTCTTTCTTTCTTTCTTTCTTTCTTTCTTTCTTTCTTTCTTTCTTTCTTTCTTTCTAAGTCCATATAAACCAGTGCTTCTAATGCAATCCACTGCTATGGACATTCTACCCTTCCGCTCCCTCCTGTACTGCTTAAGACAGAAAAAAATGCCATACCTCACTCTACCTTCTGTCACTTGTTCAAAGGAAGGCAATGTCCAGAAAGCAAATCAGAGGCTAAGGAGTGACTGGCCCAGCCTGCCCAGCCTGCATCACATTAGTACCTTTCCATTACTGTGGGGATGAGGGGAGCGGTTTCGAGACAGGGTTTCTCTGTGTAGCCTTGGATGGTCTTAGACTCACAGCTATCCTCCTGCCTCTGCCCCACTGAGTGCTGGGATTAAAGGTCCCTCTCCCAGGCATTACTATTTTTTAAGTCACATTAAATGCATCAGGGAAGCAGTCCATACACAGACTGCCCCAGCCTCTTTAGCATAGCAGAAATGTCTCCAGTATCTCACAAAAGGTGTTTTCTTTCTCCTACTAGCTATGGATGCTGTCATTCAACTTCTCTGTGGCACACTCAGAAAGCCCAAGAAAGAACCCTATATTTCCATGAAGGATGCGCTGCCCACTGAGCCATCCATGTGTAGGTCTTCTCTACGCCTGAGCCTCTAGCAATCACTCTTATCTCATCAGCCATTTTGATATTTGGCGGGCCAGGAGCTGAAAGAGCTTCATTTAGCAAAAGTGCTAGAGTAGGCGTCACTACTCTCTCGCAGCCTCGCCAGATGCCACTAGGTTCAGACTTGTGATTTAGAGCAGAGAGCAGCCTTTATTTTACTTCTTTTTCACAACCCAAGAGCTGGAAGCCTTCATTAACGGGTATTTTCTCCAAAACACCAACTTGAATCCAAAAGGATCGGACACTCGGTTCTGCTCTGTTCAACCAGGAGGCAAGCATCCCCAAAACAAGCACTGCCCATCTTTTCTGAGAAATGGCTCTGCAAGGTCCTTCCAAAGCTTACTGAGTCCACCGAACAGCACTCGGAGCAGTAGTCAGCGAGCCCCGTAGCCACCCACAGAAAAGACTCACACAAAGACAGGCCTCAGAGCTCCAATGAGTGGGACAGAGGAGTACTTTGTATACTGTAACACAGAATCTGAACACTACGATTATTAATAGTCAGCTAACAGTAATGTCTTTAGTCTAGACCAATCACAACACTCAGAATCAATGGCCCTTTGGCCAGCCGTGTTACAGCATGTCTACCATGCAGCAAGCAGGCCTGCACAAGCTGGTCTTCCCCTTAAGTCTGTGGCCTGAGCTTGGAGGAGGTGGATGACAGTGAAGCCACAAAGAAACACCTGATGTCTATAGTAAGTATCAATTTGGGTTTATAATCGTTAGTTAGGGCATGACGGGGTGGTAAGGACCCAAGAGCCAAAAAAAGGAAAGTGGGGGAGGGGCCCTGACACCAATCCCAAACCAGCCACAATTGTAAAACAATATGATTACAGATCTACCCAGATTTACAACACAGCTGAACCCCAAACCCACAACTCAGTCTTCTTAACTCTACGGAGAGACAGCCCCACAAAGAAGAAAGCGGTGTGAGAAGTGCACAGATGCATACACTTGTGAGTATGTATTTAAATAAGACATGTACCCAAAAATAAAAGACAGGCAGAAAGGGGAAGACAGACCTGGTCCCACCCATTCCCTTTGGTTTGAAACACAAACAACCTAGGGCCTAAGAAGGACGATTTGAGTTCCGATTTTGCAGGGACTTGCCCTGTGCAAGGCCAGATAGCTATCCGCAGGCTTGCTGGAAGGAAGTGTGACAGGAGGATGGATCACAGTGGCCACAGGGTACCTGTACCTTCGGCTCTGGTCCTTTTGGACAGCTCTGAACAGGTAAAACGGGGAGTCGTTCAGTGAGCGGGAAGCACTATCCTGCTCTTCCTGTTTATAATGCCTTCCCATTTTCCCATCAGGAAAGTCGTTTTTCAGCTTTTCAAAAAATGAGTGGGCTCTTCTTGGATGAAGAAGCCCCTCCTCTGAACAGACTGCACTTTCTCAGCAACAAGACAATGTGAACACACTGCTCCTGGTAGCGGAATGCTCATGGCCTCATCTTAAACATCGGGTACATTCTACCTTTGGGGCATCAAGTCGGTCAGACCTATTTTGAAACACTTACTTCTCTGCCAGTGAATGTTTTATCATTACTATAATAGCCTTGCCATGAAGAGTACTTTCTTTTGGAAGCCTGTGGCCACCTCTTTCCCTGGTCCCCTAGCTAAATACACACTTTCACCACACTGTTGATGACCAGTTCCAAATAAACCATTGGTTAACCATCTTGTATCTTCCCAAACCGAAGAAGTCACAAGTGGCTAAGTTCCCAGGATGAGCAGCAAGGGTCATCCCAGGTGCCAAGTCAGGTTCTACAGTGAGACCCAGGTGTGTCCCAAGAGGAACACTGAGGCACGTACCAAATTTCAAGAGGATTACGATCCCAAGCAGAAACTGCCTTAAAGAAACTGCAGCCTGTCTTTCAAAATCCAACAAGAAGTATCATGTAGGCAAACCATTTTACCCTGATAACACACTTGCTTATTATTCTGTCTTACTTAGCTCCATCATGGACCCTAAGATCTTTATGATCATGTTGGATAAAGCTAAAAATCACACGGCAGAAAGGTCTTACTGTCTACACACTCAAACATGGAAGAGCTAAGACTGATGAATAAAGGACTGATAAGGAAGCAAAATGGGACCTGAAAAACTCATGCAGTGAGGTAATTTTGTACACCCAAGGAATCTGAAAGTAAATTTGACCTACCACGACTGGCCCTCCCCATGCACATGTTGTCTGGAGTTAACACTTCTTGCTTGATGGCAAAGTAGTCTGTCTGCAAGGTATCTGTCTGGAGAGGGTCCCGGAGAAGGACAGAAGGGTAGTCATTCTCATACTTGAGGGACAGGAGTTCCTCCGAGCTGATGGGATGCAGCGTCTGATAGGACTCTGTGATGAAGCTGGGCTCTGAGAACTCTGAGGGAGGAACACACTGAGCATGCTCGATACCATAGCCTAGAAAAGAAGAACGTTTACAATTGGAGACACAGGCACCGGAAAGAAGCAATCCTTACTACTTATCTAAGACCCATCATGGGATGTGAGCTGACTCCCTTCAAAAAGAAAAGAAAAGTAAGTCAGAAGGACTTGGGTTCAACCTTGATCCACAACTTGCTATCTGTAGCCCTTGACAAGATACCTTCTTTTTTTGGTCTTAATTTACTGATTTGTAAAATAAGGCTAAGTGGTTCTTACTCAAGGTGATGAAGGGTTAATGAGGCTGTGCATGCACAGTGCCTCACCATCTCTGGCATTCTTGATAAGGTCTTGATGTCTAGTGAACGTAACTGTTGTCATTGGAATAAAAACTGTAATAAGCAAAAGGATAAAACAATACATCACCCCTGTTTAACACTACCTTTAAGGCAGAGCCACAGAAAGCCAATGGTATTCTTTGTCTCCAGCCATCTTTATAGTGTGCTAAGGTATCTTACACTAAAAAGGAGAGAAGAGTTTTGTTTTCTATAATAGAAGGTGATGCTGAATGTGTCACTCATGGTCTCCAGAAGGATTCCATAGTAAATCCTGTCATCTTTAACAGTAGGCAAAGAAAGCATGTGGGCCAAAATAAAATTCCTAGCCCAGGCCACTCCCATCACTATCACAAATGGGATTAAATAGGATCAAAATTCTAGCCAGGGTGTATTCCTTCCCAGTTGCAGGAACCTTGTAGACCGATAACTACACATACAAACTTGACGCCTGTACTTGCTAAAAGTCATAAAGCAAATAACACAAAGCAGAATATAATTGAGAAACTATTCCTTTCTATAGAATTATTATTAAAGTATCTGAGGTCACCATGGACAAGGGGGCCGTTCTAAGTTTCCTCTCACAGAGATCGGAGAGGCGAAAGGAGAGCAGAAGACAGCACTTACTAATGAAGTAGTCCGAGGGGTAGCGGGACTCTGGGTAGGTGGGGTTGACTCCATTCACCTGATAGGGTTTCACATCTTCTGTAAGAAACACAGCAGGGAGGGAGTGATATAAAGGGAGCATCCAAGTGACTCTCGGCCGACAGGGATCTTGACACACAAGGATCCCAAAGATCTCAACCTTTTTACCCTAAGGAATCCGCAAGCCCATTACAGGAGTTGGTGTCTCGGTTGCCTGGATGGAGCCTTAGTTCAGGATGAGATCATAAAAGCATGGCTGAGTGTATCATTTCAGTAGCTGTGAAATGGGATTTATCCGTTTATCTTGGAAGGGGACCCAGTGGATAATCACTGAAGGTTGAGAAAACACTACCAGCTCTCATTTGTGATGTTTTGGTGTTCCCCTTCAGAGAAGTGAATCTCCAGGCTTGAGTCTGGGGATGTCTCAAGGACCATGGTCAACGCCTAACGCTCAAACCGATCAATTAAAAACCATTCCAGAAACACACTCCTGTCTTTAGGCAAGGAGGGTTTTATATCTCCATTTTTATTTTTTCTTTTTCTTTTTCTTTTTGCAGATGTCTGGATTTTTGTTTTTTTCAATTCTGTTTTTCTCATTGTTCTTGGAATTCAATTCAGGCTCAGACAAGAAACAGGACACTGGTAAGGTGACTCCACTCAGTGAACCGTGAGGCCTTATGTAAGGTAAGAGAAACAACATATCCAGGCTGCCGAGATGCCAACTTCCTTTGGACCCGGAAAAGAATGGAAAGAACGTGTATCAGAGGCAGACTGTCACGGTGGGATGAGGATCCTCTGGCTACCCTGGGACCAAATGCACTCGCTGTTGGCACGGCACAAAGCGTGACTATATTTCTTTGCAAAAACCAATTGTAAAGGGAGACTGCTGATACGGGTTTTTCCTCAGGTATCTGCTAGCCTGCTGAGAGCAAAGGCTGATGGGAAAACAAGTTTATGCCTGCACTCAAAGAGAGAGAGAGAGAGAAAAAAAAGGTTCTAAGTTGAGATAAAATGATTAAACTCTGCTTGAACGCCTTATCAGATTGAAACATCCCCTGCACCTTTGGCCTCCAGCTCCACCCCGAGCAACTATGTTCTCTGGCTGCCACGGTGCCTAGGTTTGATCACAAGAGGGGACGCTGTCCTGAGTACAAACATTCTGACCGTCTCTTCAGAAATGTAAATGCATAGACAGGCATTTTTACTGCCTGGAGCAATGGGACTCCGGCTGAGGTTGACAGGACTTGCCTTCTCACACATATTCAACTACACCCTACTTCAGCTCGATTCTCTGACAGCACTCCACGGCAGAAACACGGACTCCAGTCTAATCCTGACTTAGAGGCAGCAGTCTCCTCTAAGGCCACAGTATCACAGCAAGAACACAGGACGGGAAGTGAAATTAAAGCAGATTTAGAAGTAAGCGAAGTTTCAAGTGTTGGTCGCTGATTGGAGATAACTTCAAGAGGAGATACATTTTGCGGCACTTCGGAATCAAGGGTAGCTAGCTATGCATGTACCATGGCCAGGGGCAGAGTGCGACCACCCCACGCTCCTGGTACATCCTCTGCGAATTCAGTCAGAGTTCAGAGACGCACCGTATTAACAGATTATGTTCGGTTTCATGGTCTGGTGCAACCTGCTGGTGTGTTCAGAAGCCGGCAGTTAAACCAGCTCTTACGAGGAGCCTACCACATCTTTCTTTTCCTCTTATGAACAGGTCACTCGTGTCAGTGCCTAGGGGTCAGTACCAGTGCAGTCACTAGGGCTGTTGAACACTCCTCAGTAGCAGCAGCCACAGGAAGAAGCACCAAGTCTATGGCTATGTTCATTGGTCATGTTCAATAAGAAGCCGAGGAGAAGGAATGCACAGCATACTTCTGTGCCCAGAGGAACAGGTCTGGGGCTCTCCTCGGCCTGGAGTGTGAGGCACACCCTTTAACAAGGGAAAGTACTATATGGAATGAGCTATGTGCCCTGCTCCTTAGGCTGTGCCTAGAGCTTGGGGCTGGTGACCACAGGGACCGGGTGGGCCTGGTTACAGAGGGCAGCAGGCTTCTAGGCTTACAGTCAGCTCCAGGGTACTGCTGACTGCTGGTAACTGCAATTTATTTTAAGAAGAATTTCAGAAAAATAAGCACACCACCACCCAAGTTTGCCGCCTGCTGCTGCTGTTGCTATACTGAGCCAGAGCTATGGGGCATGAGTCACTTGGTCCAAAAGGGTTAGAAGAGGCCAGTAGAGGAGGCTGTGTCATTACAAGGTTGCAACACCATGTCCTGACATAACCCCCTAGCTTTGGCTACAAATGGAAAAGGTATTCTACACTACCATAACCCCAAGCCGGTGAGTGGCAGAGAAACTTGTCTTGCTAATAAGCTTGGAGATGCTATATTCTCCTAGTACCAGAGGGTATGTACTATAAATCAAGGGAATATATATTAAATTGTCTGGGGATAGGGGAAACATCTCCTTTTTAAATCCATGTTTATTTAAATCCAAGAACTGATCGTTCAAACAGTGTTTGGGTATAAGAAACTAACGTGGATCATATTTTTGCATACAAGATGCTAAAGAAGTACAGTTTTTCAAAAAATTAAAATATGAATCCCTAATGCACATAAGAAGCTAAACCAACATGTGCTGAGCTCTTGCTTTGTGCCACGCTCTGTACCAAACACATCCCCACACACGGCAGCATGAGCATCCTGCAACTGGACCAGCGTTTCTCCTACTCTTAGAGAAATGCCACACAACACCCTCCTCCCTGCTCTCACATATTTACCTTTCTGCAGGATCTCTAGATGTTCCCAGAGGATGTCCCCAACAAAGTCTGGAGCCAGCTCGAGGAAGCATTCTTTGCCCAGGGCACACAGTGCCGCTCCGTTCATACAGAACTTCTGGAAGTCCACACCTTTCAGGCTGAACTCATTCACAGCCCACATCACCCAGTCCCGAACATGGGTTTCTGTCCACTGCCGTGGGTCTGAGGAGAGAGACCAAGTGAGGCTGTGGTAGGGCAGGCTGGGGACGAGACAGTGAAGGGATGGAACAAGGCTGAGGGTTCTAGTCATCTTCAGGCCGAGGGAGCAGCATCTTGTCCAGCACCTCGCATATCCCTTCTCCCCACACTCAGGCACCCCACATTCCCTATTTTGGCAGATAGGAGGAGCTGTGGTCAGCCAGCAACAACTCCCTGCTTTTATTAGGGCCGAGACTTCCACTGATCTCATCTCTCACCCTTATTTCCATTAACATTTTTAAAAAGCCCCAGAGAAGGGAACATGCCTTCTTTAATGGCAGTAGTAACAACATAAAGTGGTTTCCACAAATTGCACATGCCTCTGCCTGCTCTCAACTCCTCAGCGCACTTGAGGTTTTTATACTCAATTATTTTGATCTTAGCTTCTTTGGTTTTTTGCAATAATCACCAACAATTAGCAACAGTAAGTCACTCAAGTGTCATTCTTAGTGACTACATTAGTCAGATCCCCTGCAAGGTCTGCATGTGTCACGGGCCCCGTTTTGAGTAGCAGGGATGACATATAATCTTCATACATGACCTGAGGTTTGCCAGAGCTGTACCTGTAAGCAACAGCCAAAGGGGCTCAGGTAGCCGCAGGCTGCAGTGCCCACATAACTGATGTCATGAACCCAAAAGTAACTTCATGCGATGCAGAAACACCCAGGGCTCAGAAGTCACACTTTGCTCTGCCTTCTGGTCCTCAAAGGATGTTTGGGATTGTTCTCTACCCGGGCTTGGGGCAAGGTTATAAACAGAAGGGAAAAAAATATACAGAAATACTTAAAGATCTAACCAGGGTTCAATCTGGCCCTGCTGGAAGTCTTCTCTTCACAGTAGAAGAGGTATGGTTTATAGACAGAATTCCTTCAACTTTCACAACAACAACAACAGCAACAACAACAACAACACAGAACACAGCGTTCCTGCTCTTGACTGTCCAGGAAACGTTCGTAGGTGGAGCTGACAATTCACAGTTCATTTCTCTATGACAACTCCAGACCCTTTCCATTCTCAGTGAGCCCTTTTAGATAGGACAGACCCAACACACAGGCAAACTTTGCCAAAGCACATGGGAAAGAGCAGAGTATAAATTTAAAGGAACACAGCTCCCTGGGTTTGTCCATGGTAGCCCACGTGGCCCCTAAAACAAAGTCTTCCAAACTTTTCTGTAAGCTGTAATTGTTTGAGGACTTTACAAAATAAAGATGCCAACGGCTGTTCAGATTGAATTGGCCTAGTCTGGGACCTACCCCGGAAGTTCTCGAAGACCCAGAGATGTCCAGACAGGTCGGGGAAGACTGTCCTAAGGCCGAGATGGCAATGACAAGCTGGAAAGGGTGGATCTCTGGTCCCTTTGTTTCATGGATGTCTGCCACAGGCCGTCACTGCTGATCTAAATCAGGATGGCTAATCTAAACCAGCCTAGCTACAGGGTCTGGCCTAGTGAACCCTTTTCCTAGTATAAAAAGTATACCTTTTGGGATTCCCAGTCGCTGCTGTTCTTTTGTGAAACCACTGAAAGTCGCTTTCAAGGCTTGGGACATCATTTCTTTGCTGCTTGGAGTTAACAGTGGGACATCTGCGCATTCCATATCTGTAAGGAAAAACAAAACAGCCTATGAAAAACAAAAACCACATAGGTAATTAACTACTCATAAAGAATGGGAGGGTGTGAATAAACCAGAGAATGCAAGCTGAGAAAGAACTGTGCTAATGTCCTCATCACAGCAAGTAAAATAGAAGGAGTTTTCTACAATATGCTAGGCCCCTTTTGGGGGATGGGGGCGGGAAGACTGTGCCTTGCTTACAACACTCTGTATCCTGATGGGAGAAAATGCTATTCTTTCTTCTGATCTCTACTGTCCATGCGCACACACCTGTTTATCCACCTTATTCATTGAAACCATTTGTACAACTACATATTTTCAGTTACCTATAAAAAGAAGGACCAGTATTATTCATGCAACCTAGAATGACTTAGTGCTTGTAATATGCAAGGGGGACGGGGATAGCACAGAAGGAAAAATAGCAGGAAACACAGAAATAGGATGGACCAAGACAGTGGACTGTGAACCAGGGGATTCAGTCCTTTAAAAAATCTATAAATGTAAATGTCCAAACACAGTGTCGATAAGGGCTTCGACGGAGAGGATGCACTCTAGTCTAGAACAGGGAGCTGTGGCAACTTCCAGAGGAGAGGAAAGACCTGCCTCAGGGAAAGAGACAGTTGATGTGAGATCTGACGGACATTCAGAAACTAAGGAAGGAAAGCATACTCAGGCCTAGCCGTTCCCAGAGTAAAGTCCCCCAAGCAGACATATCAGCTCACCTGGAAATGATAAGATGCAGAATTCCAATTTCCCTGGAGGCCTATTGGATCAGAGCACATGTGTCTGCTTTTCAACACACAATCCAGTGGTGAGAACTAAACCAAAGCAGCACAGGCTCTGGCACAGCATAAATAAAGGTCGTGAGCTAGGAGGTATCAAAATGGTGAATGTGGAGGTTCTTCACCTCCTGCTTAGGTTTACACCAAGCTATGTTTAAGGCTATTGTGAATGGAATTACTTCCCTAATTTTCTCCTTAGTGCCTTTGTCATTGGTATAGAAAAAGACTACTGACTTGTTTTTGTAAGTTAACTTTGTATCCTGCCACTTTGCTGAAAGCTAACTGGTTAGGAACATTTCATATCACCTAGAAACAGGGATACTTTGACATCTTTTTCTATTTGTATCTCTTTTATTTTCTTTTTATGCTCTAACAAGATTTTGAGCACTATACTAATAGGAGTTCAGACAGTGGACAGTCCTGTCACTATATACCTTGGTTGAGTAACATAGAGAAATCAAGCTGAAACTGAACTGAATCATAATCCTAAAAAAAATAAATAAATAAAAATGCTATGCAGACTGCTGGAGAAAAGGAAGCAATGGTCCTACACAGCCGTGACCACTACAAACTACAAACTACAAGACTCAACTAGCGGAAAAGATGTGCTTACTTGTGCAACAGTGGCACTGCTGTTATGAGATAACCAACCAACTCTGGTAGTAAGGCCTGCTCCACAGGACAGAATCTATGCCTGGTACATTAAGCCCTATGGGGGTGGGGGGGGTGGACCACGATCATAGGCCATTGGGGGTAACTGAATATTGCTGTTTTGCTAAATTTCCATAGCAGCAAACTGACTTTTAAATATTTAGGTTGATCCTGGTCAACAAATGCCTCTTCTGCAGTCAACAGTAGTAAATGATGAAACTCACAGCCACACAAGGTGCTGAGGACAAGTTACAGATGTGTGCCCAGCCCCAAGCCAGATGTTTGTGCCACGCCCTGTAAGGTGCAGGGAACAAAGTAGGATGTGAGACCTAGAATAGAATACACAGAGGAGCGTTACAAAATGTCTTCCGGGGAAGGCTCAGCCATTGCAATCTCACACACACAACAGCTGTGGCTGCCCGCACCCGGCCTTCCCAAGAAAAAGCCCCTCAATAGCCCTGCGTGGATGAGAGAGAGGCTTAGGGAGCTCTATCCTTCACTGTGAAGTATTTGTTAACTGAAAGATTCAGGGAGCGGGGGTGTCACTGTTTTCGTTGTATACTCAGTGGTGACCCCTCCAGGCTCCAGTGGATACTTCCAAACCAAAGGTCACGCAGATGGCCCTGACTGAACTCAGTTGAGTCACAAATCAAAAGCAAAAGTCATGTTTAGGAAAGAGACTGAGGGGTGGGCTGATAGGAGTGGTAAGGAGAAAAGAGTAGAGCAATCAGAACACACACACACACACACACACACACACACACACACACACACACACACAAATTTCAAGGAATAAATTTAATTTTTAAAATTACAGAATATGGGAGAAATAAAACCTTGTAATGTAAAAGAAGAAAAAAGATGACCGGCTGCTGAATCAGAGTGATCAGGAGGGCAGCTGTCTGACATGGAGTTGAAGACGTAAGCGGGGACAACATTAAAGCACAGGTCATTTTAGCCTAAGGCAAATAGAAAGCTGCTGAAGTTTAACCAGAGGAATGGCCTCCCTGCGTTGTTACTCAGGATACCGCCTTGGATAGATACAAAGAGGGGTTCAGGTGAGTATGAGACGTTGGGGCATTTATAAGAAAGCAGTAGCATTTGTTCTGCTAAGAGATGACAGCGATTTTGACTAGGAAAGTGGCAGTGCTAATAAGATAGGCAGGCAAGCATGAAGTGCACACAGGAAGTCCCAATTTATGATTTGTGTGGGTGGGAAAGGACAGTAGGTACCAAATCCTGAAGACCTGCGTGTATCATCATCTGCCAGACACCACACAGCCTTACCCTCCCTCACTCGCAGGCCATGTGCCCAATACGGGTACATACATGTGGTCAACATCAAGCCCCTGGGTCAAATACTCCCCAAAACTAACCCCACCTAGCTTCTCTGAGACTTTCTGAAGTGACTACCTTCACCGCCCTGCCAGGAGGCTTAGAGGCCTGAACTGTCCATGTACCGCATGCAGAGACTGGTGTAAGATGACTACATTTCAGAAGAGGACACTACATAAGTTCCTCAGTTACCTTATAGTTCCAAGCAGCTAAATGGAAGGAAGGAAGGAAGGAAGGAAGAAAGGAAGGAAGGAAGGAAGGAAGGAAGGAAGGAAGGAAATCCCTGAACATATATGAGAGAAATGATGAAAATTAGTGACCTCCAAGAAAAAGAGCCAATATATTGCCTCTGAATGTCAAAATGAAGAGAAGCCACACTAGGTGACTGAGGACAGTTTCTATCCTTGCTTCCAAGGGGCAGCCCAGAGTCCACGCCCTCCTAAGAAGAAACGGTTCCCTACAGCTACTCTCCCAGGCCCTGCCAGTGATAAGGAATCTCAAGTCCCAGTGAGTGTTTGGATTGCCCTGGGACATTTAAAAAAAAAAAAAAACACGTTCTAGTAGAAGAATCAGCATGCCTCCAGGAAGGCTGACCAAATGATGGAAAATCCCAGATCTTGGAGGGGAAAAAAAAAAAGCTCAGGGAAGGATAGCTGTTGATTACATAACATCCAGCCCTTTAAACAATGGAATAATCATCAGATGAGTCACTACGAAACACATCAATGCTCTCCATTCACCTTTATTTCACCAATCTAAGAACAGCGAAGTGATCTAGAATGTCTCCCCTTCCCACAAGTCAACTTGACTCCACAGAAAGAGGCCCCTGAATCAAGCAGGGAGCATGCCTCTGGAATCCAGGAAAAACTCCAAGATTCCCCAGATGCTAGGACAGAGCTAAACACACGTGCCAATCAACAAATACTTTGTGAATTCAGTTTTTCTCAATTGAATCAACTTTGTTCCCCTCACTCCCGTCCAGTATAAATTCAGGAACTTGAATCATGTGGGTTTTGCTTTGTGCCTTCGCTCCTTCCATTAGATTTTAAAACTCCAGGAAAAGGATTTTCCCAATAGTGGACACTGGCTGAGGTGACATAAGGAAAATGTAGGCCACGGCTAATGGAGTGTCTGTAGAGCTACTGTAAACTGAACTAGGATGAAGCTGCCAGGGTGGCCCCACAATAGCATCTCTCCACGAAGGCTGGGACAATGGGATGTCCTCATGAGATGGTACCCAAGAGCAAGGGCATAGCAGAGCCCGAGGCTGCATCCTCCAACTGCAACATCTCTCTGCCAGTCTTGTCTGGCCAGCAGTGCTAAGTGCATACTTTTCCATGCCGGTTTCTGCTTCCTGTCAGGGCAGCAAGCATTTCCATATTCTCGTGTGTCTTCTCTTATGGAAGCATCTGGAACTGCTTTGACTTGTCTACCTTCATGCCGCCTCTAAAAGTCTAGTCCACATGCTATGTCCCTTTGGTAATGAACTCTAAGTGCTGGGTCTCCTGGGAAGATCTCCCTTGTCAGTTAGGAAAAAAAAAAAAACTATATCAAGACACTTGGGTTGGGATGTGAGCTTCAGCAGACAGCACTATCATTGTCCTTGGGACCAAAGGCTGCAAAAAGGAAAGGCACAACTTTTCTGCATTTGTAAAGCTCAAGATATAAACTTAAAAAAATAAGGCCCTTTCTTTACATAAGTGAAGAGTTGGATGGGGTTGTCTTTTCAGTGGTATGGACATTTCATTTTAAAAAATAATCAATAACCATGCTCAAAGGTGGATATATTAAGCTTGTTACTTAAAAATTCTCTGCAAAATGCCCCTCAATATGATCTACGATTGTGTAAGTTCTGGTAATTATTCATATTGATGATGATGATGATGATGATGATGATGATGATGATGATGACGCGATCATCAGGCAGGTGGACAAGCTGGTTTAGGCAAGCAGACATCGCTGTTGTTCCTAAATTCACCTCGTCACTTACTGTAAAACTTCCATTATTACAAATAGTTTCTACTCTTAGAAGCAGCAGCTGGACATTAATTAGTACCCCTATGAACATTAACTAATTGCATTTTTTTTAGAAAACTTTTGGGATTACTTCTATGATAATAATTATAGTACCTTAAATAATTTAAATAACATGGTGTCTCAAAATGCAGAGAACCTTCCCTAGAGATACAGTGTGCTAATCCCACGGAGGCTCTCAACACAATGCATGAACACTGGAGTCTATATTGGACTTCTTGTCTACCTACTGTTCCCCAGGTCCTTGCCTCTGCAGTAACACTTATAGGACCTACTGTAGGCTTCTAAGAAGCCAGTGAGTTTAAAAAAAAAAAAAGCAAGAAAACAAAAACCTCACAAGCCAAGATGGAGTGTGGAGGTAGAAGCAGGCAAGACAGCTCTCCCGAAATCTACAGGCATGCTGGGCCAGCAGCATTCAGAACACAGGAACAACCTACCTGTGCTTCAGTGTGGCCCACACCTGACAACCCCAAACCATTCCATGTGAAACGCCAAACAAGTATTTCTAGTCTGTGTGTGTGTGTGTGTGTGTGTGTTGGTCAAAGTTAAGGGCTGTTCGGTTTCCAAGAACCCTTCAGCAGTGTCTCCCGTTTCTTTTTCTACCATTCTTGGGAGTTTTCTGAAACAGAATTGCTTATATCAGCAATGTTATAAAGAACTTAGCTTGCAATAGCTTTTGCTCAGCAAGATGTTCAAGGCTTAGAGCCTTACCAAGCAACAAGTTTTTTTTTCTCCTGCTGTTCTCGACAAACGATGTAGAAAAGGCCACAGCATTTGGGACCTGCAGGTAAGGTAGTGAGGGACAAAACCAAAAATCAAGAAATCCCAGAAGAACATCCAGTGTTGTGTGAACGCTACTGTGGGACGAACTCTAGTACCTGACAAACAATGCCTAGTCTTGTGTTGGTTACTGCCATAAACAGAGCAGCAGGAAGGATAGAAGAGCAAACTACCTTATGGTTTGCCAAGACCCGATGCATATACCTTTCCACCATTTCCCCCACCATGTGACAGTCCAGGAGGACTGGAAAGGTGCTCCGGGTTCCCATTTTACAAATGTGGAAAACAAGACTCCAGAGGACTTAGCTAGCGTACAGTCACAGATCAAGAGTGGGGCAACTAGGGTCAGAAGAGACAGGCTGCCACTTCCCAAATCCCAGGTCTTCCTACTCAATTCCATTACCAATGGAACAGGCCACATAGTCAGGAGAAGTAAACATTGCAGAGCTGAAAGAGACAAGGTTTTTCTTTTGCGGGGGTGGAAATCAGATAAATATTTAAGCACAAAAATTACTCAAGACTGTGCGTTTCATATGGATAACCATCAAATATAGTGTGGAAAGCTGCTCGCACTGTCTAGTGCATCTCTTTTCCCTTCTTGGGACTAAGGCGAGGCTTCCTTTCTCCCTTCCTCCCTCCCTCCCTCCCTCCCTTCCTTCCTTCCTTCCTTCATTCATTCATTCCTTCTACATGAAGCCGGGAGGTGAAACAACAACCTGGCTCCTCCTCTGTCTGTGTTCACCCCTGAGTCACCCTAATGGGTCACTGTACATACAATATAAGACTAATTAGTTACACAAAGATTTGTTCAATGTTTCTCAGAGTAAACAGAAACCAAGAAGAAGCCGTCTGGCTTACATGGAAAGGGGGAAAAATGTCCAAATGCAAAGATGGAGTTCTACAGACAAGGAGAAAAGAGAGCCATGCGTATGGCTGACTTGGCTTCTTGATCAAAATCTGTGCATTCTGCTTCTCCCTTTCTCTGCTACACAACTCACACTAGGTAAGCCGCTTGCTCAGTTCAGCTCTGAAAAGAATTCTGTTCAGAGGCAGCCTCTCTGTCACTGGATTTTACAATTCTCATCTGATCATTGTCAGACATAATAGTGTAATGAACCTTTATTTTATATCTGTGTGTCTCTCTCCCTCCTCCCTCTCTGTACACACACACACACACACACACACACACACACACACACACACACAAATACTTAATAAACCTAATAATCCAAGAACATGTCATTTCACCCACTAATATTTTACTGTCTTGAGGATTTTAGATAAATGCGATACTATGAGAGCTGAGGAGACAGATACACCTGAAGCCAAAGAAAATAGGCCCTTAGAGTTATCTTGTCTGGCACTGACATCAGGGTCTGCATTTCATTTACTGGCCCATTTGAACCACAGGCCTCTGTCAAGGCACCAACACCATGCTATAGAAATTGGCACAGGGGGAGCAGAGAGAAATGACTTCAGACCACGGTGGAAAGCCATCCTGAGACTTCCACATGCTACATGCAGGAGACTGAAGTCGTCACTCTGCTTGCTAATGGCTCGTGGCCTCGTGAACTTTCAACTGTAACAAAGAGCACACAAGGCAACGCTGCTGTTCTGACAAACACCAAAAGGGCAGTTTCAAAGGAGGGACCATGGTCAGGTTGTCTAGAAGAAGCTCCAGTGTAGGAGAACAACACAAGGAGAAAAATGGCTGTGGCCAAAGAGGCTGGAAACTCTGGCTGCTGGGAGTTGCCATTGGCTTCTAAAAGGATATATCCAATAAAGTGGCTAGCCATCCAACAAGAACGGGAATCTCAGATACAGTGAGAAGCAGATAGCAGAAGAGAAGCAGAGTTAAAGGGAGTAACACCTTCTATCTGGCTCTTGGGCCCACTAGCAGGCACCAGAAAACTGACAGACAAGACTTCCTTCCCAGGGGCAGGTTAATGCACAGACTGGACATAAGAGTTCTCCTGCAGGCCCTGGCTCAGGTTTCATTAATGAAGTGATGGGAGGAAGCAATAAACCAGCATCCACCCGGGGGGTCCACGCAGGGTCCACCCATCGCAGTCATGCACTGCATCACGGTTCCAAACAACCGGAACAGCAGCATGAGGCATGGAATGGATTCCCATCAGGTAGAGAACCAGACAACGGAGTGTGTGTCCTTCTTCTCTACTCAAACCTTAGCAGGCATCAGCCAGTGAAAACCAATTCAAAAAAGGTAGAAAGAAGCTGTACAGGAAAAAAAATCCCCATTTCACCCTCTAGTGACCTGGCTGAAAAAAAAAAAGCAAGCCAGTCTCAGATTACAGCATCTCTCTGTGCCAATGCACACAGCCACCAGGGAGCACACATTGGGTACAACGTGCCAACTCAGAGGTAGATAGATGCCTCTGCTCAGAGGGAAGCTGCCCTAAAAAAGAAGAGAGGGTCCCCTAAAGGACAGAAAGTGTTCTGAGCTGCTCTGAGCCTGAGAAAGCAGTGCTCAGGGTCCACCAGGCACAGCGAACATCTGTAGGAAGTGACCTCAGACTTCCCCCTCCCTCCCTTCTCCCATTCCTTGCCCCACCCCCCCCACCCCCCAAAAAAGTTTTAACACATTATTACCACTGAAGTCCTGAGTATTTGGTGAGTCACCGGGCTCACACCTGGTTCCAATGAGCCCTTGACCATTACATGGTAGGGAAGCAGGAGAAACAAATGAAAGCGGTTGTAATTCGGCAGCGCCAGAGTTCAGCCTGCCAGACAAAAGGGATCGCAGGCATGGTCCCAAATGGGCTCAGGCACCTGACATGCAAAAGCTATTTTTAAATCACTGGATTTATTTCTTTCCGAGCCCCTCCACCATCCTCCACTTCGGCCTACGTATAGAAAGGCACAGCAGGACCCAAATCAATTCCAGGTGCTCAGGGAAACCCAGAAAGGCTCTTCCGCTCCAGGCTAGAAGCCAGAAAGCAGAACCTGCCCCCTTGGGCCCTGCAGATCAACGTCCTTACTCTGGTCCCTAGGATAGCTCAAGCCTCACAGGCAAAACACCCGAGGAGGAAACCCATGAATGAAGACAAAGGCCTTTGAAGTGTGTGTCTTCTCTAGCAGCCCCAGCAAGTGAAGGCCAAGGGAATGGTCTCAAGAGGGAGGCCACTCTTCATTTCTCTCCTCTTTGCAACTGCGTACATTTGGGAGGAGGTTGTCAGATTCCCTATCCTTGCTGGCCTTTTAAGCACTGTAAATAAAATCTCATGTAGTGTTTGTTGTCACAAGCTGCTCCAGTTCAAATAAGACACCACACTCTCTCTTGGATATATACTGTGTCCCACTAGGTGCTGGTATTCTCACATGCCCCTCCGGAATCTTCTTTGTGGAGCACACCTTAGAGGGAAAGCAAGCTCAGAAAAAAAAAAAAACCCTGTTTTCACCTGAATCTATCTCCCTGCAGGCCACTGAAGGAACAGAGCACTTTCTTACTTATTCTGTGTCTTATAATCCAACCTGCTAGGGCAAAATACTTTTGGTAGCCACCCTCTAAAATATGCTTGCCATGACAACACTTTACAGTGACATGTACCCTGGAGATCTTTTGGTTTTTTAAAAGCTTCCCAGGAGCACCACTTTAGAATCAACAAGAAAGTATAGTTTTGTATTCAAAACTCCTTGCTATATACTAAGACTTTCTTAAAGCTGAAATAAACTATACATTTATGGGCTTTTAATTCAATGATTCTCCCATAGTTTAAAGGACTGTTTGGAAAGCAGAGGGTGTAGTTTAATGTCATAAGGAATGTACACGGCCCTGGGTTCTAGTCCTACCACCCCTATGGCAGAATGCTGCCCAAGGACCACGTGGACAGGCTACGGAAATCCTAAAATGATCACGTTCAACTGTTTACATGGTGTTTCACGTGCCTCAAAGCACTTCCAACCCACAAGACTATGCTCAGCTCTCACCACACAGGATTGCCTATATGTATCCAAGGTCAGTGAGATCCCTTTGTCTGGATAAATACAGAAGCAGACAAGTTTCCATGAAAGTCATCAGATGGGTCTACATCTGCATTTAACCATACTGCACTCTGTTGACTCGTTCTCTGTTTGACGCCTTCTGGCTTTATCGTGTTAGAACTAGAACGCAGGCATTGCACAAGCCAGGCAAGTGCTCTACCACCAACCCCACCCTTACACTTCTGATATTACCGATCTGACCTTTAACTGAAATAAATACTCATGATGGGGTGGTAAGGATCTTAGTAATAGCATGCCATAGGAGGATCCCACTCAAAATGATGGAAACTATCTGACTCTCTACATATTATTATTATCCCAGCATGGGATACTACTCAGGAGATGAGCTCTTACAGCTTTATCATCTACCATCCCAAGAGGGTTATTAGAATAATCAACTTATTTTCATTTCATTGCCTTCCTATCTATAATTATCATCACTACTTTTTAAGCAGAGTTTTACATTTTAGGAAGTGTTTTCTCAAATGGTTTAGTATTATTTCCTCCACTCTTCAGGTGAGGAAACTGAGGCTCACAAAGGTTACTTCAGTTATTTCACCACCGTGGCCAACAGGAAAGTTATGTAACCAGAAACTCGAGTCCAGATCTTTAGACACAAAAGGTAGGTAGTTCCTCTCTGTGTCTGTTTGTGAAATTGCAAGCAGGGGAGGCAGAAAAGACAAGACTGGCCACAAGGATGTAGGATATTACTTTTCAATCATACAGGAAGTTCTTTCTGGAGAAGAGTAGGCCTCAATCCCAGAGAGTGCAGACAGCAGCTGTTACCCAGGGTTCCAGGGGGCCCCTGTGTCAAGGCACCAGGGCACAGCCCTCCCAAGCGTCCTGCTCCCACTACTGGCCCAGAGCCTACAAGAAGCATGAAGATGAGGAGGCCTGAGGGTCCCCACCCTCAGGGGAGCAGAGCCAGGAGAGGTAGAAGAGGAAGCATTTTCTCCATGGGCAAAGGGAAAAATCTGGGCAAACAAATGGAGCAAAGCCCGTTTATTTAGGCTGGAAGAGGTAAAGTTTTTCTGCACTTTTGAACTGTTTTCTCAGGGCCTGCCTCTCCCTCCCACGCAGGAAACAAACACAGAGCCAGGCCTCTTCCAGAGAGTGCTCAGTGGCTCACAGCTAGCTGAGGACGATGGTCTGAGAGAGCTGAGCTGGTTGGCCTGTCTGGGAAGAGGCAGGAGAGGAGGCCAAGTAAGGAGGACGAGGCCGCAACAGAGGCAGAAGGCCAACTGGGAAGGGGCTAAAGAGATACAGGACTTACTCCCAATTAATGATGTTCAGAAAGGAACATTTTTCCATGAAGTTTGAAAGGAAATTCTCTCCTCATTTTCTTATTTATTTAGAGATTATACAAATACATTTAATCCCCCTCCCTCTGGGGGAAAAAAAAAAGGACAATTTTTCCAGTGGGGGGAAAGAAAGCCTTGTTTGAGATGAAAGCCAGTCTTCAAAATCCCTCAGAGGAAGCATGTCTTGGTGCTACAGAAAGGAAAACAAAGTAGACATTCTTCCTGTGTTCTTAGGCTTTTTTATGCAGATGTGTTTTCCTTTTAATAAATAAATCTGGACAGAGAAGGAAAATGCATATTCACACACATTCACACAGTACAACTGTCTGTATTCAAACCAGAAAAAAAAAGCGACAAAACATGAGTATGTAAGTCCATTTTCCCAGTGGAGGAGATGGATACACGCAACACGGCACCGTGTGCACTAAAGCTGTGGGCTGTCCACACATTTGGGACCTCAGCTTCTCAGACTGACCAAAGAGTGATGATCAAAGGAGAGGCAGAACCTGGACAAAAGGTCATCCTTCTTTCCTGAGAGTCTTCTGGCTTAAGAGACACTCTTTGTGGCCTACTGTGTGAACCTTTCAACGCCATTACTAAGCCAGGATGGCTACGAAAAGAATGGTGACACACATTTTGTTAAAAGACACCTGCTTAGGAGCTGTGGCCTCCAGACCTAGTTCTGGTGGTCAAAGCCTTGCAGTACAAATCTTTCTTCACCTAGCAGTTTTTTCAGCTTTTATCCTCCTGGCTTGTTAGCCCTTCTGTCCAGTTTTTTAAAACTCCCTGTGTAACTCAATCATTCATGGTGGCCAGTTGCTTCACCTAAAAGCAATCTTGCAAGTCTGTACCCCTGGGTCCCTGTGGAGCATCGTATAAACCTCCACAGAGAACATCCGTATGGTAAACTGAGACCAATCAGATGATTGTCTAAAAGCAAGAACACAGGCAACTATGCTGAAAAGGCCAAAATGTACCACCAGCCTTTCTCTACAGGAACTGATATGGAGCCAGTCGCACGCCTACAGCCCGGCCTTCGCCGGCTTCACAGAAAGTCTTCGCATTTATCTACATCGAACTTGACCGTTTTGACCCGTAATGCCCCCATGTAATAATCTTCCTTATATCATGACTTTGTATCCACCCTATTCGCGATCCATCTCTGCCTTTGCATCATCTGCAACATACTAAGAATGATTTCTGCATCTCTGCATCTTTCTTTATTCTAGCCCCCTTATGATTATTTAAAAACAAAAAACAAAAACAAAAACAAAAAAAGCTGAAAAGGCCATGGCCAAGCACTGAGCACTATAATGTAACACGGCAGATCATGCATTACTCTGACACAGGCACATTAATCAAGCCCCTGTGGGGACAGTTGTTCAACTCCTTACAAATCCTCCTGTTTCCACTATCAACACATTCACATATCTTTGCCTTGACCACAAATATATCAAGAAAGGACTCAGACAAAAGCACTGCTGGCATCAAAATAGGAGGCTTATAATTCAGCTGATCTACACTGGAGGGTGATTCTCTACTCCAGATTCTCCCCAGCACCAGGCAAGCACAAATGAAAATAGCCAGGCTGAAATTCAGACTTCGGCACAATAAGAGAGAGTTGGGGGCAGGAGCAACGGGGGGGGGGGGGGGGGGAGGCGCACGGTAGGCTTCAGCAGCAGAAACAATGGGCAGTCAGAGAACAATGGCTACAGACAAAGTCTTGGTCTATTTATATCTGCCTCTGTGAGTCCCAGACAGGAGGAACTGGAAGTCTGCCCTGTATGCATAGCTCCAACTGGACCAGGGCTGGGAGGAAGATGAGGTCACCACAAAGGGCTGCCTGCTACTGCTGAGGAATGAGCTATTCTTCTCCTCACACTGTTCCTCTCGATCTAATAGGTCTCGTAGCCAAGCGTAGCACGTGCTTGCCCTCTGTAGTCCCCTCTCTGAGATGGGTAGACCTGAAAGGCAGTTAAGGCCTCAGTCTACACTGATCTCGCCAGGTAAAGAGGTGCCAAGGACAAATCAAACAATAGAGGTCAATGCTACGGCTCCTGAGACAATAGTCTTATCAGGTCTGTTCATTACACATGGCCAGCATGACTCTACAGAAGAGCCTTTCTATGGGAAAGTTCCCTAGCTCCCTGCTTTGGAGCTGAATAAAGGGACAAGCAGATAGAGCTGGGAGTGTATCTCAAGGCTAGAACACTTGTCCGGCATCTGTCCTAGCGGGAGTTCAATCCAGCACCACTGCCAAGGAGAAAATAGAGAGGCCCAGAACTGAAATGCGTGGACACATATAAAGATCTTTCCTTCCCTTATCGTCTTCTTCCTAGAATTTCATCCTTTGTTCTAACGTGACTTCATATTGTGATCATCAGTTTGAACCCCTCCCTATTGCGTTACTTATATTCTTACTCCTCCTTACTAAAATGAAAGCCAGTGGTCAGACTAGCCTGTGATAAACAACAACCTGGAAAATGCACACAGGCTGGGACCAGAAGGAAAAGGCACGGGAAGAGGCCCAGCAGTGAGTCCCTGCGTGCTGTCACCCTCTTGCCTGTCTACACCACGCACATGTCACCCGCATCTTTGAGGACTGACAGGCAACCAAGAGGCAGAAACTGCACGCACTGGATTTAGCCCTACAAATCCTAAGCACAAAAGCAAGATGTTTTCCCAAAGACAAGAAGTTTGGTACTCAATACAAAGATCCCCTGTGAGGTAATATCAGCCTTCCACTCCTGCCTCTCAGTTTCCACTAATGACTGCCTTCCTTGCTCCTGGAAAGCAAAAAAAAAAAAAAAAAAAAAAAAAAAAAGTGCAAGGAAGGTAATTCTCCTCCATTTCCTTTAAGTGGCTGAGAATATGGAAGGGAGATTCCCCTAGGTTGGGAAGGAATTGATGGCAAGCACTTAAATGTTTTGTCATTTTAGAGCTTAGGCCAACAGACCCAGTGAATGGTTAAAGGTTACACTGTGTTCCTTCCCCAGCCTCTTCACCCACAGGTGCATGAGGGAAGCTGCTTGTTCCAGTTCAGGGTACCCAGAAGGCACACTAATAAACCTGAACTACCAAGATCACTGAGCTACTATGTACATGCCACAACCAGCGAGCTATCTAGTCCCTCAGTACACCAGGCGAAAACAAAACCCCAGATGAAGACCGCCTTCAAATGCATCTGACCATGGATGGTGATCTGATCCAGTGTTTCATTCAAACCCTGCTTCCTTCATTTCTCTCCACCCATTTTCCCCTACAAGCAAAGCATCCCCTTCCTAGCAAAGGCCCTGCTGACTCATCCCAGTGTAATTCAAAAAAGAGCCACATGGGAGCCACATGGAAGGAGTGGGGAGAGGGCAGGGAGACATTCATAACATTCATATCCAAAGCAAGGCTGACATCAGAGATGGGAACATTCCCACCCAGAGCTTGTCTGCAAGCACACAGGATCCGAGACAGCCCTCCTCTCAGCCTATGAGCCTTCAAAACAACCTGCAAAACTGCAACCAGTGCCCTTGGCCCAGACTGGAACATTTCGGAGTTTACAGCTTCAGCTTTTATATGTTCAACAATGCCTAGAATAAAGGCCCCACTTGGTCCTGTAAATCCCAATGTATGTCTCTTAAGGAGCTAGACCCCCTAGCACCTGAGGCATTTAAGGAATAATTTCGGGGCCAGTCCCTGCTAAAGTCTCCCGGGTTGCTAAGGAGTTAATCAAGACCAGAGAGCTAAGCTTGGAAGAGAGAGTGGTTATTCTGCTTGAACTGCTAGGTTCCCTGCTCACCCGGTCACCCCGGCCTTCTCCACGCTTGGTGCAGGTCTGCCGCTTTGGCGGGAAGAGTGGTAAACTATCCCTGCGTGCACTCTGCCTGAGTTTTCACCCCCCTTTCTTGTCTTGTTCCTCTATACACCCTCACTCTGGCTATGTAAAGCCTCATTTGCAGCCAAGAAGCAGAAAAGAATTTACAGAATTTGCTATAAAACCTTAACAGCTCCTTGGAGGAAGGTTCTCCCCGCCTGGCAACCAGACATAATTATAAGATGAATGAAAGGGAAGCTGCCAGTGGAGGAGAAGTTGCGGAGCTCTGTCACCAGCCAAGGGCCCCACGCTATCCCTGGGAGAGTTAGAAATGCCTTGAGATGGCATCTACTTCCAACCTCTTCTTTTCCCCACGGGGAAAGGAAAGCCAGGAGGTGACCCACCGTTGCCTTAGTCTCATGGCTACTAACTCAAGACCTTTTGACTCCCTGCCCAGTATTGTCCTCATGTAGACCACCAGTGTTTACTCAATTGTGATGGGCTGGGGGGAAAGGGGGTCTCCTCCATGCCTTTAGGACCACTGATCCATGGAATATCATTCTGGATTATTCCTCCCCAAGTTCTTCAGGAACCCTAGGGACAACTACCCAAAAAGCCAACTTATATGCTGATGGTACAACATATTATGGCGCCCCGTCCTACCTGTTACCATTGAACTTTACAAAGGCTGAGTGACACCCACCAAACTGTGGACATCCCTCGCCCCACCCTGCCACCCATCAAGAGAAGGGTTCCTGTTGTGTATCAGTGATCACTCAACAAGCAATCTTTGGTGACATGACACTAGAATGTTACACCAGCTCTGAAAACAGAGGGCATCATTCTTACCAAACTGAGGGGTGGGGTGGGGGGGGAAGACATCTGTTAATGTCTGATCTACAGATCTGTATCTAAAAACCACGGAAAGGAGAACCAAGAGTCACTGTGCCATTTGAAGCCTCTCCAACATTACCATTTCAGTTCAGTGGTGCCCAACTGGAGTAGCCAAACACAGGGAACATCAAGGAAGTATCCAGGACACAAAGTCAGAGTGCTAAACCTCCCATCTAATGAATGAAGCTGTCTGTCTCAACCCAAAGTGCCTGAAGCCTTGGGGCGGTTCAAGCAACTCTCATCGTGAAAGCAAACACACTGGGAGTGCTGGACCTGCAGCCTTAAGAAATGCTATATCCGGGCATGGTGGCACACGCCTTTAATCCCAGCACTCAGGAGGCAGAGGCAGGCAGATCGCTGTGAGTTCCAGGCCAGCCTGGTCTACAAAGTGAGTCCAGGATGGCCAAGGCTACACAGAGAAACCCTGTCTCAAAAAACCAACAAAAAAAAAAAAAAAAAAAAAAGAAAAAAAAAGAAAGAAAGAAAAAGAAAAAGAAAAAGAAAAAGAAAGAAATGCTATATCTCTCCTAGCTAATGCCTTTTAGCCACACAGGTTTCTGGGTCTCTCAGAGCAGCCCCCAGGCACCCAGACTTCAGGGTACTGACAATCTCACTGCTGCCTCAAAAGTCTTGCCCACACAGGCCCAGAGCAGACAGCCCTGGGCGCCTCTAACAAGAAACCGAGCGGCTGTCCCAGTCGCCAGGCAGTCCCAATCTTGAGATCAATGGGCTAGACAGACCAATACTTGGAGAGCAGAGATAAAGTGGTCAATGCTGTGGTGGGGGGAGGGGCGGCAGCTGAAGCCACTCTCTCCATCTGCCTAGCTCAGGTGGGAAAAAGAGAGCCCGGATGCATAGCCCTCATCCGATGTTAATAAGTGGCTCTGCCTCATCAGGAAGCCATTAGGAAACTGCAGCCACCACAGCCCAAGCTCCCTGGGCTGAACTGTCTGCATGCAGCTGGAGAACGCGCTCAATTACCTCTGCCCACTGGGCAGTACCAGGTTCACTCCACTGAGAAGCTTAAGCAGCCAGCCTGCAGAGAAGAGCAGAGCTTGAGTGCTGAGGAGAGACCATCGGAAAGTAGGTCCCTGGAGATTGGAAGATGGGGAACTCAGTCAGCTATGTGCTTTGAATACCCCTTGGGGACCTGTTCCTACTGGACATGCCTTTGTTCAATAGGCATCCACTATAGGCTGCGGGTGTGCATGGAGCTTCTTTGGGGACACTGCAAAAATTTTGAAATGAGGTGCTTGTGATGGTTACCCAACTCTATGAATTTATTAAAAGCCGCTGAACTGTTACATGAATGCTATCTTAACAGATAAGATAGCAACTGACTCTCAGAGCAATGGGAGTACCTTGGTGACTGATGGCTGTAGACCCTCCACTTGGGAGTTCCGTTCTAGTGAGATTCCGATCCTGTGCAAGCAGCAATGCCCGCTCCCAACTCCAGAGTGGCCAATATTCTGCAGTGAGCCCAAAGTGGCTAGATTCCAGATGCTCTGAGAAGGGGGTATAGGAAGGAGCCTGCAGACGTGCTGGGATGGGAGGGAACCAATTACTGAGTCGGGAAGGCAGAGAGGGTGTGGAGGCTGGGGCCTCCCACACCCACCTCTGACACATGGAAATGCTTCAGATGGCAGCTGGACTGTGTGTGCCTCCCTGAGACACTGTGCGAGAAGCTGGGCAAGGTCCATGTCCAGAGCAGACACCTGGTGTCAGGGACTTCTGGGAACACTCATGTAGAGGTCCCAGACTCCAAGGGAAAAAAAAAAAAACAAATCTCTCTGACTTACTAGCCTCCAGCCACACCCGGAAGAGGCTTCCCTGGCCCATACTTAAAGACCCTAGAAGGAAGTTTACACTCTGGCCCCTGCTCCCTGCCTGAAGGTTTCTCTCCCAACCCCTAGGTGGTGATGAAAGAGAGGAAGATAAAACAGGGTCTCAGAGAAACAGCCATTAACAGAGCAGGGCATCACAGACTGGGAACTGAGGAAGGCCCAGTAACAATGACAACAGGGCCATTTGGGGAAATTTTCTATAGGGATAATGAGTTCGGTCACCTGGAATGTCCCAAAACAACACTGATTGGTTCCCTAGCCCTTGCTCTGATGGCACAGGGTCCCCACCCTTGATGAGTAAATAAAGCAGGGAGTGGGAGGCAGGAACCGAAAGAGGACTGGAGGTTTGAGGGACAGGAATCAAGAGGGCAAGGAGGACTCTGGCTCAGGGAACATGTGAGATGAATTTCAGAGGAGCGAGCGAGAAGGAACGAGAGAAGGAACCTCAGAAATAACGCTCTGAGGAGCCCTACACACCCTCCAGTTGGGATAGAGCCTTGCCTTGGCAGCAGGCTCATGGCTGCCTTATAATACACTGAATTAGTCACTGGATTAGCAAGCGCATTTACACACGCTGACGCACAGCTGTTTAAAGACACACGATCCCCTTTTCTAGATGCCAGATTCTGGTTGTAAATCATCTGCTGCAATCATCAACTGGTGAAACCCAGAGGTGCACGGGTTTTAGGGAACGTCTGGGTGAGCCAGGACAGTCCAACAGGTGCCTGTTTGGGACCAGGAGGGGAGAACCCTGGGGAAGGGTATATATAGGGGGGCTGCTGTGATGGCTTGAGGAATTGACCAGGTGGACTCATGGCCTACCCCTTCATGCGTGTGCCTATGGTGAGCAGGTAGCTTGGCTCAGCAAGTGACTGGGACCTTTACTTGCCTCATTGGGGGTATCCTCCTTAAGCCTCATGGTGTAGGTCATTTCCCCCCAAACAAAAAGAGTTCCGAAGCACCAGGGGCACTTCGACAATGAAAATCATTTGAGCTGTGATAGCAAGCATTCTAAGAAGCCTCCTCAGGCTGGAAGGACCGTGTTTTAAGAGGGCTACGGGGGGGTGGGGGTGGGGGGGGAGGGGTGGAAGCTCAGCCACAGCCTGAACTCAGATATGGTAAGCATGTGAAAAGAAGGGCTGGAAAATGGTGTCGTCAGCCACAGGCCGCTCTGGCTCACTCGGTTAAAGGGGTGTCAAGTGGAAAATTTTTCTGTAACCAGGTTAACAGCAACCACAGCTTTAATGACCGCTAAAGTAAAAAACCGTGCCAGCACCCAAAGCGAGCCTGGTATAGAGAGTCTGGCGGGCTGAGACAAGGGTAACGCCATTTCCCGAGACCCTGTGCTGCAGTTTGAAGACAAATTTAAAAAAGCATTTTAAGAGGATTTATCTCTAATCCTTGCCTCAGCCCTGGGACTACTTTATTGTTATCTTCACGTACGGATCTAAAAAGCAGGGTTTGGGGAACGCTAAAGCACTTGCCTTAGGACAAATTAACAAGGAGAACTCGGCCCAGGGCTACCTCACCTGCCTTTACAGAGGAATATGTTCCAACTGAGGGCAGAGATAACTTAGTGTTGAAAAACCTACACTGGTTTTTTTTTAAATTAGGTTTTGTTGTTGTTGTTGGTTTTGTTTTTGACTAGTTCTCATCTGCCAAATGGGAAGGGAGAGGGGATCTGGCACAGAAGATTATGATAAGCAACCAATGGCACCACTAAACCCACCCGACAAACTTAAGGACCGGGCACTAATGGCTGAATGACATGAATCACAGTTAGATTCTGTTGGAACAAGAACTCTGGGGAGCCCCGCAAACCCTGTGAGTGGGCTGTGTAGGTGGAGACTAGCGGGTATCCTGCACCAGCCTTTGCTGATTCAAGTACTTACTTCCCTAGAATTGGGCTGAGCTGTAAAGACACTGGGAATCCTATTTTCCTACAAAGCAAGGAGGCAGCTGGGAGCAACCAGAGCCTTGCTTCATCTTTGCTCATGGTTCACTCACTGCATGAACCATGCCAACAGGCAGTGCCTGCTGACCAGAGAGACCTGGGAAGCCAAAACAGCTCACCAGTGCCTGGGCTCGCTGACACTGCTGCTTTTTGTTCAATCAGCACCCCAAAAATCCGTTGGAGGCTCCGACGTTTCTAAATTATTCTATCAGGCCAGCCTACGCTGAAGACTCTGGATAAGGGCAAAAGAATAGGGCCCCTAAAAGAGGCCTCAAGAAAATGTCACTTTTTTTTAAAAGGGGGGGGGGAGAGACACCAACTGACAACGATGACTCCTCCTCCTCCTCTTCCTCCTCCTGAAAGAGGTTAACTGCGGGCCCAGCATGTAGATGTTGATTCATTCCATGTGCGTGTTTATTTTTCTACAAACATTCCTGTTACATCAAGTGGCCTCAAGGCCTAAACTTCTGTCCCCTCCCTGGAAAATTCTCAGGCATGGCAGAGCTCCTCTCACTTTACTCCTCACTTTCCCAGTGGGCAACATGGGGCAAAGGCACCAAGTGTGTACGCAAAGTTTAGCAACTTTGCTTTCAGTTGTCCGTCCTGGCCTTGAGAGCGTGTGGTGTGAAATTCTCAAACCTATCCCTACGGCATAGGTTTACGGACAGCTGAATAACTTTTATCCTACCCTCGATAGATAATAAAGAGAATCTTAATCTTAACTAGCACCCCAGCACGGGGAACAGCATCCCAGGAGTCAAGGTTTGCCGTAAGAGAACTAGCAAGGTTTCTCTCCAAATGGATGTGCTGTATAGCCTGAGCTTTGTGATAAAGCTCTAAGTGATGATCTCTGACTTTGAGCCTCGATGGCTCTGAGCAAAATATTTGAAATTGTCTGAGATTCAGTTTCTTATCCGGAAAACAAAACAAAACAAAGCAAAACAAAAAACACATGGGGATGAAACACTGACGTCACAGAGGTGCCTAAAGGATATAACTGTTTCTTTAAAGCTCCTTGTGAAGTACCTGACACACAGTAGGTACTCTACAAACACTCCTCTCATTTCTTGTATCCCCTCCATGCCGTAAGTACAGTTGTGTGTAGAAAACAGTAATAAACCCCCAAGCATTTCGAAGAATATTTTATTTCTATGAGGAGACCAGGGAGGTGTAAGGCTGAACTCTTGGATCTGTATGGAATCAAGGATACGCTTCCTGTACACACACATGTGACTCACCTTGGAGAGTTCACACGTAGTGAGCATCACCACTCTAGATCATGTCTCCCGCTAATTAAACAACCCTTCCGGCATCAGCAGTGACTCGGGAACTTTCTAAACATGAACTCATTAACTCCTACTCGCTCACCCAAAGGATGCCAGCTCACTCCAGGCAGCATCCTTCAAGAACAGCAGGCCTAGAGTGAAAACAGTCTCAGTATTCCGAATCCCACGTTGGGCCTCAGAAGGACAAAAGATGATGACCTGTTTAGGCCAGCTCAGTGGACAGCAAATGAATTGTTCAAGCCGGGCGAGATAAGATCAAAAAACTAGCCTGTTACGTACGCCTGGCCTGAACTACTTGTAAGTAGGGAGTGGGCAGGGTTCTAAGTCAAATACTGACCCTGGTTTAAAGAGGAGACTTGCCTTGTGGGTGGATTGAGATTCACTTTATATGACTTCTAAAATTTTCCTGACAAAGAATTGAGTGCCCAGTCTAAAACATGCCAACCTGAAAACTCTTCTTTCTGTCTCTGCTATAATCCCGTCACCCATGCCCTCCTTCCCATCCCCACCTTCCCCTGCTCAATCCTCCAGGGAAATGCAGGGTACTGGTGGCGATTTAGGATTTATACGCACTTGCAGGGAGACAGTAGCGAGCCCAAGGGAGTACTTCTCGGGCCAAGAGTTTGTCATTTGGCTTCGGGGCACACTGGCTCCCAGAAAGAACAAAACAAGGAGGCGATGAGAGGGTGCTGATTTTTCTCGGGAAGAATAATTGGGGATCGGATCCAATCTAAGTAGTCTCTGAGTGAACACACACACACACACACACACACACACACACACACACACACACACACACACACACACACACACACACACCTTACCTGGGACCATGTTTTAAATGGGAAGAATAAAGCACTCATCTAGGATGTCACTAACTCTTGGATGCCTCCTGGGCACCGTTGTGTGCCATTCAAACTTTTCTACTCTGTTTTATCTTGTTTTTTCAGGATACCCATTCCTCCACCCCACCCCCAGCTTCCTGACTTTCCCTCTGCTCATCAAAATGGACCTCGCCTGACCTAAACTAAGGCATAGAAGACCCAAGCAAAGCACGTGTTGTTAGTTTAATAGAGGGAAAGGGTTGGGGGATTCTTTTTCAAATCTCTTAGGAATAAAAAGGCAAAAAAAAAAAAATACTTCTCAAGGTCTAGAGTCAACCTCTCTCAAAGGAAAAGTTCAATCTATCCAGCATCCTCTAGAACAAGCCACTTTTCTTTTTTTTTGCTCCTTGCCAAGTAACTAAGCTGCCGCATTATTGAGTTTGCCCAGTGGCCTGGTATCCTGGGTATAGATCCCACTTCCTTAGATCTGACATCACAAGGGTTTGGACAACCTGTTCAAAGCTCTGTCGTTAGCCAACTACGTGGGACTCATTAAAGAGACATAAAGCATGTAGAGGAAAGGTACCTCCAGCAACAGAGCGGGGTGAGGGCCTCACTGACACTCCAATCTTATGTTCATGGTTATTATGGGTATTTTGTAGATGCTCATCAAGCAAAAGAAATGTTTTATGATGAGTAGCGAAATGGAAGTGTCAGGAGGACATCTGGCAAATTCCAGGTGTGGTCCTGTCATTTCTTTGCACGTAACACTGAGAGAACAACTTGGCATCCCTACAAGGCTCACCTTATTCACTAAAGGTTGGCAACTCAAAGAATTAGTGGGATCTCTAACAGGTAAGGTCATATGGCAGACTGTAACACATTACCAAATTATGGGGTAATATTTAGGCAGACTGCTAAATACACATAGAAGACCTCATTGGCATCCAAGTACTTCAGAAAACTATGAGGACAGCATACACGTAATTTTAGAGTTGGCTACAGCTGGGTTTGAATGTACTTAGTGCTCAGCATCTTTGTAACAAGGTTTGACATCTCACCTCTTTATCGATGAAGCAGCAATAAATGTTTCACTATTACAGAATAAAATAACAATGAGGGGTTTTGGCAGAAACTTAATACCCAAAACATAACACACACACACACACACACCATAACACAACATCACCAACAAAATAAAGAGGGGTAGGAGTTGGATATGCCTTCTGTTAAGAACTCAATGGCAGTCTTCCTTGTTTTTCTCCCAAATCGACATGTTGAACTTAGGCCCTTGTTTCCCAAAGAAAGGGTAACTTACTGTGACAGATCTTTCTCAAAATGTAGAAATAACATCAATAAAACGAGATCACAGATAACAAACGTGCGTAGGCGACTGACTGTACAGCCGCAAAGGCAGCCTTTGAGAAGCGAGAGGGTCGGTGTTTACCACACCCAGTGCAGTTATAGCTTCCTGGATGGCTAGGAAGCCAAAGCAGGTGGCATCTTGTCCGCCCCCAACTCCAGCAGTCAGGCCATGCCCACGGTAGGGTCAGCTGGTTGCTGCCTAGGAACCACCTGTGAACAATCCAGCAAGCAGGCATGGGCCCTTCCCTCTGTGCAAACAGGCAGTGAGGACCTTGACTCACTGGGCTTGTCAGGAAGAGGTGCTGAGGTGGTTCACAGCAGAGGACATTCCTGCTGCAGGAGGGGACTGTTTCTCAACAGAGGAGAACAACAAGAAGGGGCCAGTGCCCATGAAATATGCCACATAGGCAGCTGTGAGGACACAGCTGGGTTGGTTGCTGTACCTACCAGACTCCTAACCTACATATCTCCTCCTCCAGTTCAGACCCCTCCCTGGAGCTGCCTTCAGCTGGCCCTGTGGCCAAAGCGCATGCAGAAAGGAAGCTGTTGTATACTGGAAGACCAAGGGGGAAGAGATGACTCTTGCCTCAGCATTATCCTGGGACAACACACTCAGAAGTGAGCACAGATGACTGCGAGCCAAGGGCTAAGAGTGGAGTACTTGGTTAACACGTGGTACTCATGATAGCTTTGTGTCCTAATACCCTTCTGTGAGTTGTCCTTCACAGACGTGTCCAAAATTCCCCAGTGACTGAATCAACTTAGGGATCTGTCTACCTCTTAAGTAGCAGTCTATGTTCTTTACTGGCCTTTGCTAACTGCCCAAAGTCGCAAAGCGTCGGTGTTACGAGAAACCGTAGGTTATCCTTTCTAGAAGTGAGATTCAGAATAAATGAAATTATTTTTCCCAAGGTCATATAAGCAGGCACATGGACATGGCTAGAATCTTCCTGACCCCCTGACAAATGCACTCTCTCTCTCTCTCTCTCTCTCTCTCTCTCCCTCCCTCCCTCCCTCTCTCACTCTCTCTCTCACTCTCTCTGATATTGAGCCTACAAAATGAACTCTGTATTTCATACATAATACTTAATTCTACTCTGCTGACAGGTCCCCTTATCGGTCATGGGTGTTCTCCATTGAATTCTGTACCATCAGCAGAATCTTGATGGTGTAAGACAACCTACACACAATGTAAAACATTACTCTAAAACTTAGACAAGAAAATCAAGAGAAAGAAGAATCAGTATAAAAATCAGTCACATGTAAGTTTTACCACTATAAACCATCTGTAATGAGTTTTCAAAACTGTAATTTAAAATCAGGCCTACCATACATTTTTGAATATGACTGATCACAATGAATTACCTTAGAAAACATGAGTCCCTCTCTCTCTCTCTCTCTCTCTCTCTCTCTCTCTCTCTCTCTCTCTCTCTCTCTCTCTCCCTCTCTGACACACACATACACACACAGACACACACACACACACACACACACACACACACACACACACACACACACACACACCATTAAGAAAAGGTACAAGGCCTGGCACATAGTGGGAGCTCCTAAACCCTTAAAAAAAATTCAACTACAAACACAAGCGCCTGACTAAGTTATTTTCCATTCTACCTTAAAAATATGTACCTGATTGATTCTGTCATGTTCTTTGAGGTTTAACGCCTATTCTGATAAACTGATACAGAGGTTTTAGCAACTAGCAGTATGAGTGGGAGGGAAAGTAATGCGAGAAAGAAAAAAAAAAGCTCAGCCCTCTCAGAAGCCTACTCAGTAATACCATTTTCTTCTTGAAACCACCATACCATTTTGAGTGTTGGAGTTCTGTTATTTTAGATTATGTGCAAGTGAGGGAGTGGGTATGGGACTGTGGGTGCCCACCGAGGCCAGAGGTATTGGGTCCTCCTGGAGATGGAGGTACAGACAGCTGTGAGCCACCAGAGATGGGTTCTGAATACTTAGAACTTGGGTCCTCTGCAGGCGCAGGATGGTGCTCTAAGCGCTGGCCATCTCTCCAGCCCCACGTCCCTATTCTGAAAGGAAAAAGTCTTCCTGAGATTCCAGGTGTCTCTTAGAGCCTGGTGACCAACATCTCTCTTCAGTGTGCAATCAATACTTTTTCCTTCCAGTCTTTTTTTTTTTAATTGCAAATTTGTAGTGCTCTCATGCTGTTCTATATTAAGAATAAGTCTCCCCTGTTCTATGGCTCCTTCAAATGCCTCCAAGTAGCCCATGATCTTCAGAAAGCTGACCCATGAAAGCATTCTATCCAACAACTACTGAAAAAAAAAATACTCATTGGGAATAGAAAATAAAGGAGCCCTAGCCCCATGCATAGCCTCATATCTGCAACACGGGGGAAAACAACATCTGAATTATCCTGAGCAACCACAGATGCAAGCAGAGCTTAAACTGTTCAGAAATGGCATCATAAAGAGCAAGGAGAGGCCCAGGAATGTCCGCCAGGCCACCTGAGATGAAAAGTCCTGGGCCAACACAAGGCTTGGTCCTGAGGGGGATGTTGTAAAAGTCTATGAAATGCCACTTACATTCCCTTTATTCTTCCATTCTTTTATTAGTTCTTTGGTACTCTTCCTGTCCTCCTTCCTTCTTTCTCATTCTTTAGCCAAAAGGGATGTTGCAATTAAAGCCACCGCTCCTCCCCTCCTGAACAGATGAGGGCTTCTGCAGTATTGTTTTGCTTTCATCCACTTTAATGATACAAAAAGAAAACCTACTTTTTTCTTTTGCCTTAAACAAAAAACAAAAAACAAAACAAAACAAAAAAAAAACCTCAACATCATAAAACCTCTTCTTGGATAAATCCTAAAACAAAACAAAGTTCTGATTATCCTCATTAATGTAATGATACTTCCAACCCTCCCCTCTTCCCCCACCCCCAGCTCAAAAGTTCATTTTTCTCACTCACACACATAGTCCCTCCTCCCCTTCTCCACCGCCCACATGCAGAAAGTATACAGTTACCCAGCAGCACTCTGCAGAGCACACTTGATGGCTTATCACAGCCTCCCATGGCTACCAAGAAGTTTCAAGCACCCGGTGGGAACTAGTATGAGGTAGTCTCTTGGGTGCTAAGAAACAGCGTGCTTCGCATCGGACACAAGTGTAAAAGCAGCACTTTTACGTGGGAAACGGTAAACTCTTAATCTGGCCCTGTCTGCTTATTGGATAGGACAAGCATTTAAATGAGCAACTGACAAAGAATACTCCAGAGAATGTTCTGGTGTAAACTTAGTGCCTAAGTTCAGAGACCTTCTTCTGCTGGGAGGGTCCTACTTTAAGTTCTACCATTCTGCTGTGATTATTACTAACGCAGACACCTTTGAAAGTGTCCCGTGAGGACGGGAAATTTACATGGTCCTTCCTGTCTAAAACTGTTCCAGGTTCTCAAATCCAACTGCCCAAAGATTCCCCAGTGCTAACTACGTCTAATAACACTATACAGGCCACTATTTTTTTTTTTTACACCTCCCTGGAACAGAACAGAAAGCTCCAAAAGAGGCACTGTGAGATAGAACACGAACAATAAAAAATAAAACCAACAACGACCACAACTGGGGTATCACAGTGACAGGCTTGAACACAAGCAGGGAAGATCAAGATGGTCAAAATGTTTGTTTGTTTGTTTGTTTGTTTGTTTTCCAGGCTTGTACTAGAGTGTTTTGACTGCATCACGGGTCTCTGCACCTGAAATTAGGCCTACTACAAGCCCACACTACAGACCGACTTTTTCCTGCATAAGGGTCACAGGCTTGTCAGATGCAAGGAAAGGTAACCCCGACAGACACAGACTTCAGAAACTCGGTCAAGTTGAAACAGTTTATTGGTGCAATTTGGGAAACGTTTACTGGAGTCTTGTAAAAAGGCATCCTCAACCAACTAAGGGGGAGGAAAAAGGAGACTGCAGAGTATCACAAGTGAAAACGATAGATTTGGGAACAGCTCTTACCTTTCCAACCCTGAATTAAACACAGCCTAACAGCTATGAGCAGATGGCAGGTCTAAAATTCTGGGAGCAGGGAGGCAAATGCTACCTGAGATTCTACCTGAGCAGAGAAACGGAACCAATATACCATTACAGCGCTAATAAATAAAGCAGGGATCTCCCTATTCACTCCAAGTTCCTCTTTATGATGGCTGTGTGGCCCGAGGATGCTAAGTATTGAGAGAAGGACACAATGGTAAAAGAGTCAATACCTTGACCATGGACAAGGAAGCAGCATCTGTATCTCAATGAGCCATGTGCTGATGGGACTGTCTACCTTCCCTATAGCCACTCTGTATGCCCTGACACAGTAACTGGAATTCTTTTAAAAAGTATATTTTGGAGGGAAAAATAGAGGTTACTTGCTGGATAGAGCACAAATGAATTTATCCACAGCCTCCTTACAAAGCAGGAAATTAAACTTCAACGGCCTTCAGTTTCCATCCAAAGCTTTCACTATCCAGACTTGAAACTATGGCTTCATGCAGCACCAGTGCCAAGGAAGAGAAAATGGGTAGAAGATAGAGGCTCCGGGACCTGGTGGTTGCACCAGAGACCAAGCCTAGAACACCTGAAGGTCACTGAAGCGCGAGAGTCCTGGTTCTCCTTCACCACCTGAAGTCGGGGTGACTGGAACCTTCAAGCTTCTTCTACAGGAGACACATCTATATGGCCACTCGGGGTGGGAAGGGAACCCCTGTACTCCCGGAACCACCAAAGCACCAGCCAGCACAGCCTTCTTATACAGACTACGGTTCAGATGCCGTATCTCACCAATATCTAAGTTTCTACAGTGTGGCCTCAGAAAAGGTATGTACTTCTATGAATATCACTTTCTCCATCTGAAAAAAAAGAATAGAATAAGTAATATTTCCCCCAGAGTGAGGGTGAATCAAGTATGTTCCAGTATGTCAACACTGCAAACACGCAAAGCACATTTGATATGCGTTTCAGAAACTCCCTACAACAGTGAGATAACAAGAACCTGCCATATGCAAGCTCCTGGAATGCCATCACCGCTACGGCTTTCACTCTGTTTATATAATTACATTGTCAAGTTTGCCAATGGAATTAGCCACTGTACTCTGAAACAGGGATATTCTTTCCTGGAAAATCCTGGCTGCCACTCGCCAGCTCTTGCTTTTGCAGAAAGGTGGGGCCCAGAGCAAGCTGGGCTTGGGGAAGTTGACTATGGCTGCTTTATCTCCTAGAGAGAGAAGATGTTCCTACAGGGTGGTCCGGCCTCTTTAAGAGGGAGGTAAAAGCTACATGGACAAAAAAAAAAAAAAAAAAAAAACCAGCAACACAAACCAACCAAAAATGCCAGGAATGCAAGCTCTGCCAACCAAGTAAATAAATAAAATGTGAGATACTTCATAATAACTGGACAAGAGGCATTTCTCAAGCCAGCAAGATGGAAAAACCTCTACTTTTCCTTCAACTCTGCACATGTCCCCATTGCCCTTGGACTTGGTAGATTCCCTGCTCTGAGGCATCAGTGACAGCCTCTGTCGCAGGAAGGAATACACCAGCCTCTAGACTTTACCGAGTGACACTCTGGCTTCCAGACACTGCAAATGAGCTGCCCACCATACTTGCTATGTGTAACTAAGACTAAAGCCTGCTGGTGTGAGATTTCAGACCAGGCGATCTTTTTTCACTGTTGGTCTCTCCTTCCCAAGCAGTAGATTTGGGGGACAATATAAACCAGCCACAGGATTGTCCCACCAGTCCTTCCACGGTCCTCTGAGAGTTCTCCACGGTTTCTGTTGACCTGCTTAGTCTTTAACTGTTGAAGAGACTGATTGGCCAGCCCCGAGCACTGAGTTAAGATTTGCCACATATTCAGGATTCATCCTCACCCGAGGATTATCACTCTCATTTCACACATGCAGGAGCTAAGGTGCAGCGAGATTAAGCAGTCTGCCAGAAGTCACAGAGCCACTAAGTGGGGGGTCACACCCAGACAAGCTGGCTCCACAGTCCCCCGTCTAAACCACTGGACTATTTAGTCACTAACAAAGCATGGTAAGAAGGGATCCAGAAGCACAGTGAACAAGTGATGCCAGCAGCCTGCCAGCTCTCCCCTTCCCTCTTGTCTGTAGTGGCATGAAGACCACCCACACTAAGAAAGGACACTGCTTCTTCTTCCACTCTCCAAGGACAATAATGGTCCCCAGGGACGGACATCTTCTATCCAAGTAAGATGGAAGCCGGGGCTGATCCTTTTAGACCTATAAATGCGCAAACAGCCGGGGTGAATAACCCTGCTCTTCACCTCACTGTCTTCACCTCACCAAAGGTGGAGCTGCATGGAAGGGAGAAGAATAATGAAGTGGCATTTGCTCCCACACCCTGCCTCTGTAGCCTCAGCCCCCCATACTCAGAAGCCAGGAAGGAACCAGGAACAAGTCAATGCTGCACTTGGCGTAAGTCTATATAAGACCTGAGAGAGAAGTGTGCAGTGAAATAGTGAGCCCCACTTTACACTTACAAGGGAAACTGATGCCAGTGCTATTGTTAAGTATGTATTAATTTGATACTCGACGGAGCCAGAATGTCAGAGTTCAAAATTTAAAGCACGATGAGCAGAGGTCCTTGGGCAAGTCCTAACCACAGAGAGGCTGACAGATATTGCAGGTCTTCTCTCTCCAATTTGGAGCCTCATACTTCCCACTGCATCTCTTTGATTCTAGGAATCTGGGGAAGGCGCAGAAAGGAAGTTCTGGTTTAGTGGCTGAGGTAACATCATACCCCACACTAGTTGTTTGCCACATGCAAGAAAACAAGCAATACAAAGAAAAGCCGTAAGGATAAACACTAAGGCCCCAGTCATGGATATGAGCCCATGCTATGAGAAGTCAAACTTTGACACACTTGTCCTATATATTCTGATGGACAGCATAAAGTTCTACTTAATATCTTCTTAGCATCCTTCCACTAGTGAAAGGTGACAGTCCTGGCCAGGGCTTCTCCCATCTTAAGTCACACAATTTAAGTCTCCACTGACATTTCTTAGCTACGCTTCTGACGGTAACTGGCAGTCTTGCTCACTGTATGCACACTGACAAGTTAGAAAGGGGATTCATCTTCCTTCAGCCACTGGCTCTATGGAGAATTTTTGCCTATGTGTCTTAACTTTTCTGCACCTTCAGTTCCCCATCTGAGATATGGGTATAATATTTACATACACACAACTACAGTCCAGAAAATGCTAAAAAAAAAAAAAAAAAAAAAAAGTAGTTATAATCATCAACATACTGTTGCTCTTCATTTTCTTTAAGAAAGTACCAGGGAAAATAATCTCATCATAGTAAATGGCTGAAGATTCCTGATTTCTTGGATCAAATGAAATTTTGTTGCTTTGTTGCACTGAGGGTCGGTGGCTTGGAAACTTTATCATCACCACCATCATCATTACTTTGAGAAGGAATTTTCCTATAGTGCTCAAAATTGTCATAAATACACTATATAGCCCAGGTTCGCATCCAACTTGCATTCCTTGAACACCTTTTTTGATCAAAAAAGCCAGAGTAAAGGTACTTCATACAATGAATATTGACGGCAGAGTTAGGCCTGCCTAGCTCTATTTTAGCAGCGGGATAGCTCAATAAAGTTAATTTCTCATAATTTATTTTTATCAATAACTGATGTAATAGAATGAAATGCTTTAAAATCTCAAATATTTAATATTAAATTACCAAAACACATGCTTCAGCTATCTGCTATGATCTAAAACACGTGCAGCCAGGGGCTCTCGTTCCCTGCCAGCATGAAAGATCCACTGTAGGTATGTGAATATGATGTTTCCCAGACACTCAAACCTGTCTCTTCCCCATAAACACACACAGCACATGCAAACAAGCCATTCTTAGGGGAAGGGCCTATTAGCTGAGTTTATATCTTCTCTGTGAACTGTCCCTTCACTTCTTGATATATATGGTTTCAATCAAGTGTAACCCAGAGAACTTCTTGCCCCTGTGAACACCCAAAAAAAGCAACCTTCATTTCTACCTGTAGTTCTAAGTGCCTGAGAGGACTCCACAGCTCTAGGAGAGATCTCAGCTCGGCATGGCACTGACTGTCATCACATTGTGACAAGCCGGGAAAGCAATCGGTGTTGGATGCCAGGAGAGCCTCCAGAAGGGATGGCATACAAATGTCTTTTTTTTTTTTTTTAACAATTTGAAGCATACCACAATGTCAAAACCTCATCTTGGCTTGTATTGAAAGGGTTAAATGCACAATTCAGAGCCAAAGGTCGGTTGGGGATAGCAACTAAACTTACGATAATCAGACCCAATGGAGGGGTATGCTGTGACAGCTTATTATTTTCCAAAATGCATTACATTTTCCCTGTATCCTTCTACATCTTCCACCTCCCTATCCTAAACGAAGACACATTCCCTCTCAAACTGTGCTAGCTTCAGGAATCCTGAAGGGTTGACTCCATCTGTTGAGCACTGAAATTTCCTTCCAAGACAAAACTCGGTGTCTTTACTATCCCTCTCTTCTTTAAATCCTTTAAGCCTGCTAAATGAAACCATGAACCAAAGACACTTAAGTCACATCTGGTAGTGGGATGCTTTCCTTCTTCTAGGACCTTTGGTACCAGAGGACAAAACATGGCAGATTAGAAAGCCAGTAAAGTTAGTAACCTACATGAAACGGGAAGGAATCAGACTTTCCAAAAGTTCAACAGATTAATTTCATTTCTCCTCCCACTACCTCCTCCTCAACCTAGAAAAGAGGAATGAGGCTGTAAGGGACAGGGCTCTCAGGATGCAAGGGTGCTTGAAATGTGCTTGAAGGCCAGGCAGCTCGCCAGACACCATTTCAGCACTCCGCAGGACCCTCCCATCAAGTTCCAATACTGGGGAGACACAGTAGTGTGTGTGTGGCGCGCGGGGTGGGGGGCGGGGGGGAGAAAGGTTGACCTGAGAGGTATTGTCAGCCCCTCTTGCTAACGTTAAGGAATACTACCAGAAGGTTCTTGCTTATGTGGGAAAATTGAAACACTGGAATTAGGGCTCTGGAAATTCTATAAGCTTTTTCCCATTAGTCACAAAAACGCAGCTGTGAAAATAAACACACACACCCCCAAAGAAAAAAAGCAAGGGTCTTGGGCCACCAACAGTCCTCCTGGCCTCTGCATCCCCGACTCCTGAGGGAGCAGCGCAGCCCAAAGGGGAAGTGGAGGGGGCACGGAGCTGGAATGGGGGGGGGGGCTCACTGTTGCCACTCACCCGGGGAAGGGAAAAGCTCCAGATCCACTTTTTCTGTCTTGATGATGGTGAGAGTCGGCTTGAGATCGACGGCCGCCTTCATGGTGCCCGGAGTTGAGGGGGCCGGCGGGATGAGAGCAAGTTTGCTGTAACTGTTGTTTTGCTTTTTAATGGGGATTTTGAACCCGAGGGGAAGGGGACAGAGCGAAGATGACTTTCCTCCCTAAAAATCTCGAATTCGCGCTGACTGCCCCGCGGGAAGGTGTGAGCCCAGCCAGTCCGCGCGAAGTTGGCACTTGGCGGAGCAGAGAGCGCGCTCGGGTCCCAGCCTCGCCCGCGCCTCGCCCGCTCGCTCCTCTGTCCCGGCGGCGCTCGCTCCGCTGGCCGGCGCTGGCGCTGTGCTGCTCGCCTCCGCTTTAGGGCGTTCCTCACCGAGCCCAGGCCCAGGGTCCCAGCGCCTGCCCAGCCCACTCGCTCGGGCGGTGGGGCGGGGCGATGGGGGCGGGGCCTATCGCCTGCAGCCAATCAGCGCCCGCCTCCCAAAAGCGAAAGGAAGGGCGGGCGCGGTTAGGCGCGCCTTGCAACCCCAGCTCCCTCGGCCCAGCGAGCCCGGGGCCTCAGCCCACCGCTGGTAAGGACGGCTAGTGCGCCGGTCGCTGGCGTGCAGGGGCTGCTGCCACGGTCTGGGGAAAGTCCGTCTGATTCTGCACGCATTCTTGAGGGCTTGGTCACCCGCGGCGGCCCGCTCCAGTAGCGGCATAGTTTTCCAAGTGCGTGTACATCATTCATTGACAAAGCTTGACACACAGGACATGAGACGTGGGTGCTCAACGAGGGGCGCGTGCGGGGGATTCCACAGCGGGTGTCCTAGGAGGGCTCCAGCCGAGACATGACTCAGAATCCCACCAGTGAAATGGTCAAGTGGCAAGGGCAGCGCGGGTGAGCAGAACCCTAAATCAGCTTCACTAAAGCTCAGAACCAAGCCTATTGGAGACCCCCCCAAAAAAATAAAAAACCAAGAAAGAAACAAACAAAAACTCAAGCTCCAAAACTCTTGGATTAGCCAGGGAATCCAGAACCTGTAACTGAGTTCCTAATTTTCTGTTTCTCTAATTATTTTACTATTGTCTGACACTTTGTCTTTCAGACATTACTCTAATAGGAAAGAAAAAAAGTCCAACATCCTTTCCTTCATTGGCACATCCACTCTGGTATAAACCTCTGGGGTTCATCACTAGTCCACAGGAGCACAGGGCACATCCTCCCAACCCGTCAGATAACAAGATGAGCGGGGATAATGCATAATTTGCCACTGATAATGAGCTACTATACATCGAGATAGTTGGTGTTAATTAACAAATCATCCAGGACATGGTAGCGCATGTGTAGCTAGAGCAAGGCATTGACATCTACCTCTGATTAAAAGACAACATAAATCTCCCTGAGCTACCTCAGGGAAAGCTATTCTTAGTACCGTTTCCTGAGTTCTGAGCATGTGTTGAACGGCAACTGTAACTTCGGCTGTAGTTAACTTTATTGCACCTGCTAACTTTCATCTAAGCATGGAAATTTTCCCCCTTTGAGCCTTAGCAGCATGCAGGTTTCTCAAAGCAAATGGTGGGTGGGTGGGGGGGAGGCAGAAATAGAGTGTCAATCTCTGGGTCTTGGTCCAACCTCCACGCTCCATCCTTCTTAGGTGATCAGAGGAAAATATGTGTATGTGATAATCTTTTTTTTTTTTTTTTGCAAGAACAAAGACTGTTGTAGCAGTCCAGCTGTGTTTCTGCAAGGTATGAAAAAACAATGCTGGCCACCAAATGACGAGAACAGACACGCTTGGATCTTGGGGAAAACTTAGGGAACCAGTTGATAAATGAACTGTACATTCACACGCCCAAAAAGCAGCAAGGAAAAGAACTTTGAACTGGTCCTGCCTTCACTATGACCTCTGTAGAATTGAACAGACTACAAGTTTCTTTAGGGAATCTAATTTTGTTGCTACAGTCTTATGAAAATGCTGGACAGTTTGTTGTTGTTGTTGTTGTTGTTGTTGTTGTTTTTACTCTATTTGCAAAAGCAGCTTCTTCGGAATGCCTCGTTCCTCTTCCCCTCCCCCAGGTCTCTTCCTCTGCACTACTACTTATATGCATGCAGTTGAGGCACTTAAAGAAGCCCACCTCGATCTAGCTGTAAGCATTTTCCACCCTGGCAACAATGCGGGAATGTGTCCCTTGTAAAGCTTCCACAGTGATCATCAGTTCGTGTTCCTGTCCCTAGCTTGTCCTCAAGTGCAGAAGCTCAAAATGCTCTCATGTCCAAATCAGAAGATACGGTTGGGATGGCTCCGAAAGCAAATGTTCACAGCGGCATTGATCCTGTGTAGAGCCCTGGATCCAGCTGGAACTTCCTGGAGGGTGAGAAGCACTGATGGAGAGCCAGTTAAGATACTCTTTACATGTCAGAGACATTAATAATCTAATTAGGGCTGTAGCTCACTCAGTTCATGTTTGACAAATGGAATTTGCATTCTCTTTATAACACAAGAGTGTTTGTATTCCCAAAAAACTTTCAAAAAAAAAAATCACTATGTTTTACCTACCAGAAATCATGTGCTTTGTCAAGCCTAGGACATTATAGGCATTCAGTAAATATTAGATGAGTGAAGAACTCTCAGCTTCCTGGTCACTCCGGGCTTTTACGATACTACTGCTTATAAAAATGACGTAAAAAGGTGTCAGTAACTCTGCAGGGAGAGCTGCCATTTTGTTCCTTATGGTAAAATAGAACTCCCATCCCTGCTACTGTGCCCACTTCCGTTAACATGTGGTCCAGCTTACCTACCAGCCTTCCATGTACCTGAGTGCATTATTCAAAACAGATTATTTTTAAGGCCCTTTGGGAGAGGTAAGAAATGCCTCTTTTGAGTTTGCTTTCTACTGGGAGAAAATCAGTTTGTATCTTTAAAAATCCTTAGACTCTAGCTAATTATATCTGACCAAGGCCTGGGACTCTGGAGAATATGGATATCAAGCAAGCCCAACAAAAACCAAGACAAGAGTCATCTTTATAGATGGATTTCCTCATCACCAGTAAAATAATAATTTCCCCCATTCTTCCCTCACTCCAGCTCCAAACTCATTAGGTATATAAGAATATGTTTAATGTCAAATAATCATGGAAGACATAACCTTCCTCTCCAGAAATGTGCTAGAATACTCTGCATTTTGAATCTTTAAAAATATGCCTCATTGACAGTAGGCACCAAAACATTCAGACCACTAACGACCGGTCCCAGGCAAGTTCATGACTCACAGATGTTGACTTACTGGTATAAATGTAAGTTTAAAGGGGGGAAAAAAAACCAAGCTCTCAAGCTCTCAGCTAACAACCTGTCTAAGCTGCACGTTTGGTCTCCTTTCAGTCTGAGAAAAGCCTACAGTCCCTGCCATACTCTGAAAAACACTTCAAAAACTGAACTCTGTACCAAGCAGTTTCTGTTAAGTTCAGTGCAAAGCACGGGAGCAAGAAAAATGTCCAGGACTTCAGTCTCTACCATCACCAAGCAACACTAAAACAGAAAAATCGGGGACAGGGAGGAAATTAAAATAACTATTAATTAAACTGTAATTCCAAAAGGCCTTAGGGTCAGTTTAGGAACTAAGGCAGGGACTCAGAAGGTGGCCTTGCTGACTGAAGGGCCGGCTCTGTGACCTCACCAGAGCCACTTAACCTTTCTCGTGTCACAACCTCATCTCTGCTTCAGGGAATGAAGCCGGCCACCCCCAACCCCCCCAACACTGGATCTTCCTAGCTTGTAATACAGACTCATTAGCTATTGTTCGAGGAGTATAATAAACAATGGTCCACAAGAGAAGCGGCTGTTGCTCGGGAGAAAGGAGGAGGGGGGGGGGTGACTTGAGGACTTATTTGGCCCAGAAAACTCTGTAATAAACAAAGATAGTGAGCAGTGTGGGTTCAGAAGTGAGATTCTTATTTTTTGGTTCTGTTTTGGTTTGGTTTGGGGCTTTTTTTGTTTTTGTTTTTGTTTTTTACTTAACCAACTTAATCTGCTAAATTATGACAGGTGACTCACTTAATCCTGAAACTTGGGTTCGCCATGTTTGAAGCAGGGAAAATAAGGACACCCACATTTTAAGATCATCGGTATGATTAAATGAGGCCATGTAGACAACGCTTTAGCAGAATGTGTAGGGTAGGAAAGTGTTCAATTAACCTCAAAGGATTATTATTGCCTTTAGGATCCAGAGTAAGAGAAAGTGTGTGAGAAATCACTTGAGGTCTTTCTCTCTGGGCATCTCTGTGAAGTAGATCAGATGCTCAGCTAACTAAATAGTCACAGGGGAGAGTTCAGACAACTATCATGTTGAATGTTAAAAACCCACCGCCCTGGCATGGTTCTTGAGCACAGGACTACCCAGCTGTAGCCATGCTCCAGAAACTCCAGCAGAAAACCCTGCGGATTTGTATTTGTTCTGAAAGTGAAAGAAAAGGGACTATCCTAGATCACAGTGGAAGCAAAACCTTAGACTTTCATCACCACATGGTTCAACGAGATGGAAGCCCTTTAGTGGCTTCCATGGACAGCCCTCCTTGTCACCACAGGGGAAAAACTACTGAGCTTACCCTTGTCACACAAGCACTATATCATGTGGATCAGAACAGGCAGGTAACCAAGCAGTTTCCAGAAATCTAGCAAGACCCCTGTGTTGTCCTGAGCAAGTATATCGCAGACTAGCCACCCTAAATTCCCTGTGGGAGACAGCTTGGCATGGGCTACAGGGAGAAAAGGGGTCTGGCTTGGCGCGATTGCTGTCTGCAGTTTCTTAGGCTATAATTAAGAGCCATTCAACTGCATCTGCAGCCCCAACAATGTGGGATGGATTGGCCTAATCCACAGACCAAGCGACATTTTAAAAAATCCATCCGTTTAGACATCACGTATTCTTCTCACAGCAAATCAGACTTGGCACAGACAGAGAAGGGAGAGGAGCTGCCGATCAAAACTGCATAGCTTGGGAGCCTTCTTCACGCGCAGCGGGGTCGGTCAGCTTGTTTCCTTAACCTCACTGAACATCTTTCTAGGGACTGTCGTTTTCTGGGCCAGGCGAAGGCAGAATGTAGACTGTCTTATAAGCCTTCGGGGATCTTATAATTTGGATCGCAGTTTAAGTTGTTCTAAACTGGACTCATGACGAGAGGGAGAAATGGGGGCTCGGCACAGACAGCAAGAGAACCCGGGTTCTTGAACAACATGGCAGAAGGCCCTAGCAACAGGCTTTTACCCCATGGCAACAAGACTCCATCCTACCCCTAGGGCTTCAACTGGTTTCTTCCTGCCCCTGATCTTACCCAGATTTTTGTTTAGGTTATAAAGACAATGCCAAGCTTCAAAATAGATTTTTTTATTCCGGTGGGGATGGCTTGAATTTTACATCCACATAATTTCACTGTGAAGTCTTCCCCCTTCCCCGATCATTTTTTAAATGCCAAGCCAGTCCATCCAGAAGACATAGATGTGCCACACTGGAGATACAGGGGCAGAGATGATGTGGTGGATTTGTTTATTCATCCTGTTTCTGGAGTTGGGAGTCAAGCGAAGGGAGCCAATAGTGCTAGAGGAAACAGCCCTGGCAGAAGAGGGAAGACAGTAAAGGAATAGAAGGGGTTTCCTCTGGAGACAAGAAAGGGGTGAGCAAAGGCGAAGGAGTAGAGTCACAGTGACTTTACATCCTTGTATTTCTAGATCTTGGGTCCCCGAGAATCAAGGATGAAATTAGAACCTGCCAACGAATCCGGGATTCTCATGAAGCAACAGCCATGGAACTAGGCAAAGGAACACTGAGAGCCTCACACTGAAAGAACCACAAAGAACACAGCATAGAAGCTGTGTGGCAGGGCCCTAGGAGATCACGGAAAATGCCAAGGCACGTCACACTCGGATGTATGGAGTATTTCTCAGCATTTCTTTCCTCACATGGACGTTTGCCATTAAGAAAGAATTTCCTTCTTCGAAACTTTATCTCCTCCCAACAAGACATGTCTTTTGTGTTCAGGAGCCTGAGTGCCTGCTTGGTATGTGTTGAAACATGCGTGTCTGTTTCCTCCATTTTTATTATGCCCTATGCCATGAAGCTGAATACAGCTGGAGCTCAATAAATAATTATATTTCATTAATAAGCAGGTGACTTCCTAACCTCTCAAATACAGATCCTTGCAGAAAAATAAAAATAAAAATAAAAATCATTTACTAGTTTGGTTTCACCTAAAAGTAAGACAAAGTTGCCCAAATCTTACATTAAAGAACTGAACAACTCTCTTCTTACGGAAAAGATCCTTCCGATGTTTTATTCTAGTTTATTCTGCTTTACTCTGCTCATCCTCCCATCCACTGAGTACTTCAAATGGCGGCAAGATCACAATATTCATTTGACTCTTCATCTGTGTGGTCACACACGTAGTTGTTTATGGAGACTGGCCTTTGGCTCACCACACGGCAAGCGAAGTGTTTCATTGTCGGTCTGAACATTTTACGAAGCATGCTGCTCATTTCTCAGTCTCTACTCAGAAGCCGTCTTGGGCCCTTATCAACCTGAATCTTCCATTTCACTGACCACCATAAACACCAGTGACACTGCAGTTACACATATTACTTGTAAGGTAGGGAAGATCCGTGCAATGAACTCAAGTCTGTGTGTCTTTGGCAAGGCACAGCTCCCAGGACGGTTTGCATTTTCAAATGTATCCGTTGACGATAAAGTAATGAATGGGTGGCTGAGCAGTACAAATGGGATCGTGGTGAGGATGCTGAGTGGGGCAGGGAAAGCCACTACGCTGCAGGTGCCCGAGTAGCACGCAGGGACATGTAAAGGCGGCTAACCTCTCTTGCGGTGATAGAATCATACTCGCTGCATCCGTTTGTGTCTGTGAGTGGATAATCAAGATGTAGCAACAGAAAATCTGGCTAATCCACAGCCATGGAAACTAAGAAATCCATGGGCTGTGATTGGAACTGTGAACAAACACACATTAATTTTCATTTCTTTTTCCAGGATTGAAAAACAAGAAAAGCTCACATGAGTCATACTGGGAAAGCGGTACTAACAGTAAACACATTCTGAGTGCATTCCTACACTCATCCACAGATATCTTGCTTACATTAATTAAGCATCCTTCCTTGAGCCCCACGACAGTTTCGTAATGAATTAATAGGAATTGCAGCTTTATCATTATTAACACTAATAAAGGAGGATCTAGAATACACAGCCCTTGCTGAATTCTCAAGCTACTTCAAATCTAGGTGCTGACTCAATGTGTGTGTGTGTGTGTGCGCGCGTGTGCATGTGTGTGTGTGTGCGCGTGTGCATGTGTGTGTGTGTGTGTATGTGTGCAAATTCCTGGAAAGTGTGGCTAAAATCTGAGTCCCATGAATACACGGGGACATAAATCTGGAAAGACAACTTAGAGTGGCCAATCTAACAGTATAATTATTCACATTTGCTTTTTTTTTCTGAGTACCAACAAATATGGGACCCCTGTAAAACTGACAGATGAAAACCAGCCTCAAGGAGGGATATGTCCTCTTTGCTAGGATTGCAGCTCACACCTGACGCTATGTTATAAAGTCTCAAAGAGAGACATGAAGTCTCTTTTCATCTGCAAGGCATCAGCTGTGCTTCCTCCACACCAGGCCTCAGCTTCATGATGGAATAGGAGTGAGGTGGCCAGCACAGGCAATGACACACAGCTCAGCTCAGCTCTTGGGATTGGTTCCCACGCACTGAAACTCCTTCTTCCCTGGAGACGGTGAAGAGGAGAGAAGCGAAGGCCGCATGTATGTCCTGTGAGGACGCCTGATAACCCCTCAAGCCTGTGAAGTCACATGTGGTCCAGAGCTCAGGGCCTAAAATGATAACTCAGGAGAGGAGAGGTGCAGAATAAAGAAGGAAGCATCTACAAGCTCCCTCTTAATGGAAGTGCTTTTCATCTGTGATCCTAAACACGTGTTCTCCCAGATTGGGAAACCAGCCCAAAAGACTTCTTCACAAAGGGGCCTTGGGTGGGACGCACCCCCAAGGGACCCATTGGGTGGGGGAGGAGCACAGCTGGGTGGGGAGCTGGGGAGCTAGCTGGCAGCTGACTGGGAAGAAAGAACAAAAGGCAGGCAGCTCCCATGTGGCAGGTTCCCAGGAGAGATCCCTTTCCAGGAATTAAAAATTCTAAATAGTGTTGAGAATTAAAAAAAAAAAAAAAACATATCAGAAAGACTTTGGACATTTCTTTTAGGCAATTCCACAATGCTGAGAGAGACCAGATGGTTGACAACAGCTATTTCACATCCAGAAAAGATCCAGTGCTCACATATATGCCTATATTTTAGGATTAATGAGGTTTGTTGTTTTTTTTTTTTCTCCCTTGGAGAACCTTTCTTTTAGTTGAATTGAACTGAGTTGTAGAGGTAAGGAGGCAATTCCAAAAGATGTTCCCGCTTCCAAACACTTGCAGCTCTCAGGGTTCAGGGTCCTCATTGTGTGAACCACAGCATTAAACTCTAAAACACCTCAGGAGACAATGAAAGAGAGTGGTAAGTGACAAGCCTGAGCAGTGTAGAGTCGAGGGCTGGCTCATGTGCTTGGCCACTCTCCGACCACTTGGCTTTGGCTTCAGAAAGTCCTCAGTTTCTTCCTCTGTCAAAGGAGGTGGGGAAAGCGCCCGATTCAGAGTTAGGTTGAATGTGATATAAATAATGTGTGTCCGGTTGATTATTTATATTGTGTCGGACAGAGAATATGTATCCAATAACTCTTAGCCGCTGTTGCTGCCTTTAAAATTCAGAATTGACCCTCGAGTGGTAGCATAAACCTGCAACCCTGGCATTCGAGGTATGGAGGCAGGAGGATGTGTGTGGGTGTGGGGGACGGGGGCTCAAAGTCCTCTTTGGTGTAATAATTAATGTTAATTGTCAACTTGACAGAACCTAGAATCACCTGGGAAACAGACCTCTGAGTATGCCTCTGGGAAAGTATCTCGATTTCATTCATTGGAGTGGGAAGATCCACTCACGGTGGGTGGTGCCCTTCCCTGGCTGGCTTCATGGATTGTGTAAGGTGGGGAAAGGCTGCTGAGCTGCAGCAAACTTTCCTCTCTCCCTGCTCCCTGACAGTGGACACGAAGGGAACAGCGGCTGTGTTGACTTGCCCATCACAACACACGGTACTTGAACTATGAGAAAGGAAGAAAGAAAGAAAGAAAGAAAGAAAGAAAGAAAGAAAGAAAGAAAGAAAGAAAGAGGAAAATACCCTTTCACCCTTAAATTTCCTTTGTCATACAAACAGGAAAAGAAACCAGGACACTTGGCAACGTAGCAAGCTCGAGCACTGCTGTAGCTGCTTGAGACCCTATCTATCCCCACCCACCCTACCCCACCCAGCTCCACCCACTCCAATATTGTGCCTTTTGATTTAGTGCACACAAACTTTTCACGAATGTTAATCCAAACCACTGGACACTGTTTTTGTCACAAACAGATTAGACCCTGGCGCCCCTCTTGGCGTATGCCTTTAACTCAGACACGGGGAGTAAAGATAATGTCGAGCAAATAAATCACCCAACTCCTTGATACTGTTCCCTTGTAGATGGAAAGAGATCCAGTCCCCTTATGAAGATGTGAGACACAGTTGAGCAAATTCTAGTCACAGGCTCATAGCTTTACTACCAATCAATGGCAAAGATGTGTTCATACCTCCCGGGCTCCTTCCTTTTCTCTGAGGTGGAAGATGTGATGGCCATGCAATGATTTTGTACAACTTGAAAGAAATTGTATCTTCTTAAAGCAGCTGCCTCACCATTTATTCAACTTCCCATGAGTGCAGGAATTGATCTAAACTCATCTCTAACCCATGTCAGCGACAGGATTAGAGATGTATGTAGCAACCCCTAAAAACTCGGGTCTGCTGTCTGGATGTGAAATGACATTTTACTTGTTGGAGATGGTCATCTGCATGGACTAGCTGACCCAAAGAATCGTAGGAAATGCTATGACATTACTCTTTGGGCTGCCATCCTGAACCATCACTGCTCCAAGCCCCCCCCCCTTAGCAACACAGATCTTCTTTTTAGGGGGCTTCAGCTACCTAATTTGCATTCTGGCATTGCCATTGCCTGGCCCCTTGCCAACATGGCTGGCAGTATGGGACTCACACCATCACCTCATTTGCCTACTCCGCCTTGGCAAGACCAGTTCCGTATTGTTGGAAAAGCGAAGTTAATTGGTATTTCTGGGTGTGTTTGGTTAACTCACCCCCACCTTAGCTCCAAGTTAGTAAAAGTGTAGCTTTGCCCTTTCCAAGAGCCACAGCAAATAAATGGTGGGGAAATCCTCCAAAAGGCACATGGCTGGGTCCTCTGGCTTGCCTTTTCTTTCCTCTCTTTTTCTTTCCAGTGACTTTGGGGAGGTTTTGGGCACTGATCCTGCACACACAATACACTTCTTGTTCATCTTTTCTCTGCAAAGCAGCCCTGAATAGCTCTGTCTAAAATTATAAGTAGGGGCAGCCCCAGGCTGCAAGAGATCAGAGCTCTCATGCTGGGTTTCAACAAAGACCCTGCTCTTTCCCAACAATTAGCCGCGCAAAAAAGGACATCTATCTCCCTCTATTAAACCCACCACGTGCCTTCAAGTCAGCCCATTGTAAAGCTAATTAAATAACACGCCTCTCTCCACATGCAGGTCTCCTGATTAGCTTCTCTCAGCCAGAAACTCCTGCAAAGAGCCTAGAGATAGGCATGCCAATCTTCTCGTTCTCAGAAGCCCTACCCCCCACATCACCAATTAGCTATAGCCCTTGAAAAGTCACCCTTATCAATACCAAGGAATCCATTCATGGTCCCATTTCCCTCAGAGCTCAGTCTAGTCTCTCCCAGCTTGACAGCAGGGACCAAACTGACATTCTTTTGAAAATGCCTTATTCAGGAAGGCAGAAGAGTCTAGTACAGTGTGGTCTTTGGAGAGGGTCTACCCACATCGGAGCCACTGGAGTGAAGCATTGGTGAAAGCTTTTGACAGAGCCAGAGGCAGAGGGAGTCAAGGAATCTTGGGAGGCTGTTCCTTTGTACAGGGAGGCCTTGGACCTAGGTAAAAGGCAAGCACAGGCTTCTAGGAAGGCATTACACACATAGGAGAGCTGAGGTACAAAGAATTATTCCCACAAGCTCTTGTTAGGCATCATGCTGAAGTAAAACAGCACTCCAACCCTCCCTATGGCCAGGCAGGTAGGATCCAGATGAAGGCCCAAATCTGGTTCTATTTCCCCTTCCATCTAATTTCTTCTTTTCTCTCACAAAAGGCCCTTGCTCTCTAGCTAGCAGCCCTGGACTTTTTGTAACTTGGGATTATATGCTTTTGTGCACTTTTGCAAGTCCTAATGCAACTTCCTCACTGTGCAGACAATACTGAGCAGCAAACATCTCCTCCCAGATATGACGTCCAGGGTCTTCCCTGCTGGAATCACTCACTTCCTTCTCAGAACCGTCACGTGTGTGATTGCAGACTTCTGATAGAGCAACCGTTACATTAATGAAGATAATCAGAGCCTCAGTCCTCCCCCTCCCCCTCCCTCCCAAGTGCAGGAACCACATTCAAATCAAATTTTAATTTCCAGCTTAAAATACAATTACTTGGATATACCAAAAGTCTGATCAAGTTTAGGAAAATACATAGCTGAATACAGAAATGAGGAGTGAATGGATGAATGGATGAATGGATGAATGAAATGAAACTATTTTATGTTAAATATGGTCTGAGATGGTTCAGATTCATCATCACTATAACTGTTCTTTTTGTTTGGAAAGAGGGACTGCTATTTTACAGCATAGGTCTCCCTAATTGAAATTGTCAGAACTGATTGTGTGTGTGTGTGTGTGTGTGTGTGTGTGTGTGTGTGTGTCTGTGTGTGTCTCTGTGTGTGTGTGTGTGTGTGTGCGCGCGCGCAAAAACAAAAACAAAACAACTGGCAGGAGACTAGGCTAGCCATTTCCGGACCTGGTGAATGGCTCTCAAACTGATGTTTTTCTCATGCCAGCTTCTGTGCTTAAAGCTTCTTTCTTGCTTTCTTAGACACAAGGGAAGAAAAAAACTTTCCTTCCAACAGTTTTCAAGAAGACCCACACCTGGTATAATCACACTTGGGAGGCTGAGGGAAGGAGATTTGCCAAAAGGTTAATGACAGGATCAGTGAAATGGTTCAGTAGCTAAAGGCTCTTGCTGCCAACCCAGATGACCTGAATTTGAGTCCCAGATTTCACACAGTGAAGGGGCAGAACCACCTCCCACAAGTTGTAGTCTACCTCAACCCACTCATAGTGGCACAAATCTACACACACACACACACAGAGAGAGAGAGAGAGAGAGAGAGAGAGAGAGAGAGAGAGAGAGAGAGAGAAATGAGAGAGAGAGAGAGAGAGAGAGAGAGAGAGAGAGAGAGAGAGAGATGAAAGAGAGAGAGACAAAAATAGTAAAGCCAGCCTGACCTAGGGAGTGAGACATTGTCTCAAAATAGAAGGAGGGAGAGGAGGTGGAGGAGGGAGAGGAGGAGGAGGAGGGGGAGGAAGCAGGACTACTAGCCCATCTTCTTAGATGGTCCACACAAGTTAGCAGGTGAGTATTTTACAAAACAACCCTGTATGGCATATGTCTCCCAAGAAATAGTTATGGGGTTCAAACTCAACAGAAGGAAAAGAAGAAGAGAACATAAAGTTCTTTGTAAGATGGATTTTTGAACTGTCCAATCCCCCAAATTCAAAAGCCATAAAAGTAATTAAACTAGTCTCACCCCCAACACCTTGGCTTTGCGCAGAAGCCAATGGCTGAGGAGCCTTGTGTGATTTTGTTGCTAGGTATAACGCCGTGCGTGGTGCTTTTCTTTGCTTGCTACTTACCATCATATGCTTTCTAATATTTATAGATATGTTCTACATGGAAAACCGGGAACATGCAGACAATAAATAATAACAGTAAAGGAGCTTGTAACCTCTGACCTGAGACTTAGGGAGGAAGCACGGTCCTTGTTCTGCGGTCCTTGGCCAGGCAAGCTTTCCTGTGTGCTGAAGTGGAATGGCCACTTGGTAATGATCACAATGGACTGATCAGACCAGATGCTGCCAGGCAATGACCTCTTTTATTACCATCCTCTACCACACTGGGAGCACCTTCCCTTCTCAAAGGGTGTCTTAAGGAAAACTAATCCAAGACCTCTTAGACATGTTGACAATAGGACAGTAAATAAGACCAAAAAAAAAAAGTCTGCATTTTTTAAAATAGATTTGTCTCCTCAAGATAGGCTTGGCATAAATATAAAACAGGCACTGAGTATTGAGCCTAGGAAAGTCACACCTGTTAATTTATCACAAATGTATCAAATAGCCTGCATAACACAAATAAGTTGCTGGTGACAAAAATAAGCAGAATCATAGTTGAAAGAAAATAATGATTGTAAATGAGTATAAATATGTCATTGTATTAATCAGAACAAAATAGTACATGCATGTAATCTGTGAGTTTTAATGAAAGGGTTTAGTTAGAAGTTCAGAATAAACATAAAGTTCCTGTCTACGCCGTCAAAGTTATTGGATAAGAGAATCAAATACATTGGATAAACACAGTGTGATACAAGGTGTCAGAGACTAGCATTTGTTACGTGAGATGGAAATACTTGTTTTCTGAAAATAGCTGAAGTTTTGAGCAATTTAAAAAGGCATATCAGAGAAATCAAGACATACAAGAAGCCTCTAATTAGAAGGAAGAACTTGCTAGGAGCAGTGTGCTGACAGCTCTTGGCAATACATTCTAGTTAGCATGTTATTTAAGCTCGCCAGATAACTCTACAAACAGGATCCCCAACTAGGAAATATTTGTTTCATGTGATCTTCAGTTCGGATCACTCTAAAGACTTTTGTTTTTGTTTGTTTGTTTGTTTTGTTTTTTTGTTTTTGTTTTTTCAGACAGGGTTTCTCCGTGTAGCCTTGGCTGTCCTAGACTTGCTTTGTAGACCAGGCTGGCCTCGAACTCACAGCAATCCACCTGACTCTGCCTCCCAAATGCTGGGATTAAAGGCATGTGCTACCATGCCTAGCCACTCTAAAGACTTTGTAGCTCAAACCTCAGCGCTAAATATAAATAGGGACCTCTCCTTTTCTTTGACTCAAGTCACTCTTTGTGCCTGGTCTAGCACGAAAGCTCTAAGAGCATTTCTGGCCACTTCATTGCATAGCATCTCTGAGATACCCAAGAAGAGAGATGTCTCAGCCTCTCCATGTGTAGGGTGGGGACACTCTTTCCTGAGCACTATGTAACTCCAATCCAAGACAGCTATGCAAAATACTGAAGGCGCGTATTAGTTCAACTGTTTCAAACTATCCATATGTCTCGCCTACCACTCTAAGACCTTTAACTGTGGTTTTCTCCTGTCATGCGTTTTGTCATTGTTCCATGGATTTCTGTTAGGCAAGTGGAGTTCTCCTTGGGAAGTAGATATGGTGAGATGCCAAGTGATATATCTGCCTGAGCTCAAGAATGGACCAAGGGAGGAATGAACTCCAGCTGCGGATCAGGAGAAGCCCGGGGGGGGGGGGGGGGGGTTGGGCGGGGAGGGTGGCTCAGATCCCTTCCCATAGGAGCTAGTGGTGAGGGAAACTGACATGAAATGACTGAACTCATCCAGTGCATGGCCCCGAAGCTGTTGCGGGAAAGCACTGGCAAGCCTTGGAAAATAGGAGCAGCTGTCCACAAAACCTGTGTTTCTGGTTGTTTTGCTTTCGTTTTCCATGCATTCTGGGATTCAGTGGTTACTGTGCTCCAGCAGAAATTTCATAACTGAAACTGGAATTACAAACGCTCTGTTCTGGGAGATGCTTCACTGTTCTAAAGCAGCACATCCCAATTCTCCACCAAAGCCATCTGCAAGAAAGGGGAAAAATGGAACAACCCAGGGAAGGGACTTGCGGACCAACTTCACGTCCGTCCACTGCATACGGACCGCTTCGTTATGAGGCACTTCTACTTCCCTTAGGCTCAGTGTTTATTACTTCCAAGTGCCTAGATTAAATATATTGATCTGTTAAAGCACTTGTTTGTGATAAACTTTGTAGGTCCAGGATGTTTACCAGCTGTTAGTGATTTTCTTTAAAATTTATCAAAGACAAAACAAGAATATTAAAGAAATGCCAATGTTTGTCTAAAATACACCAAAAAAGGGCCTCCAATGAGGTGTATTGACTGATTGATTAAAAAAAAAAATACAAAGAAATTATACTTCAAAAGTCTTCCGGCTTTGTTGACTTCAAATACACTGAAGGAGTTTTGAAATGAAATATTGTTTGGTTGGGTTCCATTATAACAAAGGAGGTGAGCAGAGGGCACCATGGTCCTGTTTGTAGAGATGTAGAAATGGATAATCACGCACATGGTTGGATTTACAGATTTTGTCTTCTTCACAAGTCCCTCCCACCATGATCTTCATGAGGCCTTTCCCTGTTTCCTGTGCTTCTCCATCACTCACTGCTAGGTTGTGGAGATTCAGGATGTCCTGAGCCCCAACTGAGAACCCGACACTTAAAATCAGTGACTCTTACAACAAATGACTTTAGCTATGTAAGCTTCAACTTATCAGCTGTAAGATGGAATTAATAGTAACTCACAGGATTTGAGGTAAAATGCAAATAGGGTAATATATGTAAAATGTTAACTATGTCTGGCTCAATGTAAACCATAAATAGTAGGTTTTCCCCCCTCAGGCTACATACATAAACACACCTATATACACAGCTTTGAACTCAAACATTCTTAAATCCTAAAAACATTTATTTATCAGAAAGAGCATTCTCGGGGTTATTCAATACAAATAATAATTTGTGTCCAAAATCAAGAAAGCAGTTCATAAATGTAAGTGTATTTAAAATCTCTGTCCACAGAAACAGCCAGGCAATGGATAATAGTGTGATATAAACAGATTAGGTTTATTCTTAAAAAGGAACTTCTATCATTTATTCTACAATGGCACACAGAAATTAATTCAAAATAACCATAGACTTAAATGAAAAACTAAATTAGTACAAATCTGCAGGGAAAAATAGAAATAACTAATCTTCATTGGCTTTCTCAACACACTCATAAATAGATAAGTTATATCAAAATTAAAATCCATTTTTGTTGTGTACCACAGGTTGTAACATTGGGAAAGACAAAGAGTGACTCACAGTATGGGAAGAAGCACTTGCAAATTATATTGCTAGTGAAAGACTTGCATCTCAGCTTCCACAGACAGAACTGCTAAAACCCAGTAGTCAACGAGATAACCCAGTGTAAAAGTGGCTCAGGGATTTGAATAGACAAGTCTCTAAAAACATTATACAAGTGCCCAATAATTTATATATGCTCCGTGTTGGTAATGTCAAGGAACCCCACAAGGAAATACTGCTTCACATTCACTGTGAGGGTTCTAATCCCAAAAGACAAAAACGAGTATTGTTGAGGATCCAGGGAAGGTAGAATCCTCATGTGCACCTGATGGGAATGGAAAATGGGCAGGCAATGGTACTCATAGTTTGGCCACCCTATAAAGAGTTAAACCGAGATGACTGAGAAATTCTACCCCAGGTCTATACCCAAGAGAAATGAAAACACATTCATGCAAAAAATGTGCACATGAATGTTCACAGTAGCATTATTTATAGTAGCCACAAAGTGGAAACTACCCAAATGCCCATCAAAGGTTGGGCAAAAAATGTGGCCCAGCCATCTAACAGAAATGTTAATGATTAGAAAGGAATGAAATGTGGATTCACTTGGTAACGTGGATACGCCAGGAAGACTTAGGCTGAGGGAAAGAAGCCAGTCACAAAGGGCCGTATATTGCATACCTCCATTTATATGTGAACTCCAGAATAGTTGGATTCATAAAGACAGCCATCAAACAGTGATTAGCGGCCATGAGTGGAAAACATGTGGGACGCTGGCTGCTAATGCCTTGGGATGTCTTTTTAAAGCCACAACAGTGTTCTAAATCTCAATTGTGATGTCGGTTGCACACTACTTAGCTATACTAAAAATAATTCTTTAAAAATGAATTTTATAACAAAGCCTCATGGGAAAGTACAGTGGCCTATTGGCAACACATGGCTTGGGGCCATTCCATCTGATAAATTCCAGGGAATGCTCCTTCTCTTCGTCAGTATTTACTATTGAATAAAGCTTCCTTTAAATTTGCCTACCTCCAAAACATGCATTTTAAAGGAGACAATTGATACATATATTTATATCGATATTTAATTTATATCAATATCCCCGTAAACTTATCTCAATTGATTACTTAAAGAAAAATAAAGTAACTTCAGTTTTCCAGAGGCGAAGGCAAGAGAAATAAAAGGAAAAAAGGAATTTCTCATCATCTAAAAACATCTTCCCCGTGGGGTCTATGAACATCATCTTAAGACCATTTATTTAACCAAAGTTCAGTGGGGGAAAAAAAAGTCTAACATTTCCATGACCTTCTTTTCTAAACTTCCTAAGTGGCTTAGAGAGAGGCTGCCTGGGGAACTCCAAATGGAACCTAAAAATATTATCTTCTGGCTTTATAAACATCAGGAACACTAATGAAGTGAGGGGCAGCAGACCCAGGAATGGAGTATCTCATTCAGGTTGGGAGGAAGGGGGGGGGGAGGGTTGGGTAAGCCGAACACATCCCTAAAGGCAAGCAAGAAGGCCATGGGGGCCAGACTGGGGCCAGGGAGGTGAAAAATCAACACAAAGTAGGAAGAAAAGAATAACAGTGATCTGGGATACATAAAGCAGAGCCCGAGTGACCACTATTCTAAACACCAGTAAAACAAGCCCTTTGTGAGCCAGACCATCCAAGTTTGGAGAGATGAGTGCTCCACGGTCAATCTTGCTGGATCCCCATTTACGCTTCACTTGGAGGCCACCTGGAGAGTCATACTGTGCTAGTCTCCCCTCTGCAGCATAAACATCCCTCTCACTATTCCTTCCTCCCTAGTGCTCAAGGGACATTGCCCAGCATGCTTACGTCTGCCTGAGTTCTCTATCAGGTCCTGTCAGGGACGTTGAGGTCTGAGAGTGACTCGTGGCCACCACACCTCAAGACACATCCGTGCAAACACACATGGATGCAGAAGAGGTTCTCTCAGCTCCTTCTTCTCCTGGACTTGCCAGGAAGTCAATAAATTCCCTCTGAAGCTACTTAGAAGCAGTTTTCTACAATTAAGAAACAAAAAGAGCCATAAATGATGCTCAGGTTTACATAGGAAGGGGAGAGTCAGCAACGGTCAGTTTTCTAACCTGGTAATGATGCACTCACCAAGCCCCCCCCCAAAATAGATTAAAGATTAGGTCACTAAGGCAAGGAACACAATGTCACCCAGGGACCCTAGCCAGCAGCAGGTGGATCTCTATGAATTCCAGACCAGCCTGGTCTACAAAGCGAATCCAGGACAACCAAGGCTACACAGAGAAACCCTGTCTTGAAAAAACAAAACAAAAAAGCCCCAAAACAACATCAATAACAAAAAACAGGGACCCTGTGTGTAACCCAGTTTTACCCAGAAAAACACCCAGGGAAACACCCCCCATGGGTTAAGGCTCAGATGATATGACCAGATCACTTTTCCTACTATTCTTTAATTTGTAAATCATCTCCAAAGAAGTGGAAGTGGATTGTTTCCATAGTGACTACTTTAAAGGGTAAAGTATGCATGGGACATAGGTGTGTGTGTGTGTGTGTGTGTGTGTGTGTGTGTGTGTGTGTGTGTGTAAACTAATAGGCTATAGTCAGAAAGAAGACAAAGATTGTGTTAGACATCATGGGTTCTCTCTACTCTTTCGTTCAAAACTTCTACTTGAGTCATAGAGAAGGAGGAACTATTGTTTTCCCTCTGCCCACTGCTCCATGGACACTGGACTTCCCAACTGGAAGGCATAAAAGGAGTAAAGGGCCAATAATAGGAAAGATGCACAATTCCATTGTCAGCCATTTCGCTCTAGCCCCACCCCCTAACCAGGTGAGTTCCCAACACCAGCACAGCCAGCTTTTCCTTTGTCCCTTGGAGAAGCAACTAAGAAAGAGTAATCTGGACCCAGTGGCTTCTCTTCATACTTGATATCCTCTTTGCACTCGAGTTTCCTAAAGCACCCCACCAAATTCCCTTTAAAAAGCTTCGAAATTTACATCCTATATAATAGAACCAGATAGATAATAATAAACACTTTTTTCAACTCCTTCTGAAATATCCTTTTGAAAAGCATATTCTTAAAAGGCATTTGAGAAGAAGTAGCTCACAAACTCCTTTAAAAAACTAATCTCATAGTCTGCCTTTCTCCTAGCTAATCTAAACCTCCCCCGCCCACCCCTCATTTAATACCATGTTTTCCTGAAGCTATTTTAAGAAGACTTAAACATATACCACTATTTAATCTTAACTGATTTTACTTAGTTTCAATTCACTGAATTCTTCAACTCAATTTTTGTAAACAAAAAACAAAAAAAAAACACAACTTTTTTCTTAAGTAAAAGTTAAAGGAGGGAAGGGAATACTTGTACGTATCTGGCATCTTATTTCATGTTATATTGTAACAAAATACCTGAAGCTGACTACAGAGTAAAGGAAAGAGGCTTGTTTATCACACAGTTACAGGGTAGAGGGGGTAACCACCAAGTCTGCTCTGGTAAGGTCCTTCATAGCAAACGAAGTCACACTGGGGGAAAACATTGAGGGACAGGAGGCCGATCATGTGGCTGCACTTCGCTGAGAACAGCACGATTGATGCTAAGGATCTATGGAATCACTTGCACCCCAGAGGCCTCTTAGCCTCCCAGAAGGGGCCTGGGTTCTAGCCTGGGGACCTTCAGGAACATTCTTAAACCACGTCCAAATTGTAATGCCAGTCATAGCATGGATGGCACAGGACACTGAGGCTGGGCATATCCACGTTCCCGGATGCATCCTTTCTCCTTACCTGTGTATTTAATAACAACAACAACAACAATAAACAACTTGGGAAAACTCCTTGAGATAAAAATAGAGAGCAAAACAAAAATGTTCCATCTCAAAACCTCTAAGATCAGAAAGGAGTGCTGAGAAAGCAGATGGGAAAGCGATTGTTTACTGAGGGAAAAAAAAAACGGAATTTCCCTCCTCCATCACCCACTCAGTTTGGCTGAGAGCAGCAGGCAGCCCTGGGGAATGAGGTAGCTGCTGAATCCAGGGCCCAGCCCTTCTCCTGCCTTCTTCCCCCAGCCCTGCTCTCAGATGTGTCAAATCTAGTCTTTGCCAGGCACTCCCTCCAGCTCCCAGCTCCCAGCTCCAGAGCTGCAGAGCTGCAGCCCTCCATCACATTGAGTTGAAAATAAAGAGATGCCTTTCCTAAAGAATCCACCCACAAATAATCTCATTACCCCCAGTGTTTGCATTTATACAGCAGACATCTTCTGCCAGAAGGAGAGGAGAGAGAAAAAAAATCACTCTACACTCACTCACAGGCAACAGCTGCAAGGAGAGAAACGGTATTCAATTCATTGTGCAAAAAAATTCAACAATGGCTACACTGCACTTTTAAAAGCCTTTTGATAGTAAAACCCACAGGGAACAGCCCATCCTGTGCGCTGAAAAGCAGCTTTCCCACAATTAGTCCCTTTATTCAGGTCTGAGTGTTCTGTGTAAACTTCAGCACGTGCTACGGACACTGTGGACGGCTTCAAGGGTATAACCTTTCAGAAACTTTGAATACTAGCCTGCTTGCAAAGCTGTCCCCAGGGCGGGGCGGGGGTGGGGTGGGGGTGGAGAGTCCAGGGTGAGAAGCCAAGGGGAGTGGGATACTTAGGTGAAGAAGAAGAAAATCCTGCAGCTGAATCCCAACAAAGGGAGGACCCACTCTCCATACAAGCCTCGCAAATTACTGGGTTTATTCGTGCCCTCAAATAACCAGTGTTGGAGAAAAAAGAAACCAGAGCGGAGAGCCAAGAGTAATCAGGGGACAGTGGCTCATTTCCCTGTCCCATCTCTGAGGCTTTCATGGGTCTCTGATTTGTAGGAAAGCAAGCTTTCATCGCCTTATCCTGACAGGAGACTAAGAAGGAGGTGACAATGAAGAGTGAAAACAGAAACTATCCGGACAGATAAAATTTATACAGTGATGGAGAGAACGGACTATGGAGCAAACTCAGTTTAATTTCTCTACCTCTCCTTCCTTTATTTTCTTCTTCCCTCCCCCACTCTCTTCTTCCTCAGAATCACAGTTGGGTTTCTCATTCACCACATGGGTTCAACGGGAATATCATCTTCCTAGGAACGCAGCAGAAGGGAAAGACATACAGCTAGGAGCCTCAGCGCCCCGGCGATGTGGAGAGCAGCAGCTCCCCCTCTCATCCCTAGGAAAGGCATTCTCGGAATAAGATTGTTCAAACTCATTTTACCAGAGAACAAGGCATAGGCATATCTGATACTTTTCATCAAGAAGAAAGTAACTTGGAAGCAAACATACTCAGAAATCTACCTGGAAACTCAACAGGCTCTGAAGCAGGCAAAACACAGAAGAGTCAAAAATCAGCAAAAGTTTCTGTTGTGATCAACCGGTTTTATTGTTCAGGAAATTTAAAGTCAGAATTTTCAGTTAAAAAAGGATGATGAAATGCCTATATGCTCCAGATTTTTTTTCTCCCTAATCTCCCCTAGGCTCTCTAGGATAGTCTACAGACATATCTGATTCCAGATGCAGCTGGCCACTTTCTGTAAGTTCCCAATATTTGGCCCAAGATCACCAACTAGCCCTAAGTTTTGATCCACTAGGAATGCCCATCTAACAGACTGATGAATGATAGAAACACTACGTAATGACTAGAAGGCCAAAGTAGAAGGCTTCATATAGAGTAGCCAAAGAGTCCATGGAGGGTAACTGCTCTCTAGAATGGAGAGGTCTGAAAACCAGTTGTCTAGGTGGACTTGTAGCAACAGACCCTGGTCGGCAGCTTCAAGGAAAGTCAGAGATCAGATATGAGGGCTGAGGCTCCAAAGGATGATGCCTAGGCAGAGGCAGATGGCTGGGACTGTGTAACACTCAACAGTTCACCTGTCAGTGTCGCCTTTATATATTCTGACAGAGTAGGGAGAAAGTTCTAGACATCACTACCACCATGTGTTCTTCTATTGTATGAGGTGAGGGTGGTGGGCACAATTGATGACCCTCTAGAGAGTCAAGAAGCAGACTCAAGATATATCCTGACCAGCACAAAGCAAGGCAGAAAGATGAGCCTGGACACTGGGCAAGGCCACGATTCTTATCTCCAAGACAATGGGATGGAAACAACTTCCAGATTTAAATACAATCTCTGGGGATCCGATCAGAGCGTTGGAAAGGGATTTGGAGGAAGGAAGTTGACACCAGTGAATTCATTCCTGTTAAACAAGATATGCCCCAGTGTGCTCTCCCTATCTGCTGAGGTGGGGCCCCTTCTCACTGCAGAAGTTCCTAAGTTCTCTGGAGTCTCAGATCATTTTGAGAAGCAGGTGAAAGCAAAATTCTTGCATGTAATAATTTGTTTTTAGCAAGATCATGCTTTCCTAAAACTCAGTTCTTACCAAAATAAATAAATCCTGTAACCATCAACAGGTCTAAGACTTGGTAGGAAGGTGATGTAAAGAAGGCCCAGGTGGTTAGGACCTTTTCTATAGATGTTTAAATCACTGGTGTTTCTGCTTCCCAAGCCCCATTTGACAAAGTCTACAAGGAAGGAGTCCCAGCTTGCAAAGCAAGTCACTTTGGAGGTTGAAGTTTGAATCCCACCTGAAAGAATGAATAGGGGCTGTGGAAATCTGTTTTGTTAAAAACAAAACAAAACAAAAACAAACAAACAAACAAACAAACAAAAACCCCAAGAGTCTTCAAAGACCATGAGCAAGTCTTAATAGGATGCTCAGGAATCAAAAGCAGATCCCTATAAAAATACACAGTGGTGCAGAGAAGAGAGGGCTAGCTCTCCAGACAGTGAGATAGGGCAGGGTCTAAGCAGAAAGGCAGAGGCCACGCACAGGGGCAGGTTCTGAGGGCCAAAGGCTGCCTACACATCAGGGGAGAGGTGATCGCTCCCACAGTGCAATTAGGCCTCCTGTTTGACCCCTGACTTCTGCCTCATGGGATATTTATGTGCTCTGGACAGACAGCTAGGGGCCATAGGAAGGAAGACAGACTCTGAAGGCCCTTAGTAGGAAAGCATTAGAGGGAGGGAAAGGAGGAGGTGGAGGAAAGGATGGAGGGAAGGTAGGAAAGGGGCAACATGGAGGAACGGAAAGAGGCAGGCAGTAGGCACGCAGGCAGACAGTAGACAGGCAGGCAGTGGGCAGGCAGTGGGCAGGCTGGCTGGTTTAGCATTCACATTAGTCTGTGAAATCTTGAATTAGCTTTCTCTGTAGCCACGCCTGGTCCTTGGCCACTTCCACATACAGTCTGGTTTGTTTTTTGTTTTCTGTGCTGCAGTAATTCTTCAAGGTTGGCACTCTGCTATTACAAATTAGGAAAACGAAGTTCAGAAAGGTAGCAGGGTTTGTCCATGGGTTGCAGGTCTAAAAGTTGGGTCTCAGCAGTCAGGCTCTTGTTTCTTCTCTGAAGAGCAGGGACTCTTCTGTGCACTGGGGCAGGGAGTGGTGAGCTTGCTTGCTCTTGCACCTACCTAGAACTCCCACGAGTCTCTTGCAAACTAAATCTAAGTCCAGTATCTCATCTGTTCCAACTGTCTATTTCTTAAGCAGATGTGCCACCACAAACCAAGGGGACAGTAGGCAGGCCAGGCAGGCCATGCCTCTCCCCTCCCAGAGTCAGCCTTGCAGCTGCCAAGCCTGGGCCTGGACGCTCCACATTGGGGGCGGGCAGCTGGGGTGCAGCCCGGCTGGCAGTGCCGGGGTTAACCAGGCAGTCCTGCCGAGCAAAGATTTCTGTTTTATTTCAGCGGGGGAAGTGTGTGCTGCCTGATTAGCTGGATGGTTTCCTCTTTTCCCATAACCTCCAGACCCCCACGGCCCAAGTGTTTACTCTCTGAAATAAAAAATCTGCTGGTGTTTTTCTTTTTGTGTGCTCGTGTATTTTGGGAGGATTGCAGAGGAGGAAGGCGGGGTCGGGGTGAGGGACCAGCCCGGGGGGGAAGGGAGGGCGCTGCCTCCAGCTGCAGAAGCTGCTGCTCAGGAAAGCAACTTCTTAACGAGGGAGCTGGTCTCTTGCTCTGGCAGCTATAAACACACTGAACATCTGGAGGCAGAGAGTCTCTCCCGGCCAGACGTGAGCGCCACAGGCTGTCCCTGCCTGGCCGTCCCCACCCCCTCGGCTCTCACACCCCCTCGCCGCTCAGCTCCAGCCCTCTCACATCATCCACCCACCCAACCATTTTCATTCACAGAGATCCGCAGCGACCGCTAGCAACTGGCCCGCGGGAGCAGAGAGGAGACGAACAGGCGACACCAGGCAGCAGTGGCCGCCCCGCCCCCTCCCTGTTCCAGAAGAGGGGTCAAACTGCTAGAATGCAATAAGAACTTGGTGCCCCGGGGACCTTTTCCCAACTCGGACTAAATATTTGCGGTTTGAAAAAGTTAAGAGAACTTCTCCCCCCCCCCCGCCCCCCAGAGCCCCCTGGGAGTTGCAGTGCAATGCTGTTACTTCCTTGACTTTTTTTTGGAAACAAGGAATTTATCTATCAGGTGGTCAGGCCAACAGCAGGCTTACGTGCTAATTGCACCGTCCTAGGCCTGCTGAGGTGAGAGGGCCTCTTTCTGCACCTACATCTCCTTCCTTTCCCAGCACCCTTAGAGGGGATTCATTCTCTCATACACACAAAGCCCCAGCCCACCCTCCCCCACCTCCCCTTGCATCAATCCAGTAAGCCCCAATTCCTAACTGCCCTGGACTCTTCTTCCTGGGTGCCCTTCTCTCTTTGCTGGTGAAATGAGTTATAATGAAGGGTAATGCTGGCAGATGTAATATGTGTATAATATATGATATGGGGGAGGGGAGGGAGAGAGGAGAAAGGAGGACAAGGAGGAGGAGAAGGAAGGAGGGAGGGGGAGGGTAGGATGCACCCCTGGAGGGTGGGGCAGCATGAGACACATTAGGTCAGAGTCAAGCACCTTCTGGTGGGCGTGGTGGCGCATGCCTTTAATCCCAGCACTCAGGAGGCAGAGGCAGGCAGATCAACCGGAGTTTGAGGCCAGCCTGGTCTACAAAGGGAGTCCAGGACAGCCAAGACTACACAGAGAACCTCTGTCTCAAAAAATCCAAAAGAAGAAGAAGAAGAAGAAGAAGAAGAAGAAGAAGAAGAAGAAGAAGAAGAAGAAGAAGAAGAAGAAGAAGAAGAAGCAGAAAAGAGTCACCTTCTTTCTTCATGGATCTCAAAAAAGCACAGGGGGGAGGCAAGAAAAGAAGAGTCTGTGGTAAGCAGATTTGGGGCCAGGCTCACCTACGCCCTGATCCTGGCACATGCTTAAAGCCCCTTAGAGATGTGATGGGATAGGATATGCGACATGCTTAAAGCCTCTTAGACATGTGACGGGATAGGGTGTGTGACAAGACTGTTCAGCCTCAAGCGTTTGTAGGCACCCTCCTAATCAGGGCAGTTAGGCCTGGTCTTCTGTGAAAAATGAAAGTTGAGACAGGATTATAGTTAGCTCTTTCTGAGACAACCCAGCTGCCAAATGAGAGTCAGAGCAACCCAAGCTGCCCATCTCCCTCAGTGCTCAGACCCTATTTGCAGAAAAGAGGAGCATTCCCCAGTGCTAGGCTATATAGCCTGTTCCAGGCCAGCCAGGACTGAATAGAGACTGTCTCAAAAAAATAAGTAAATAAATATCTTAAAGAAAATGATAAAAAAAAAAAAAACAGATTAGCTGCAAGGAACTGCCTTTTGAAAGTTTACACTGCTCCCCAGTGAGTTGGAAAAATCAAGACAATTCAATAGAACGTTGAGGATGGGGGTCCCTAAGGGACTCCTCATTCACCTCACTATAGGGTACCTCAAGTCTCTGACAGGACCAGCCCAGTATTCTGTCTAGGACAGATCAGTCCAATATTGTACTATCCAGCGTTACAAATCCAGGACACTCACAGGCTCACGGGCTTAGAACTGTTTTTGAAGAACAAGGAAACCTTTTTTGTAAAAAAAAAAAAAGTGCTCTAGAAAAGAAAAATGTGTTCTGAAGAAAGACAGAACCTATATGTGCAGCAGATGGAGCTTAAAATGATGGTTTTTAAGCCCTGTGGCCATCAGACACAGTCAGCTGAAAGAACAAACCTGCTATGAGCATAAACACTTCAGAGGAAGGTGAGTCTCCGTTGAAGTCATGCTGGCGTGTCCTCAACACTTGAAAGCCAAACTGGAGACTCCTGCTTTCCCACTGAAACATCCCACCTGGCTGTCAGCGGCCATTTCCAAACACTGCCCAGGTTTGATCCCTCCCAGCCGCTGGGCCTGAAGACGGAGCCCTGGGAAAGCCCATGAACCTGGCCTCTCAACATGTCTCCCACACGAACTTCTACAGTTTATTTGGGAAAGACATTTTTTTTTCAGCTCCACCATTTTATTTGTACATTTGTTTTAGAAATTTTAAATAGTGAGATCCAAAGTCACCCCCCCCCCCGACACTGCCAAGCTTGTGTCATATTTAAGCGTGGTATTCCATGTGGGAACCATTTGTTCTATCATACAAAAAAAAATGTGCCCCACATACACAATTTTTTTTTAAGTTGCTTGCAGGCAAGGACGGTGCCTTCTCTTTCCCTGTCTGTATTCTTAGGACCCACTATGTGCCTCTGGCCGTCAAATGAGTTCAACCCATCAGTGGGTCACTTTCTGACTCAACCCTTAGACATTTTTGCATGTGCAAAATGTAGTTTACCGGACAATGAGTCAAAAGGCGCTTGAAGACTATGGTTTACAATAGCAAGCGTGCACACCAGGTTTACTGTGCGCTGACATGCTTCACGCTTCGGCAGGTATGAACTGGGTGGTTCTCAGAGTGCAATCTCTGAACTTCCAGCAATAATAACAGGGGCAGCTCCTGGAAATGTGTGAGAACCAAACACTCTTCTGTCCTAGCCCTGGAATGGAGCATGAAAGCCTGTGCTTTAGCAGACTCTGGAGTTTCTAGTTCAATGAGTCTAGAGCAAGACTTAAAGTTTATATCTCTAAGATTTGATGCTCCTCCTCCTCCTCCTTTTCTTGCTGCTACTGACATAGGAAGAAACTGAAGAATCAAGATCAGGTTGCCCAAGGTCACACAGTGAGGAAGATCAACTATAATCTAAGTGATCTCCTTTAAGAACCTGGGTCCCTCACTCTTGCACCATCTCTATAGTTTTTTTTTTTTCCCAAACAGCTGAGAAGCAGCAGGATTCTGTGTAGGCAGGTAAATGAAGGTTTTAGTGCACTCAGCAACCAAAATATACCAAACTGCATTATACAAGGATAAAAGTGATGGCTGGTAGATCAAATCAAGGGCTGTGGTGACAGGGATGAAACCTGCTCTCTTTCATGCTCTGTGGCCCGTGCACTGCCTCCAAGATCACACAGGTATTTGACTTGGGTGTACATGATCAAAATGCCACTAAAAAAACTGGGACGATTCAAGACCAAATCCGTCCCTGTATTTGAAAAATAAAACCTGAAATGAAAAAAAAAAAAAGTGATGACACCACTCTGGAAGAGGGCTAGGGCATTGTGTTTTCCAATGCATGCTATGGTCACTCGTGATAGGCCCAACCGAGAGGCTGAAATCACATATGGACAGCTGGCAGCTATGGCTGAACCATGGTCACATTTGTCTCCATGTGTCTGATTTCTAATCCCCAATATAAGACAAGCTTTGCCTGCCTCCAGTCAGGACTGAACTCCATTTCAAGGCTTACTGTTTTATCTGAGAATGGCTGTATCTACCCTGCTACTTCTCAACGGGGCTGTGGGCAGGAACTAGCCCTAACAGCTCACGACAGCAACAGTTTAGTGAGCTCTCAGAGACAGGGAGCAGGAGCCTGACACACACACACACATAACCATTCTTGTTATGATGATGAAGAGGGAGGTGCTGAAGCTGAGGGGCAGAACAGAGGAAGGGAACAGAAACAAGGCAGGGTCAGTGGGCTGCACTCCAGGCAGACTATAAACAGTAACAGACATTACAGCCCTGGCTTGTGTAAGGAGCTCCATTGATTCACAAGGTTCCCTGACAGAAGGATGCCTAGAAGCTGAAACAGAAAGGGCCCATTCATTCATGCAGAACACCAGCCCTCGGGCCCCCATTGGCTCTCCATAATGGCTCCCGGCTGATAGCGAGGAGGGGGCCCAGGGCAGAGGGAGGAGGAGGTAAAAATGAAAGAAAATGATGACTGCAAGATCGTTGTGAAGCAACGTACAGCTGCACAGGCAATTGCATGCAAATTCGACTTCCCTTTTTAGCTGTAGCGAATGTCCTCAGAATCACGTCTTTTTCTCTCGCACCATTTCTCCTCTTCTCCTTCTCTTGTCATTTTCTGAGCTCCCTACTTCTCTGCCCCTTCTTCAGCTTTCATCTTCTCTTCTCAAGACACCCTCCATCTCTAGCGATGCCCAACTTTTTTTTTCCTGTCAGTTCAACACGTCTCAATTTTCCTCATCTATTTCTTTTTACCTATTCCTAGCTTTCCTAGTTCCCTGGGCTCTCTTTCTCTTCTTAGTGAGCCTTTCCGTGTTTAAGGCTTAGCTCAGCTTTATTCTTTCTCTCTTGCCCTCCCTCCTTCCATTCCTCTCCTCCTCAGCCTCTGCCCCTTCGTGAATGAATGGCAACAATGCTCTGATGAAGGCCACTGTGAGGGAGGCTGGGTGTTCATGGTTGGCCCCTCCTGTCAGTATTCTAGTCACTGACAGATGTGTAATCCTTGGAAAAGAAGTCCATTCATTCATCCATTCTGAGAGCACAAACGTGAGGCAGAGCAGCGATGGGAAGCAGCCATGAGTCTGAGGAGGGGAAGGAAACTGAAGTTATAAATAGGATGAAAGAAGATGGGGAGGGGGGAAGCCTAGAGTATTTTTTCTCCCTTTCTTTTTATTCAGCACATCTACACACACACACACACACACACACACACACACACACACACACGTGCCACAGCTGAAGAAATCATTCATTCGTTCATCCACATCTTCATCCTCCTTCTTCATAACCCCACAAATGCCTTCCAAACGACAACCGATGACTGAGGAGAACTGGACCGCGGCCCAGAAAGAGATCCTGCAGCTCCTTTATGTAGACACAGCTCACAAGGCAAAGGATAGACAAGGCAAGCTCAAGGCTCTTGCCAGAGCTTTCCATCAGAGGGAGCCTACGGAAGCAGGAGCTACTACCTCTAGTTGCAAACAGACTGCCAGCAGCTGGTAGGGAGCCAGACCCATGGAAGCAGTCTATCGTTCAACATGCAATGGATGGCATTTCGGCCCATTCTAAGAATGGTTACTATTCCCATCCCAAAGCCACATGTCCAGGCAACTCCAGCTTCTGTCCTGCAACCATAAGCTTTGGGACAAAGCACTATATCACACTGATAACAACTCTTTGCATTTTGAAGCTAAGAACAGCCTGAATTGTTATTCATATATTTTATAGAAACTTTCTCCCTGGCTCTTGAAGTAAAAAATGTTTTCAATTTCGAGAACCTTGGCAAGAAGGACAATAAGATGTCATCACGAGTAATGTTCCCCTCAGTTAAGAAAGAGAAAGATTATATCTCTTTGTTGGGAAGAAAAGATATTCTCACTTTGAGGTTAAGGGTAAGTATGCAGAGAAACTCAGATACAAATAATATTCAGCTTATAACAAGTGGAATGCTATCAGAGCAAAGGCTTAAGGCAAGTAGCTTTAATCACAGCTGCATTTAGTGAATAAAAACCCCTAAGGCTGCCGGGCATGGTGATGCACGCCTTTAATCCCAGCACTTGGGAAGCAGAGACAGGAGGATCTCTGTGAGTTCAACACCAGCCAGGACAGCTAAGCTACACAAAGAAGCCCCATCTCAAAACCTCAAAACAAACAAACAAACAAAACTCAAAGGCTTGTGACATTAATAGTATTCAAAAGTTATGCAAACCTGGGCACACACAACCATGTGGGTCTTCTGCTTTTACAGATGAAGTCTACTTTGTTGAGAATTTTACTGCACCACTTTTTTGTGTGTCTTTTACACCTTAAATCTTGAGGTCTAACCTTTGTATGGGCACAGAACTCTCTCAACCTCTTTGTGTAACGGGTACACGGCTGAGAAGTTTGTTGTATGCTTTTGGCTGCTTTTAAAACCCAATGATGTCAAAACTAAAAGGACATCATAGATGTTACTACATCTGCCTCCCTGTTGGGTGTCAAAGATTCCTTCAAATATCACTGTCCACTAAGAAACAGAATATTGATGCCATTCTGTCTTGCCAGGATGAGCCAGGAACCATGAAGTGCCTCCCATCCTGTCCCGCCCACCACCGTACATCCTTCCTGGACGAAGCCCTGTGCTCTGTATCTCTCCTCTCCGTTCCTCTCTGCTTCAAGATGAAGCACGGACAACCAAGCCAATACTTTGTTTTATTCTCTCACTATTTTACAAGCTACTTTCCGTAAGTCAGGAGGATACTGAACAACCACCACAACAAAGAATTCCACTTCGATTTCTGAAATGACTCCCAGGCTCATAGCTTCACCTGTGTAATTCCTGAGGATTACATATTTCAATATGTCAGAGCAACGACATTTCTTATGCCACGAATTTTAACCTGATAGAAAGTTTTGACAGATTTTGTTTTGTTTATTGTCATCCATACAGCATATATTTATAGACACATCACATACATTATATTTTTTGTATGCCATTATAACTTGGTCTCAAGGACATTAAACTCAGGGGCCCAAATTCAAGTTTTACATTTATTATTTTCTTCAGATGCTAATAGGTAAGCACAGGCTAAATGGAATACAAAAGCAACAGAATGCAAGCCTGAAAACAGAACACAGATAAGTTGGGACTGCTTTGGTTGGTCCTGGGGCAAACAAGCAGATTTGCTGCAGACAGGTCCCCTGGGAAGTCTCACTCCAGCTCAGGAGAGGGTGGCCTTGTACCCAGCACGTCAGAAAGAAGGATCAAGGAAGCTGCTGGCAAAGGTTGGGGAGGAGGACAGGGGTGCTGGAAAGAGCACCATGATGCCAGTGGAGAGTAAAAAGAACGTGATGAAAAACGAAAGAAGTTCCATCCTGAAAGATGGCTAGTCCGCAGGTCTCTCTCTTTTTTTTTTTTTTTTTTCATTTCATCGTTTATGATGGTAAAACGTGTTTGTCAACAACCATCCTAAAGGGTGGAAAGCGCACAGAAGGAACGAAACTGTTTACAGAACAGAGACCGGAAGCAACCCCTCCTGGGCCAATTAGTAGAGTATCACCTTCCTGTTGGACAATGAAGTAGCACAGGGTTATTGAGAAGACGCGGGGGCTTTCCAGGAGAGAACAATAGCATCTGAATCCACGTAAGCTGTGCGGTGTCCTTTCACAGAACACAGCCCTCAGCAGCTTGCTCTCGCCCTTCAACTCTCTGCTCAGTCCCGCTTTTGTTTACGTTCCTACCTGAGCCACAGTGTTCAAGGCCGGTGGGAACTTCCTGAGTGGCCGTCTCATCCCAGAGTGGATAATAAAGAGGTCTTTGCTGATGATAACTAGTCTGGAAACCACAGGTCATTCGAGGATCTTCAAAAATGTTGACAGGCCCCTGCCTCTGTGACCAGTGAAAATAAAATGGCACGCATTAGGAGAAAACACTTTATAGTTCACCCTTATTATAAATATGGCGTCACACTATCTAATCACGGATATCCAGGGACCATCTGTCAGTCAGAACCCGCCATTCATTCCCACACACTGTACCCTCCAAACTCACAAGGAATGAGAGGAATTTCTGATTTAGACGATGACTCCCATCCATACTTTCATATATTTTATTTTATTCCCATCCATACTTTCATATATTTTATAAGCTTCAAAAACATTCACAGTGAATAGAATATTGACCATCTCAGACTTACCACAGTCTGGATCTTTTCTGTTAGTGTTATCTCCCTCTATAAAAACATAGAAGAATATTCTTACAGGACAGCCTAGTGTCATAGAATAGGTGATAAAAGTCACAGGAAAATGGGGAAAAGATGGATGTACACCATAAAATCCACTTCATTTATCGTTAAATGGTACAGGTGGGTTTTGATATCAGTTGCCAAGTAAGAACTATTTCCTGTAGTATTTGGAAATTTTTGCCACCTCCTTATTAGTTTTATTAAATACACAAAATACACAGTGTAAGAAAACCAAAACTGCTATGTAGAAAACTACATTCCGCAGTATTTAAAAGCCTATCACTTGAAATCAGATGAATTTTAGTATATATAAATTGAAACCTGGGCTCTAACACTTACTCATGGGTGTGCAGGTCCACTGCTTAGTATAAGCATTAGTTTAGTCTTTCATAAAATGGAAATAGTACACTGAACTCATAAAGTAGAAGAATTGAGGGACTGGAGAGATGGCTCAGTGGTTAAGAGCACTTGCTGCTCTTCCAGGGGACCTGAGTTCACTTCCCAGTGCTCCCATGGCTCTCACAACCATATCTAACTCCAGTTCCAGGAGATCCAGGGCCCCTCTCTTCCATCCTTCTGGAGTACTACGCGCACACACACGGTGCATAGACATACATGCAAGCAAAACACCCACACATATAAAATTAAAATTTAAAATTGTAATGTATAAGAAAACTACATATAAATAAAAATTACACATAAAACGTGTTGAATAAAATTATTTACTTATTAAATGTATGTAATGAGCACGTTACGTGAAAATTTGTCATCAGTACAAGGTAGGGATTATTTTAACTTAATATATATAGGTAGGTCTGGTGGCACAAGCCTATAGCACCAGCTACTCAGGAGGCTGGAGCAGGAGAATAGCAAGTTCAAGATCTTTCTGAGCTCTAGGAGGCTGAGGCACAAGCATGGCAAGTTCGAAGGCTGCCCGGTTATATAGCAAGTTCAAGTAACTTAAAGAGATAGTGTCTCAAAACAAAAGCTATAAATTAAAATGAAAAGCTTTCAGTCAAAAAGGATAACCTGTTTTTATTCTTAAGAAGAAACCATGAGCCTCACAAGGATGGCACCAATGGACATGCCAAACCAGACAGGGCGAGGCCCATAAGACTGCAACTCTACACAAAGAATTACGGACAACGAAGGAAGGCTAGGAGCAGGAAGAGCACACAAGTTAGTTATCCAGTGCTTGAAAACATACAAGTAACATCATATATACCAAACAGATTATATTTAGGAATATATACAGATGTATATGCATATACATACACACACACATGTATATACACAGAGATGTGTGTGTGTGTGTGTGTGTGTGTGTGTGTGTGTGTGTGTGTATGAACAAAGGGGCCATAAATCCAAAAGAGAGCAACAAGGGATATGTGGGGCATATGGGAGGGTTTTTACAATTTATTTATTTGTTATGTATACAGTGCTCTGCCTGCATGTATGCCTACACACCGGAAGAGAGCTTTAGATCATATTATAGACAGTTGTGAGCCACCATATGGTTGCTGGGAATTGAACTCGGGACCTCTAGAAGAGTTGTCAGTGCTCTTAACCTCTAATCCATCTCTCCAGCCCATTATGGGAGGGCTTGAAGGGAAGAAATGAAAGGTAGAAATACTGTAATTATATTATAATCTCAAAAAGTTAAATGAACAAAAACAGAAAGAAAAAAACCTGGGGAAGATAAAGATGGTTCATTGACTGAAGGCACTTGCTGCCAAGCCCGACAACTTCAGTTCACTCCCCAGGACTCAGGGAATAAGTACAATCAACTCCAGAATGCTGGCCTCTGGCGTCCACATGCATGCCTTGGCATAAGTGTGTGGGGACCCACCATACCATACATATACAGTAAATAAATAAATAAATAAATAAATAAATGTTTTAAGGGGAAAGAAGAAACTGTGGGGCTTAGGAGATGGTTCTATGACAAAGCACTTGCTGTGCACATGTGACAGCAGGAGTTCCAGACCCTGAACTCACATAAAAAGCTAGATAGGCCACTTGTGATCCCAGAGCCCTGGAGACAGAGACAGGGGGTCTTCCTCCAAGTCAAACCTGCAAGCCAAATTCTGAGACAGATATTGTCTCAGGAAACAAAGTGGAGAGTGATGGAGGAAGCTACCCAGCACCAGCCTCTGGCTTCCACACATACTCATGCACCAACGCAGGGGTGAAAACACACACATGCACACACACCACCACCACCACCCCATATACATATGTGTGCAACCAAAAACAAAAGAAAAAAGAAATTGTTTTTCAGACCTATTCTCTCTGCGGCTGCCCTCAATCAAGCGGGAGGACTGTTTTTGTGAGCGAGATATGGTTGGTCTGCCATGGACCACAAGCATCTCCACTGGCAGATGCTTCTGAGAAGCCCTTCGCAGTCCTGTCGTCTAAACACCTGCCTGTTTGTTAGACATTTCACGAACCTACTTCATAGCCATTTCGTAGAGTATAGATTGGCCTTATTACTCAACAGAACCACATCAACAGCTTCCACTCATAGCGAAACTGTCCCAGTTGAGGAGAAAGAAGCAGGCTATTAGGTCAGAAATCTAGGTGGTGCAGCCCCCATCTCACGGTTTAAAGACAACCACCTAAAATAAGCGGCTGCGTGGCAAGGCTCTTCACTTGCACCTTCCTTTCTTGGCTGCAAGTGAAGATACATCAGTGAGATGTTTGAGCAACACCCCTATCCCTGCTGCAGCCTGAAGAAAAGCATCTGGCAGTTTCTCATTTGCTCATCCCCAAGTGGTTGCTGAAAGGAACTGACGTGCACCACTCACCTGCCAGTACCTGCCAGTGCCAGCTGGCACATTAGATGCTCTAAGTATGGCCACTCTGAATCACACTAACATCCTCTAAAGAGCTAGCGCCCTTATCTCCATTGCACAGAAGAGCAGACTGACACTGGTAGAGGGAAAGCAAATTGCCACAGGCCACCCTGCTCATAACATGATGGAGAAGACAGAAGTCTAGCCCCGTGTGACTTGACTTCTGACAGCCTCTTCTGCCTGAAGCTATGCAGCTCAAAAACAGGTTGCTCAAAACGGACTGTGAGAAGTCAGGCATGGGAGCACTTACTTGTAATTCCAAACACTTGGGAGGCTGAGGCAGGAGAATGACTAGTTTGAGTGCATCCTGTTCTAATGAGCAAAACTCTGCCTCAGTAAAAACAAATCCCATGTATGTATGTATATGTATGTATATTCCATAGCATTTGATGAGCTATGCCACTGCAAAGGCACAGAATTAGTGGATGCTACACTTAGTCCACACCAAGCATTATGTGGGATTCTCAGAATGGAACAGGAGCAAGAAATGAATCGTGCCCTTAGGAGCTGTTGAATAACAGTTTCCTCCTAGACTGGAACATGTCATCCTTCATGGAAGCTCCTAAACAGGAAGGTGAGCTACTCAAAATAGCTTCCAGAAGTCCCTGAAACTGACCAGATTCACTAGGCCCCTCCCTGCCCGGGTAAGCTGAGAGTCCTCTGAAAGAAACAAAATTGAGCTGCAAAGAAGACTCTGAGACCTTGACTAGCTGCCTGGGAATTTTCCAGAAAGTTTATAAATGCTAGGACCCTAAGAGGCGTGGTCGGGGGGTTATTGGTGACTGGGGTCTGGGGGTGGATGGGGTGGTTTGTTAGTAGTCATGCTCAACGAAGAAACAAAAGGAAAGTAATTAAATATTAGATTCAGGGATTCTCCCCCCCCCACCCCCCACCCCCGCTCCCTCCTTCTCTCTCCCCTCTCTCCTTTCCTTTCCTATCTAGCGATAGAGGGCGGAACAAGAAGAACCCACAAAGTAGCAAAGGCCAGCTACAGATACTAGCAGGGGAAGCCTTTCTAGAGAAAACAAGCTAAGATGAGAACGGTAGGTTGGTTGATATTGAACACTGGTGAATGGCCAAGAAGTCAAAGTGTAAAGGAGATGGCAGGCCTAAAGTTCAAGATAGGACTTGATAGGACAAGATAGGACAACTACAGAAGGAGGGATGAAAAGAGGCTCAGGCAAGTGAGAGAAAGCTGGAGACTTTCTCTGGTGGGGACAAACCTTGGAGCAAAAGCGTTATCTTGGACACCCTGTCATGGGATGTAATAAGCACAAATATTTAAACCTGAGGTACAGGCTAGAAGCCATGAACACCAGAACTTGGAGGTTGTGTATGTGACTTATTAACTCAATATATTCTAGACAGAATCACTTCATGGCACTAAGGAGGACAGACAGGGGAGTGGAAGATGAAGAGGTGGGACAGTTAGGAAGAGTCCTGTCAAGCTACACAGGGAGCTAATGCAAAAATGTAAATCTATACTGCTGTCCCAGATTTCACTTTCAGTTTCAGATTATTCAAATTAAATGTTTATTTTCATTATGATTTTTACCTTAATTGTGATTTTGAAAATCGTATTAAAATAGTCTTCAGATTAATTGATGACTTCAGGTACCTACCTCACACAAAGCCTCATTAATCTTGCCTAATCCAGCTATGAGGAAAGACTTAGATTTGTGTCATCACAGAGGTGAAGGTGAAAACAGAAATGCAGTTCTCTGAAGGGAGAATGGACGTTGATTTTTTTTTTTTGAATGAGACAAAGTAAGGAAAGAGAAAAAAGAAACAAAGACACACAGAGGGCTTGCTCATGTGCAGTGTAAACACTGAGCTTTCGGGCATGGGTAGGGAAGGTGGACTACAGTGGTGCTTTGGGTCGTGTTTAGATAGAGGGACGGCAGAGCAACGTGGTAGAGCAGTCTCTAAAACAAGAAAGAAAGAAGTCAGGGCTGGTTGTGTACGGAACCTAGTTTGAGCACAGACCGAAGGAAATTGGCAGGTGAAGCAAAAAGGATGCCAGGGTAGGCAAAGCTGAGCATCATGGTCTGCGGTGCAGTAGTGCATCACGGCGACTGGTTCTACAGCAGCTGACTGGGAAGAAGCTAGGCTGCCATTGGGATGTTCCACAATTCCTCTCAGGCATTTCTTGTGCCATCCAGGCCCCACCTCCTGAAGGCTCCATGGCTTTCAAACTCATAACAAAAGCTGGGGGTCAGGCTTCGAAAACATGGGCCCATGGGAGAAAATTCAGATTGAAAAGTCTGAAGTGACAGGAGAAATAAGAATAGGAGAACAAAGAAGTAATAGCTAATGCTATTGAAGGAGAAAAAAAAAACATTAAGTGGATACAGTTGTGGTGGCCCACAGCAGAGCTTAAAGCATGAGTGGTGGCTTCTAAGCATTCCCCAAGAGTGGGGGCCACGTAGCCAGCAAACAATAGGCTCTTGAAGTCTCTGGTATGCCCTATCGCTCTTACCGTGAAGAACAATTCAGTGTGCATCTCTGCAGAGAGGTATTATGGGAGAGCACCCAGGAACCTGCTACCTAAACATCCCACCAACCTACTTCTGGAATCCAGTAGACCAAAGACACAACTTTGTCACTGTTCTGCTCTAAGGGTGAACTAAATCTACTAGCCATCTTCTCAAGGGACCACATCCACTCTTCTTACAATGAAGGGTTCCTTTGTGCGCTCTCTCTCTCTCTCTCTCTCTCTCTCTCTCTCTCTCTCTCTCTCTCTCTCTCTCCTCTCTCTCTCTCTCTCTCTCTCTCTCTCTCTCTCTCTCTCTCCCTCTGTCTCTCTCTCTCTCTCTCTCTCTCTCTCTCTCTCTCTCTCTCTCTCTCTCTCTCTCCTCCATGTATCAGAGTCAGGCCCAGCTCCTTCTCCACTGCAGGTAGCCATGTCTGCAGAGCCACCATTCCCCCATCCTCCCTCCCCTTCTAGCCGTTCTATTTGTTCATAGTTCCCAAAGTGCCCCCAAATTGAAAAGAGGGAATAAGGGAATGTTTTTATAATACCAAATCACAAACATGTGGAGTCAGTGTATCCGGGAAAGTGTGTGAGCTGTTCCTCAGCACCTCTCCAGCTTCGGCCAAACAGCCGTCAGGTTGCAGGTGTTTGCCTATGAACTCCCTCCTCGCTTTCCTTTCCTTGTATCCTTGCAGAAACACTACCTTTTCCTTGGTTGACTACTGAAACCTGGGGCTTAGCCTCAAGCCATAAACATAGAAGGCACGATAAACACTTCAAGATATTTTTTTTTTTCAATCCAGAATTACAGTCGAGTCAGCACTGGGCAGGATGGACATTGTGATTTGTCATCTAGGATAACTGTATTGTGTTCTGGGAATGTCACAGACGCTCATATACTCTACCAGGAACACAGAGGCCTATAAAGCAGGAAGCTTGCGTATAGTCCTGTTCCACTGCCGCGGAGCTGTGTAACCTCTGGCCTGTCACTTGACCTCCCTAAGCTTTTGCTTCCGGAAGAGAATGGCTTGATGGTCTGCACGTTCCTTGCCAACTCAAACTCTCCATTTTGCTGACCTGAACACATTCCTTCCCCTGACCTTGTAACTGGCAATCTTCATCAGATCAACAGCCCCTTGGGACAGAAAAGCAAAGCCTATTGGGCCAAAAGTTGTCAGAGCCACAATGTGTGTTCACAACAGTGTCCCTGTCACATATTCATGCCTTCACACTGTGGCCTTCTTCTTTCCAAAGCCAGACTCAAACAGTGTTTTTCTCCCATATGACTGACTGACTATTCAGAAGAAAAAAGTGGAGCTTAGGCAGTTCCTGAGGTTGAGCAATTACTGGGCTCTCGTGTGGTGAGGATTATAAAACACTGCAATGCATAAGGCACCCCACAGACTTCTAATAGATTGCCCTAGAAGATGCTATGTAAGGCACCTTCCTACTTCCTTACACTGGCTGCCATGCATGTCAGATAGAATTCTTTGGGCGATGCTAAGGAGGAATTCTGGTCAGGATGAGCTTCTCTCAAAAGGGCACAGGGACATAGAGCTGGTTCTTGGGCACACTAGTCCTGCTACCTTGAGAGGTCAGAAGGGAGGTACAGCCAACATCCTCTGAGCTCTCCTGAGGGTGCCTACAAAGAAGAAAGGGACAAAAGGGTGCTATGGCCACCAGGAGAGGCAGGAACATACAAAATAGCAACCAAAGGGCAACTTAATTTTAGACTCAAGGCCAGGAAATGCTTTTTAAAACAATGAGAGTGATAGGCTTGGGGCCTTGGTGAAAGGGCAAGCTTGACCCTTGCAGGTTTCTGAGAAAGAGAAAGAAACAAGAGGGAGGGCTGAGGCAAAGAACGTCTAATGTGTTCTCTGTGTGGAGTTGCTTTTGTCTTCCCCCACAGACCACTAGGAAGAAGGCAAAGGCCTCTGCTCACATCAGACACTCACTAGGACCCAGCCAAGCAGCATGAATGGGGTGGAGCATTAATAGGCCCGGGAGTCTTGTTAAGAACTCTTAGGGGAGATGAATGTCATCTGTCAGTTTTGAACTCCTAGGACCTCTGGATTGCCACTCGCTCAGCCAGAAGCCCTTAAGAGCATGGGATGGCAGTTTCAGGCACCCATGGTGTGAGGTGCATGGTGATGCTGACTTGGAACCTTGGGGTAGAATCCGGTCTGGAGAACTTGCCTACCAGGCTAAAGGACAATCAATTTTGCGGTTTGCTCAGCAGTCTACGTAATGGATCTCTGACTCTTTCGGAAATTTGGGGGAGGCCAATTTTTCATAAAGAAGGTACACGGATAAAAGTTGGCTCTAAGCTTTCATGTGCCACCAAATATCTTTTTGAAAAAAATGAATAGGGCATCCATCTTAAATCCTAACACTCAGGAGGCAGAGGCAGGCCGATCTTTATGAGTTTGAGGCCAAGTCTGGTCTACAAAGTGAATACCAGACCTTACCTCAAAACAAACGAACAAACAAACAAAATGAATGGTATAGTAAGGACTTGCTGTGGCTGAATGTGTTTTCCCCAAACCTATTTTCGAGGCTTATTTATCAATGTGATAACATTAAAAGGTAGGGCATCCAGGAGGTGAGGAAGTCACGAGGTAGCACCTCACAGATGACATAAGACCTCTAGTTAAAGGGCTTGAAGAAGTATGTTCCGCCCCTCCATCCCTCAGTTGCGTAGGGACACAACATTTTTATCCCCTCAAGAAGACACAGCAATAAGACACTCTCTTGGAAGAGAGTCTAAGACCTTACAAGACCCAGAACCTATCAATGCCTTGATCTTGAATCTTCTTAGCTACAGAACTGTAGCAATACCTTTATCTTCATATGTTTCCTACTCTCATAAATTTAGAGATAACAACAAAAACAGATCTAAAAGGAGATTAGGGCCATATTCTCTGCTTTGCTGGTATTATAAAGTTGGGCAATTCTTTTAACCACGTAGGTCCTTTATGTTGTGGTGTTGTAACATTCAACTTGGACTGTCTTGGAAGTTATCTCCTTTGTACTGACTGACTCAGCTCAGGAATGGTCATTTTCTATGGTGCTGGAAAAATAGGTGATAGATGATAGGTAGACAGACAAACCAACAGACAGACGGACAGACAAACAAACAGACAGATGATAGTTATAGATGATAGACAGATAGATATAGACAGACAGGCAGATGATAGTTACATAAACACACACACACATATATGTATAGTTACTCTATTATACTTTTATAATTTCATAGTGATACAGCCACCATCACTCCCCAAAGCAACGAGAGAAAATGAAAAGTCTTCTGGTTTCTACTGAGATTCTGAATGTCTTTTGAGTGTTCCCACTCTTCTAAAAGAAAGTATTAACTACAACTGCACATGATTCCCACAGAGCCTAGGTACTATCTGTTACGGCTTCACAGTAGCAAGCATAGTGGACGACCACACAGTATAGGGACAGCACATCATGATACCAAGAACACACCCAAAGTCTAGGATCCTGAAACATGGGTGATAGGTGTGGGGAGAGTGTCAACAGCCAGAGCCACAGCTAAGAAGAGACTTGCCGCCCAAGGAGGCCCACTGTAACTAAACTCCTCTAGATAAGAGAGCCAGGTCTGCTTATGCAATGGAGCTGTAAACCACCAGCCCACGACCAGAGAATTTTGATCTGGTGGCAAGAGGGCTCTTTCTCAGTCAGAGGAGCATGAAGCAAGACGATTTCCCAACAAGAATGTCGCCACCTGTTCCCCAGTAGTCCCTCTTGTTCTGACAGCACCCCTGCAGAGACAGGTAAACATCTCTCTTTCCCCTACCACCAGGGGATCATCTTAACACAACTTAAGGCCCCAGAATAGAAAGGAAAGACATGGCGAGTGGCAGGAGAATGGAAGGAACTGAGCTCATTTCTATGGAGACACCAGATAAGAGTGTCCCCCATACAAGCAGCACTGCAGCCTGCGTGGTGGTCAGTTACATTCACCTGTTTTGTAGGCAGGAATGCTGTGGTTCAGAGCGTTAGCAGTTTGCTCACTTTTGCTGCTTGAGGAATAACAGACCAGGTCTTTCTGTCTCCAGTACTCACATACTTTTCGTAGTGATCATCTACAACTTGCTGCCATATAGATTATCCTCTAAAAACCCAAGTAAGAATTTAATCACTGCTGTGATAAGCAATAGAGTGGGACCGTTGATGCTGACTTGACCACAAAGGCCCTTTTGCCTTGAGCCCCCATTGGGTGCTGTTACTGAGCTCACGCTTCCTTGTGCTCACACGTTCTCTCACCCTATATCCTAAGATGGCTCAACGATCTTTAGAATACAGCAAGAAGGTTTTACCTAGATATAGCCTCAAGATCCATCTAACACCTGCTATAAATGGGGCAGGAGAAAGATGGCTTCCCCTTCCACTAGCCAAAGCATCTGAAAACAGAAACAAGGTGATATGTATAAAGTTAGTCTGTTAACCATCGATCAGGTTAATATCAGAGGGAAATATTCAAAAGAAGCCAGGGTGGGTGGCATATAAGGAAAAGAGGGAAGGAGAGACAGAGGGAGGGAAGGAGAGAGGGAGGGAGAAAGGAGGGAGGAGGAGGGAGGGAGGTGGGGGAGATACAAAAGGAGATTTGCTAGATCTTGGAGACCTCAGCAAGATTCACAGTTCATCTCAAAACCTCTGAGATGGGGACATACTATTCCTGCAGAAGACCCAGTTTCAGTTCCCATCACCCATACCAAATGACTGACAGTTTCCCATAACTCTACCTCTAGGGGATTCAGTATGGCTACATGCACACATGCACGCACGCACACACACACATACACGCACTTTAAAATAAAGAAACAAAACTCTGAGACCAAGAGCTTGTGTGAAGACTGCCATTTGGGACTTGTTTTGGAAATAAATGTAAGCAGCTGACCTTGATGGCTGGGATGCTACTATTTGGCATCACCAGTTTAACATTCAGCCACCAAGGTGGGCACACATGTCCTATTAGCATGGCCTACGACCCATGGAACAGATGCCTGACACATCCTTCAGGTCCCTCTCAAGCTGACAGGCAGCACATACTCAGGCACATCTCAATCTCCTGGACCCTTCCATGGTTTCCTGTCTGAAGTAGCCTCAGTTTCATATTGCTTTACAGTTTCATATCGACACAGTAGCTATCGGACAAAGGTAAGACCGTTGATAAAATTAGAAATATTTTAAAATATGCCTCATGTGTCTGGCAGCCTGTCTGGGATGGGAGGACAATTTTATACAGTCAGTTTTTCTTCCACCTTTATGTGGGTTCTGGAAATCTAACTTAGGTCATCAAGGGTTCACAGTAAGTACCTCTACCCAACGAGCCATCTCACCAGCCTAGAGCTCTTTTATTTGATACATTCTCAGGCTGGCTTGTTTCTAAAGTTTTGTAGGACCGTTTCTGAATTTGTTTTCATTTGGAAAACATAGACACCATATTTATAAAAGAAGTATGTTTGACCTATGGTGAAAGAGTAGGGACTTTTCAATGTGGTCACTCTGCCCTCAGACAGACAGGGATGTCCCCTAAACACAAAGCCTTATCAAAAGAAATTCTAATTGTGGACATCATTTGGCCTCTTGGGCATCAGTACATTCCATGTGTAACAGCACCCTGGGGCACCCATACTTGGCCCTGGGCATATTACTATGTGTCCCAAAATCTGCAGCTCTGAGAAGAGGTTAGTGGACCTTTATCACCCCTACTTTCTGCATAGCTCAAGGTTCTTCCTAGTATCCTTTCCACATGGGCCCCAAATAAGGTATTTCCTGAGGGCCTCCTCCACACATCCTCCTTGTCAGGAAGATGGTCCTAACCTAGGTCATATTTAGTTTAAACTATAAGCACTCTAGCCTTGCATGCCTGCCCTCCTCCAGGTAGGCCAGCAGGGTGGCATGCAAAGGATTACTCATAAGAGGGCCAATGAGCCAGCACTGGAGGGACTTCCAGGGCCCACAAAGGCCAGCCAGAATAGCATAACAGGAAAGAGCACTTCCAGTCAGATGAAAGGGTCCTGCACACACACATGGAAGTACCTGGAAGTTGAACCCCTCCCACACAAAAGCCAGACAGCTTCCATAAGTGTTGTTGCTTTACCTCCTGGCTATGACATCACATCCTTCGTTACAGACTCCTCCAGAGGAGCTGACCTTACCAGCCAGGAGACTCATGCCCTGCTTTTGACAGACTGGCCTTGGGGCAGAACATGTTTTCCTCATCAATGGGCCATTACCTGAGAGCTGCAGAGCTTTAACAACTGGCTGATGTTGCTTCAAGGATGCTTCTAAGACAAGTGACCAGAGAATGTTTATGTGACTTCTAGTTCAAAATGTGGGACTGTGCTACCTGGTAATCTTTCAGAACCAGAAAATGCTCCATTTTGAAAGACTGTTTATTGTTCTATTAAGACAATATGCTAAACAAGCCCCTTGGAATAGAAATAATGTCTCATTTTTTTAAAGTGATGTTTTACAAGTAAATCAAACCAGCTTAGACCAGTCTGGGCACGCAGGATGATGGTCTGCCTTCAAATGTGAGACTGCTCTGGACCAGTATCCCTGACTGAAATATAGACAACTTTGAGGCCTGCATATGCTCCCCTTAGAGCTGTTGGAGGATTATATGAACCTAACTAATTGGCTCTCTGGCCTCTTCCAACTAAGTGACAGGTGTAATTGCCAAAACCTGACAGGCGAGTTTGTCCCTAGGCTTCATGCAATATCTCCTTAGGAGTAGTCACATTCTCTGAAACTAAAAACCTTCAAAAAAAGAAAAAAAAAAGAAAAAAAGAAAAAAAGCAGAGCATGATGGTGCATACCTGTGATCCCAGCACTCAGGGAGGCAGAAGCAGGCAGGTCTCTGTGAGTTCAAGGTCAGCTTGGTCTACAAAGCAAGTCCAGGACAGCCAAGGCCACACAGAGAAACCCTATGGGGGCAGTGGGGGTGGGGTGGGGTGGGGTGGGGTGGGGTGGGGTGGGGAACTCTTCAACAAATCCAGCATTCTTGGATTTCTACTTTGTATTCACATAAAAGGTAGATAAGCTAGAATGTAACCCCTAGAGGTCCAAAGCTGAATCCCTGGCTTCTCCGTGTCCCCCCGGGGTCGGGAAGAAATGCAGAGAGGCTGTGTGGGCAAGGGAAGGAGTCAGGGGAGAGACCATCACTCACCGCCACTGCAGGATGAGGCGCAGAATACGTGGTGGGGCCGCCCGTGGTGGGATCCACATAGTAGCTCATTCTGGTCTGCACACCTGCACAGGAGAAAACATCGGCTGAGCCTCTGGCCGCACGTGGGTGTGGAGACATGAACCCCCAAAGGCATCCAAACCTCCCCCAGCGGCCAACCTCTTCACTTCTTCGTGAGGTAGAGAAGTAAACAGAATCCTAATAGATGGATCACCTAACCCAGGGACATGCTAGGATAGATGGTGGCCACAGGGAGCTAGTGTGGATCACAGGTCACGTGTGTGTGCTGCAGACAATACAGGGACAGCATCTGAAATGGGCACCTTTTACAGGATTTCTGGGCAGGAGCCAAGTCTTGTGCGTCATTTTAAATAAGCTCGCCACCCATGCTCTACATGTCCCCAGCCCTATCCAGACCCTAGCACACAGCAAGAATTCCATATGGAGTAAATTAACTGTTGATAAAAGAATATATACAGACTGTATTAGGAAAAGAAGAAAGGAAAAGTCACCCATGAAGAAGCCCCAACCCAGGGCACAGAGATAGGCAGAAGCTCTGCCGAAGAGACTGGGCAGATTCATCTGAAATCAAGACAGGGGTTGGAAATTAATTCTTGGTGAGAACTGTCATGGCTACTGGAGGTCTAAAGGGAAGAATGCTGGTGAAACAGACTGATTTAGTGGGATTTTCCAGCGAGCTGCCGGTCACTGAGAAAATCATTAATATATGAAACATTTCTGTTCAGCTGAGTGTTCTCCAGAGTGCAGAAGTTCGCCCAGTTTCATAAATTCAGCACTCCACATAAAAATATGCCTCTCTTGAATGACTGGGAAGATGGCATTCCTAGGCCTATCCTTCAGAGGCTGAATTTCTGTTGTTAGGAAGTGACATTTCACCTGCCTTGCTTTCCCAGTTGCCACCTGCGCCCTTTCCTCTTCGTTCCTGTGGATACTCACATGAACCAACCTATTTCAAGAAAACATTGACAGTGCAGAGATGGGTTTAATGTTCAATTTGCAATTCCAATTCACTGTCTTTAGATAGCCAGTGACACACCTACCCTCAAAGGGGTTGTACGCACATGATAGGCAAAGCAGGATTGGCAGTACACAATCCTGCTCACTAAGGGCCTTGCTGGCTGAGCCTGTGCAACATTGACTGGGTGAGAAATGTAAGCTTACGAGGCAGAACTTATCCTAGAGCTGTGGGGGCTTGCTTTGAATTACTTTACCTTATTAAGATGCCTTTCCTCCTCAACGTACAATATAATCCAAATAACATGACCAACAACAACAACAAAAGAATCAATTAGTTAAAAATCAGTTCACCAAGAGTTCTAGCTATCTAGGTTGTGCTATTTAAGAGTTCATTTTTGCCCCTGCTGCAGTCAATGAACCCAGGAAGATCCCCGTGGTAATATTGGATGCCTGAAAAAGACCAAGGATGGCCAGTCCAAGGACACTGTTGTCACCTATTATCCATTCAAGAGTTTTATCAAAATTACTGTGCAGTTCAATGACTCAACTGTGGGCTGGACACTAAGCATGGAATAGAAATTAGATCCATACAACATGGGCCATCGTGGGCCTGTCCCAACCTGGCGTTGTATAGAGAGTGGCCAGATGCTCGGCCAGATGCTCAATGGCCCCTCGCTCACTGAAGCATTCTCTGTTACTGGCTTTTGTTTTTTATTTTAATCTGAAAATTAAGTTTAAAAGTCTTAACATCTCACCATCAAAATGTCCTGATATATACAAGGACGAGAGACTTTAAAGCTATAGTGAATATTCCACACTGAAAAGAGCTCCTCGTGATGAGAGTCCCTGAGAAAAGCTGGCCCACCCTACAGGGTCCTACAGCAAGATTTATAATTTTATACTGGAAATGTCCAGGCATGAGGGAATGCTACTTCTTAGGAGCCATGCAACCTTTTGGTTTCCCTCCAAAAAGCACCACAGATCCCCTGTCCCTTCAGGCCTGCTCCCCATCTCACAACCATACAGCAGGCTTTATTAGGAATCTATTTATTCCTTCAATAATTACTCTGCGCCTTCTATGTATGAAGCAATGTGCTGGGCCCTTGAGACATACTAGTAAACAAACACAGATTCCTGACCTCCTGGCCCTTGGCTTCTAACAGACACGGGAAAAGAAAGCTGAGAAAGATAGTTCTAGCAGTGGAGAAGACAGAGTCACATGTAAACGCATCACATCGCGATCCGTAGTTTGCCAAAAATATGGAAAACATAAGCAGCGGTTGGTGCTGTGGGGGCACGGGGAATAGGAAATGGTGGAAGACTGCAGAGGAAGGTGTAACCACATGGCCGTCTGAATCATTTAGACTCCCACAACAGCGGAGGACCTGCACCCTTCTGCATGGGCAGTTCACTTACCCTGCTGCAGGAGGAAGATCTTTGTGAATTGGCAGTACCGTGCTGGAACCCAGCACAAAGACAACAACAGTGTCTGTCTGCCAGCCAGACAACACTCCCCTTCATAGAAACACACTTGGAAAAAGGTCCAGTGGAAACATGTTTTCTCTTCCAGTTGATGGAGGGAGGGAGGAAACCTCTGGCCGAACATCTGGTGCGTTCTGTGCTGGACCATGCTCTCCACAGCATGAATGACACTTCCCTTGGGGAAAAGCCCTTTGCCCAGGGAGGAAACTGAAAAGAGGGAGTTGCCAGGGATCTCAAGGGCTCTCATCGCAGGAAATAACTCCGGGACAGAAACAGATTGCAGCTTTATTATTTTTTTGGAGAAAGAAAAAAAGAACCTGCCCCCTTTTCCAACTTGCAGATTGTGACATAGAACAGCTGCCAGGGCTCTAACCCTCTCTGAAGATGCAAAAGGGTGTGTGTGTGTGTGTGTGTGTGTGTGTGTGTGTGTGTAGCCCTTGGCTTTTTGGCCAACAAGAACTCCCTCCCACATGATAACTACTTGAACATCAGCTGCACTTGAACATTTTGTCTTGGCCTCTCGCATGCGTATTACTCAAATGGAAAACAACTGTGTGACTCTTAAGCCATATTTCCTAGTTGAGAAGCAGCCCTGAGACCTGGATCAGTGTAGAAATGATGGGAGCACGTGGGAACAGTGGATTACACAGAGCTAAATTCACTTTTCATCAATGGAATCTGCACTGGCCAATCAGCAGAAAAGGTGCTTCCAAAGGGAGACTGCTACACTCTGCCCACGTCCTCAGTCCACAGAGCCCTGCTGCTATCCTCCACAGCCTTCCACTCACGTTCGCCTTCTCCTGCTCTTCTTCAGTTGCAGTGCTCCTGGACTCACCCTCTGCCCTTAAGTTCATCAAGGACTGTGATCCCATGTTTCCTGATGCAAGACCCCATTGCTCCCAACCCTCTCTCAGCTACTCTTCACCCCAGCAGGGGCTAGCTACTCCTTTCCTAAAGTCTCCAACAGATTACCTGCCTACTGTTTGCACTTTGTCGCTCTGTTTTTTACCAACATCTGTTTCTATTTATCTCTCCCACTCGATCTTGAAGGTAGTTGAAGATGAAGGTAGTTGAAGTCGAAGTTGAAGGTAGGCACTGTGCCTTTTTCACTTTGCCTGACAGAAACTCAATGTTTGTAAATCTGTGGATGGGTGGGTGGATGGGTAGGTGGATGGGTGGGTGGATGGGTGGATGGATGGATGGGTGGGTGGATGGATGGGTGGGTGGATGGATGGGTGGGTGGATGGATAAACAATCCTCAAAAGACTAAGAATGGAAGAGAGCGATTAGATGTGAATGCATCTGTTTTACGAGTCAGAGGCTCTGCATAGATTGCAAGTCTGGATAAAGACTACTTGAAAGGAGTATGCCCCTAGTCCAACCCTAAGGGGGAAAAAGCCTCTCTATGTTCATATCACTATTTATTTCATGTCATCTTTCTCTATGAATCCCCCCCCCATTGCCCTATACATGCAGCTACACTGAGCACCTGGTCATTTTTCCCTCTCACGCCCTACCTTACAAGAATTCAAGCTCCCCAGAGCAGGATCTAATCTATCCCTCCCTTATCCATATCCCTGGGTTCTTGCTGGGTCTTACCATGTGACTGATATGCAAATAACCGCAGAGGGTTAGGGTCTAAATTAGGAATCCTGTACAAGGCCTTCGGTTCTTGTTAGTACCTTTTAGATGAGGAAGAAGGCTAAGACTCAGCTGGCCCAGGTAGACCCAACCCTATGGCTTTACCCTTGCCCTGTGCCTACCTTCTTCATCCTGGACCTCATGATATCAGTAGAGGAAACAAAAATAGTCAACAGTTCGGCCTACGGGAATGCCTCATATGTAGGACACCTCTGGAAAACTATTTTTCGATTCATTTCTAGAAAGCTTTGTCCTTGTAAAGTGTATGGCCAATTCAACTTCCACCTGGTCCAGGCCTTGAAACCCTGCCAGGACCTGCCAGCCACACCCATCTCACCCAGGTCAAGTGACAGTGATACACAAAGCAGAGATTAGAAGGCACACGGGATGGGTGAGGTCAAAGCTACAGAAGATTAGGGACCCTGAAGACATGAGCCTTGATCAGACCTGAAACCAGTTCACACAGCTTTGCCCTGCTCAATTCCATCTGTAGCTCATGTGACATCAGTCAAGGGTTTTTAATTTTAAATAATCTGCTCTTTAAAAACAAACAAACAAACCAATGTCCTTAAGCAAATATCACAGAAAACTGCACTTGATTTTTTTTTTCCTCACTCCTCAAGCATAATGGTATGCACTTAGAATTCTAGCATTCAAAAGGCTGGGGCAGAAACATAATGAGTTCATGGCCAGCCTGAGCTACAGAGTGAACTCCTATTTCAAAGTAAATAATAAATAACCTCTCCAAGTGGCTAGCAATAGTAGCATAAATTTATTACAAGTGTTTTTTTTTAAACTCTTATACTCTGAAATCACCTTTCTCTAAAAAAAAATTTTAATTCACAATGGAGACTTTTGAAAGTAATAACTTTTTAAATTTAAAAATATTTTTTCTGAATGCCAACAAATAGTTTGACTTTTGAAAACTGGAAGTTAATAGTTGTCTTTTGTTCCTGCCCCAAGAGGTGTAGCAGGTGTGGCTGCTGTGTCCCAGGTGCATCGGTAGGTGGCAGAGAAGAGAGAAGCTACGGCTATGCTCAGTTTCCTGACCTGTAAACGTCTGAATGATTAGTAGCTTAACCACCCCCATGCCAAAAAGAGCCTGAGACGACCACCAGTCTGGTGCCAATGGGCCTGCACAGAGAGCTAGGCTGAGGCAATCACCAATCTAGCACCAGGCAGGTGAGGACAGGCTCCCATGATGGCAGGAGACTACAAGAGCTCCACCTGGGACCACAAACTCCAGGCAAGAGCAAGCAGATGCCCCTCGCAAGAAGCCACTCGGGCAGGCTAGGAAAAGAAGTGAGCCTTAGATGACCACCAGACCGGGAGTTAGCCTGAGATGATGACCAGTATGCCCACCCCCAAGTGCTGTACGTGCCTGGTGTGAGAGGCAGACTATGCCGGAGGTGACCCCTGCCTGGCCATAATGCATGATGGGACATAGCACTCCTGAGAACACTCCTGAGATGACTCTAGACTCAGAGACCCTGGGTCCACTAAGTAAGTGGTGGAGAAGTGGAAGAGAGAGGGAAGGATGTGTGCACAATGAAGAGAGGCAGAACAGGAGACCCAAGAGTCGTGAAGAACAGCCTGATGCGAGTAGCCTGTTTGCTAAGACAGTTCTTTGGAACTGCTTTGTGCTATTTTATAGTTAGTTCTGTTCTTTCCTTCAACTAATAATATCTAGATGTTGGGAGAGTTAACTCAGAAAAGTCTCAAATGGATATTTTAAAAATCCCTATAATCCTACCATACATGTGCATATATATATATATATATGCTATATTCGTAACATGCTGATTTATAATCTGGGTTTCTCATTGATACTTGACATAATGCAATGAGCATTTTTCTATCTAAATATTACTCTCTCTTTAAGTTTAAGACTGTAAATACATACAAATATTCTGCAATCATTCCATAATACATAACTAGCCAAAATTGTACTGCTACTGCCAAAATATTATTATTTTTACTTACTTATTTATTTATGTATTTATTTATTTATTTATTTATTGGTTTTTTGAGACAGGTTTTCTTTGGGTAGCCTTGGCTGTTCTGGACTCTCTTTGCAGACTAGGCTGGCCTCAAACTCATAGAAATCCACCTGTCTCTGCCTCCCAAGTGCTGGGATTAGAGGCATGGGCCAACACACACAGCTTCAAAATATTATTTTTTTATTATATTTTTAAAGTGAGGTCCTTTTTTTAATAGCCCAGGCTGGCTGGGAGTTCCCTATGTAGCCCAGACTAGCCAACATTGACAAGGAAAAGAAGTCTGTAAATGTTCAAAATTGACATATTCTTTTTCCTGAATATTCTCCATGGTTGGATAGAAACCGGAGTCTAACTATGTCATATAAATGTGTCCTGAGCTCTGCAGTCACCCTGATTTTCCTCTGATGAGTGATACTAAAACACAACAAAGTCTGATACTCTGCTATCATCTCCCCTTGAGTCATGAGTTGCTTGAGAGACCATGTCTTTTTAAATGGTGCGTACCAATCATGCAACCTGCGTATGTTGCCTGGGTAAAGGAATGTGCCAGACAGAGCATCCCAAAAGGATGCAGATCTCTTTAGGATAAAACTATGTCACTACATATTACAGAGGGTGCCCACTTGCAACAGTGAACTTGGGATTTTTAGCACAACAGAGAAAGGGTTGTATGTGTATACACACACACACACACACACACACACACACACACACACACACACACACATAATCAAAGGACACTTTACAATATTGTATTTGTTTCTAATCTAATGTACCACACTGTTTCGTCTGTCTTCCTCCAGCGTATCTGAGCCCATGGTATTTCTCCACTCATTTTGGTAGATAGCTTCTTGATCTGCTAGTACAATGAAAGCTACCCAAGTAAGTTTTCTAAAAGCTCAAATTTAAGAGGGCTCATATTAAATAAAGGAACATTCCTCACTAACACCTCTAGGAAATGCTGCTGTAGAGCAGTGCTTCTCACCCTGAGGACCCCAACTCCTTTGGGAGTCAAATGACCCTTTCCCAGGGACCGCCTAAGACCATTAGAAAACACAGATCTTAGCTGTAGCAAAATTAAAGTTATGAATTAGCAACACAAACAATTTTATGGTTTGGGGGTGGGTGGGTGCCACCATGACATGAGGAACTGTATTAAAGGCAGCATTAGGAAAGTTACCACTGAGAGACAGACTAAACGTAAATGTTAGAACTGAAGGCAGTCTTTCTGCCTCACTCCTGAGATTGAAGGACTCTTATTTTCTCCAGTTAAGGACTGCAGAGTCACAGTGGTAAGGATCCTTTCCTAGTTTCAATAGTGGCATTGACCAGTAAAGGCAATGTTCTGAATTACGCGTTTCTTCAACAGTCACCTGCTCTTTTACAAAGAGAGGCAGCCACTCTACAGTAGAGTTGGCACGTCTTCTCTCTCTCCTATTTTACTGGTAATGATTCCTAGCCCTCTCTAAAATAAAGTGACTCACACTCATCTCCTACTCTTCTGACTATGAAATTTCTAGCTAAGCTTAGCATTGTCAAGACATATATGAATGTATGTAAACACTCTTTCTTACAATACTAAAATGCACTCATGCCATTATGACTTTATAAGTGTAAATTATTTTGCTCTTTCTAAGGCCATAAGCCACTAATATCTTCTGTTGTTTAAGGGGGGTCAGAGAGATGGCTCCGTAGTTAAGAGTTAATACACCTCTCACAGAAGACCTGAGTTTAGTTCTTAGCACCCACACTGGACACCTCACAACCTCCTGTAACCCATCCCCAGGGTATTTGACCCCTCCACTGTCATAAGAAGCACGGCCCTCAGTAGTGAGAAAAGTGCACTGGCAATACTGGCCTTCAGTCCTGTGTGTAGTCATGAAGAGCAACAAATGAACACAACTGGCCTTCCTACGCACTCCAGCACTGTGGCCACATTAGCTGATGACAATCGAGCAAGATTAGTTTATACTTTAAACATGGAAACACAAAAGAAGAATCTGGAAGACCGATGTTAAGTACCCTGGCTCTTCCACTGTGGATCTATTAGAGGTCAGGGTTAAACAGATCCTTGGCCAAGTTAAACTCAAGAAAGAATTAGAAGACAAAAATGTCAACTCTCACCCAATGCCTGCTGCTAAAGGAATTCTTCAAGAGCCTGGAATTTTAAATAGTTTCTTTTCAACCCATAGCGAGTAGCCTGCATTTCCAATCTAGAATTTAAATTGAGTTCTTGCTCTTCAGAAGATCCCAACAAAACAGAAAGGTCATAGAAAGACAGCAGGAATTTAAAGGGGGCTGGATAGTTTTAAAATTATGCTTCCAAAACGGAATTAAAAGACACCAGCTGACACGGATCTCTCAAATCTGGCAAGCAACTTCTTGGACTATGTCTAATTGTGATTTTCATGGTGGGGTTTCATGTGTTTTATTGCCCAAATTTTAAGGTTCCAATTTCCCAGTGTAAAGCTAAGAAGCTTTCTGGCATTCTGCCCCTAAAAGAGGTTTTGCAGTGTCAACGAATTTTGGACTCAGGAAAAAAAATTACTCAAATCAGTTTTATTTCAATAACGTAAGGCCAGGGAGCTGCGGAGTTACAGACTGCGAGAGTACCTGGCCCTCCTTCCTGGGGTGCTGTCATGACAGAATTCCTAGCTTCAGCCTTAGTTTCCCTCAGCCACGAAATGAAGACAAGGCTACCAGCGCTTTGAGGATTATTGAGGAGGGATATACATTTAAAAGTATTTAGCTGTATTCTTTAGGCATGGTAAAAATTGTCAATAAATTATATTATTGCTATTTTATCGACAGCACCTGACATTTACTCCTAGTGGTGAAGGTGGATTTCAGTATTATGATCATGTTAGTGTTATTTTTACAGCTCAAGGGTTACTTATGGAAGAACTGGATGTAGTGGTGCAGGTCTTTAATCCCAGCATGCACAGGCAGGCAGATCACTGTGAGTTCTAGGCAAGGCAGGAGTGCAGTGTGAGACCTTGTCTGAAAAAAAAAAAAACAAACAAAGGAAGGGAAGAAGGGGAGTGGGTCGAGACCTAGTAGCCCACGGTGGTCTAAATCTTCATCTCTTTTTCTAAAACCTGAAACTCAAGTAATTTTTTAAAAATTCCTTACATGAAGACATGCTGAATGTCTTCAGCAGAGAATTTTTGGCAGTGGAATAGAGGCACAGTTTTCAGGGAGTGGTAGGCACCCTGCACCATTCTTAGGCATATACCCAGGCATATTCTTACAGCCCCAGCAGAGATCCTGGAAAGACTGCAGGTGTGTCACACAAACCAGGAATTACTGCAGATTCCCAAATTGAATATATATATATATATATACATATTCTGGTGTATGTAAATATACAAATATATATGTATGTACTTAGCTGCATTCCTTATACATGGTAAAAAAAAAAGTCAATAAATTATATTACTGCTATTCTATCAATAGCACTTGGTACTCACTGTTAGTGGTAACAATGGATTATTATTATTATTATTATTATTATTATTATTATTGTTATTATTATTATTATTGTTATCAGTAGTAGTAGTAGTATTTTTACAAGTCAAGGGAGCAGAGGTTACTTATTTAAGAATTAGATGTAGTGGTACATGTCTTTAATGTATATATGCCAGAATATGTATATATTTGTGTGTGTGTGTATCTCCACCTTTTGTGAAGTAATACTTATAGCAACTGGCTATAAAATACAGGGAAGTTAGTAGGCTGCTCTGGAAAGCATTGCAAGGCTTCCTGTTTGTCTGGAACTTCCATTTTTGTAGCTGCTGCTGCTTTTGATTTGAAGCATTGCCACCCAAAGATGCAGGGCACACGAATCTGAGTTGCCCGGTTCTGGTTACAAAGCAGCTCCAGGCCTCTCTGAGAGACCCTGTGAGGATGATGCTATAAGACAAAGGACCACACCCAGGAGCAGTGCTGGGGTTCACCTGATCACACTGAGGAGTACTTTTACTAGGATGGGAATTTAGGAATCAGGGTCACCTGGGAAATAGGAGCAAACCCTTCTGCCAAGGCTGAGCATAAGTCTGTGCACCTTACAGGCAAGGCGCAGCTGGCCAGAAAGAAATGTATAGCTTGGGCTGGAGAGATGGCTCTGCTCTTCCAGAGGTCCTGAGTTCAATTCCGAGCAACCACGTGGTGCCTCACAACCATCTGTAATAGAATCTGTGTCCCTCTTCTGGTGTGCAGAAAACAGCGCACTCATATACAATAAATAAATATTATTTTAAAAAGAAAGAAATGTACAGCTCAAGAGAGGGTCTGAGTCTCCTATGCCAAAGCAAGGACAAGGCTTCTGTCTTCCTCAAGAAACATGGCTAATCCTTTAGCCTTTTATAACCTCAAGAAACTGAAGTCTGCCAGATCCTTTAAGGCTGGGAGTTCCAGAGCAAGGAATGCAGGGAAGACCTTCCAACAGGGGAGGGAGACACTAGCGACAGGTATCTCCACATGTTTAGGAATCACTTAAAGACCACCACCCAGAGGCACCAAGAGATGACTTTAAAGATTAGCTTGTCCTAATTTTTAAAAGACTCAAAAAGCCTTTAGAAACTCTTCAGACTATTTTTGCAAATGTGTGTGCTCTTGGAATTATTTTTAAATAAAATTTAAAAAAAATAGAAAGTCTTATTTTTGAATGATAGACCCCTGACACTGGCACTAAAAGGTCCCTGCTTTGCTCGCATTAGAAAGTGCGGACCCAGCTTTCCCTGAAGTTCCTGGAACCACACCTACAGTATTGGGTACATCAAATTCACCATCTTCAACTCTAAGGAGGAAAAAAAAGTCCCAAACATCCTTCTGCTCCCGTCTCTGCTCAGGATTCAGTCTTGTTTTGTGTCACTTGAACTCAGAAAATATTCATAGAGTGTATCAGACCATTTAAAATTGTCTTTTATTTTCAACCCCCTTTTTCCAGCAAAACATTGTTTTCCACAATAAATGATGTAAGATTTAAAATGTGTATGCATATATTCTGCACCCCCCCAGGACCCCACACACACTAAACAGGCTGGGCACAAAGGAGAAGCTGACTTAATGACCACCCGGGATGATTACTCAGCCAGGCAATCCAGGCACGCAGGTTTCTTCTTCAGTCAGTATCTTCCTAGCAATGAACAATTCCTTCACAAATTCATCTTTAGAAAAGAGGCCCAATCCACGTAATTCCCCCCCCCCCCCGCCCCCAAGGTACCTAGCGAAACTCAGGCTCCTCTGCCTGTCTTGGACTTTGGGCTTCCTGGTAATTGGAGTCAGTAGCCCTGAGCTGACATTCCTCTGGTTCTGATCCTGCCCCACCTAGAGCTCACCCTGGTGATTTAAATGAATTGGCCCCAGCAGAACACCTCTTGCTTAGAACAGGCTGAGTGAGTGCTCAGCCGGTTAGAAGGCCCTCCTTTCTTATGTTAAAAAAAAAAAAAAGACAAAGTTGCCCTGAGAGAGTTGATTGGGTTGAAGGAGCTCGGGAAAGCTACCCCCCAACAGAGCTAAGGAGGGTGGCTGGCGAGGAGGAGCTCCTCAGGATTAAAGAAAAAAAAAGTTGCCTTGAAGAAAAAAAAAGTTGCCTTGAATACCCATGAATTGCCGTGTCACATATTAATGTCACTCAGATACTAAACGCTTTAAATTTTCTATAAAGAAGGAAGTAAAGGAAAAAATAAAGAGGGAAGAAGGGGAGGAAGCGAGGCAGGGAGCCCCAACTTCTGGCGTATATTCATCTCTTATGCTTTTTGATATAACTGAGAAATTTGAATAGGCAATTAAAAGGAATCATTCATTATCGGGGGGGGGGGCGGGGAGGGCTGTGTGTCTGTTCACCAGTAAATAAAATCACAAGCCCGCACATAAAAAGAAGACCTGAAGGTCGCTAGCAGGGTGGTGGTGGTGAGAAGGCTAGAATTCATCATAGAAACGCCCGAAGCCACCAATTTAAAAAGCCTGTGTGTAAGTAATCACAGGCCGACACCCAGTACCTGTCCCCACCGCATTGTTTGCCTTAGCCCCGGCTCTCCGGTAAGAGCCTGCACCCACATACGCACGACCTTACAGTATTACTTCAGACTACTCTGGCCCTGTTGGCGCTTCTATTTTTCAAAGCTCTATACTACTTACTTAAAAACTCTCCTCTTTGTGAACTAGGTGGGGTACCAATAGTCACTTGTGTTTTAAGGAAAATAAAGCACACCGTGTGTATTCAATAACCTCCCCTCAGTTACAAACGCAGCCCTCCTTAGAGTCCACGCGCTTATCCACTTTCCTCACTCCAAAATCTTGCTCTGACCCTCTTGGCCTTTGAACTTCATCACCCCTGGGAATTTGAACAGGCAATTAAAGGCATGGGCTCCACAGAGAATCCAAGGTCACAGACTGTCAGGTGCTGGAGGATTACCCACTCTTTCCCCGACTCAGTTCTAGCCTGTCCCGGCACCTCTGATAACTAGCACCTGGGTGTAAGGTGCCAGTGAGGCACAGAGCCCCTCAGTTATCAGACCCTGAGCGCATCCACATCTCCAGCAGCGGATCCAGGACGGAAGACGGTGAATAGCTGCCGCCTGCTCTATTTGTTATTCCACCGTTGATTGGTAAGTATGAAGTTGACGATTTACAATAAAAAGCAGCGTGCCTCTTCAAATATTAACATTAATACCTACAGTGCCCAAACACATGAAAAGACCTTTTCATCTTCAAAGCAGTTCTCACAAATTAACCCCTCACAGCTCTCTCTCTCTGGCCTGGGTTCTGGAACACCAGGTAAACTAGAGGAATAGAGGCCACCCAGTCAGGCCCTCATGCCAAACCAAAGGGGCTTCTCGCTAGATAAAAAGGCAGTGGAGCAATGAAGCAATCCAGACCCCAGCTGATGAAAGAGTTAAAGTGCTAGTAATTTTACAAATCAAACGAAGTGGCCAGAGGTACGTTTCAGGATCTGAATTTCCTGTTGTTTCCCACCCAGTTCCATGCAGCGACGCAAAGTAGGAAGGAAAACGGCTTTGGGAGGAAAACAAAAAGAAGGGAACTTTACAATGGATTGATTGTCATGACCTCGCCACCCAGCAGCTGTGCACCATTCGCTCACAGAAAATGCTACTTTGAAAGGTGATTGCAGCCCTTCTTACAGTAACAAGAAGACACCCCCTGCCCCTGTGCAAAGTGAAATTACTGTCCCAACTCCAGCCTTCCTTCCCCCCCACCCCCATGGTAGCAGTGCTCCTGCGGGAGAATAAAAGCCCCTCGAATCTGGAGACACCCCCACAACCACCAACCCACAGAGCCTTCCAAAGAATTGGCGGGCTCTGGTAGGACATGAGTGACAACGTAGAAGAAACGACCCACTAGACTGGCTTGCCTTCAGAAGGTCCTGGCCCGTAGCAATTTCCACTCTATGAAAGTAATTCATTAAGTTGCTGGTGAGAGGTGGGGCGGAGCAGTCACGGAGAAGAAGAAGAAGAAGAAGAAGAAGAAGAAGAAGAAGAAGAAGAAGAAGAAGAAGAAGAAGAAGAAGAAGAAGAAGAAGAAGAACAAGAAGAAGAACAAGAAGAAGAACAAGAAGAAGAACAAGAAGAAGAACAAGAAGAACAAGAACAAGAACAAGAAGAACAAGAACAAGAACAAGAACAAGAAGAAGAAGAAGAAGAAGAAGAAGAAGAAGAAGAAGAAGAAGTTTTCTAAGTGAAACTACAGTTTTATTTCCCTGAAAGGATCTGGAAAAGATATTCAGAACTGTGAAATGTCATTTGCAAGGACCTACAATGTGTGTGTGTGTGTGGTTTTGCTTTTAAGGGAAAAAAAGTGACAAGAGTCTTGATTTTAAGCTTGATAATAATGATGACTTCATTAACAATAGTTTTGAAAGGTATTGTTAAACAGTAGAATAGGTGAATAGAAAGATGTAAAAAGAGCAAGAGAAACCTGCTGTGTCCTGAAAGTTTCCCAGTTTACCCTTTAATTCATAAAATGTGGGGGTGGGGAGGAAAATACAAGGAAAGTTTTCGACAGAAACTCAGCCCTCACTTACTACTTTGCCGGAGAGAAGGGTGAGGATTGAAGTGAGCTTCGCTGAAGGTCCGCGGCTTTCCCCCAGCTACTACCTGCAAGAATCCTCGGCTCCAGGCTAAAGAGGATGCAGAGACCATAATACTCCTAATAGAGCTGCCTCCTGAAATGGGGGGGTGTGGTCAAGCTAGGGAAGCAGAAGAGGCGGTCTTCAGTCAGCCTCTGGCACCACAGCAGCCGCGGTCACCAGGGCAGGCATTGCGGTCTAAAGTGGAGCAAATAGTGTGGCTGTCTGTGGCAGCGCCAAATTACACCTGATTATTTTTATTCTTCAAGTGATGCTTCAACTATATATAACCGAGCCAGGGTCAAAGGCGGAGGGAAGTGAGCCAAAGAGAGACAGCTAGCTCCTTGAGATGCAGTAGGTTGGTGCTCTACGGGGACGTGTGGCTACTTCTGCCCCCTGTGGCTTGACTTTCTCTGTGGAACTGTGTTTACCTAGGCCATGTGAGTGAGAGGGTGCTGTAAAACCACTCAGGGGGCAGCCTCCAGCAGGACCCCAGCCACCCACTCATCCGCTTAGGTTTCTGTTGCTGTTTGTTAACATTATGTGTGACTTGTTCATTGTTCACACTGGTTGTGTGCTGAGAAACACATCTGTAACATCTGTACGCATTGTAGTGTATTCCTTCACAAAATAAGAAGATGCTGGCCCGCACCACCTCCGATGATCTCGCCAGCCTCCAGCATGGATTGAACCGCTGTCATGTTTCCCTGACGTGTGTGGAGGGGAGACCGCCAAACAGGAAGCTGGGGGTTCTGAAGAGTAAAATGTCTCTTCACCTAAGACTGGTTCCAGGTGATCCTTGCCACAGAAGAGCACTGGTGCCCCTTGATGGCTTCAGGTGGATTTGATTTGCTATGATGTAGGGATTAAAAGGAAAAACTACATATATATATATATATATATATATATATATATATATATATATATATATATATATATATCATTTTGAGAAAACATAAGTAATAAGAAAGTCTTGAAGCAACTCTAGGTTAACTACACACAGCATCTCTTCTTCATTTACCGGGGTGATGATAAGAATGTCATAGTGAAATCATATTTTTATGAATAGGGGGGAAAATGGAAAAGTCTACGTCTGCCTGCAGTTCCAAGACTTTTGCCCTAAGATTCCATTTATATTGAGTAATGGATGAGTGGAGATTTGCTCAGTTGCTTCCTTTCCTTCTTAATGAAGACACAAAGACTCCATTTGAGCATCCAGAATGACCTAAAACGTCATTCAGAAAACCATCATGTTCGTCTTTCATCTTACGTTGCTAGTAGCACAGTTCTGATAAGCTTGTGGCTAACCCAGGATCCAACGCTCATGCGCCCCTCCTGTGTATTAGCATGACTTGGCTGAGAGCCATGCTTTGCTATTGGCTCAGTCAGTTTAGCTTAATAAGTGTCTGCACCAGGTACTGTTCTCAGCGTTAGGAATCAGAGCACACTGCTGTGTGAAGAGAGACACAAAAACCAACCATTGCCAGAGAGCATAATGTAGGCTGCGAGAGAAGTCTATGAAGCCAAGAAGCTTCGGACTGTCCCCTCAAGCCTGGTCAGTTCCAGCTTGCTGCTCAGCTTAAACAGCGCATGGTCAATTAAGTCAATCACAATTATTTATAATCATAGCCACTATTCGTACAAGAACTGGGGGGAAAAACTGTCAAAGTGTATGGTGTAATTATTGAGAGGATTTTGCCTTACACTTGTCTCATAAAGTTCATGCACAGTCAGCTCGAAAGACCTTAACCTTATCCTCTGGTGCAACCTACCCTATCATAGTGTGGGAGAGAATGGAACAGAAATCCAAATGGCACACAAGAAACCGCTGCTAGTATAAAATACCTAGAGAATGGATGCCCAGGAAACCTACACTTTTTATTTTAGACAGTATCTTCATAAATAGGCATTAGATAGATGCCTATATACAAAAGGAAGAAATAATGAAGCTGGACACTAACCTTCTGAAAACAGCCTGCTGTGCACGCAGGAAGATCCGAGTTCAATCCTGGGTACCCACAGGGAAGCTGGGCGTGTGCCTGAAGTCTTAGTGGTGGAGGTGGAGACTGGGAGGTGCCTGAAGTTTGCTGGCCCGTGTTTGGCTACACTGACATGCTCCAGGTTCAGAGAAATGCAGTTCGGATGATCTTGAATCAAGCGTCTCTTGTGTATTAACGTCGCTTGGAAGAAAACTCCTTCCTTGGTACTGGTTCGGTTTAATAGATGTCTGCACCAGGTGCTTTTGTAGACACAAACACTGGAACAAGATGACACTGTTATGGGAAATGAGACACGTAAGAGAGAGAGATACGTGGTTTGTTTTTGTTTTTGTTTTTTAATGAGGTGGAGAGAGATTAAGGAAAACATATGAAATCAACCCCTGGCTTCCACACACACATGAACACACTAAGATGTTACAATAATAGCATTTATGCCATGATAAAAGAAATAATTACTCTATCTCAATTTGTATTAAATAAACCTTAACAGGAACAAGTGCTGTGGTCACACAGATGGCCCAGAGGGGGTGGGGCAGGGAAGATTCTTCAGGAGAAGAGGTTATAAACAGGCTAGGGCGGTGGCTCGGTTGATGGCATTCTTGTCTGCCACGTAGGAAGTCCTGGCATCAAGCACCAGCACTGCGCACACTGGGTCTGGTGGCTTCCACCTGAAATACAGAAGGAACCATGGAATAATGGCCAAGAGCGCAGGCCCTCCATTCCATAGAGGCGGCGCCCTGACAAAAGCAACTTCAAGGAGAAAAGATTCAGCTCACAATTCCAAGCGAAAGTCCCCTGTGCAGAGAAGTCACGGCCGAGAAGTCGAAGCATCTAGTCACCTCACATCTGCAGTTCGGGAAATGAGCGCATGCGTGTTAAGGCTCCACCAGCCTTTCTCGTCCGTGCACACGGTTCTGGGATGGGTCTTCTCGCCTCAACTAATCCAGTTTTTAAAATTTCCCTCCCAGGCATGCCCTATTGGGCCAATCTGACCAGCTCCATTCTTTATTGAGATTATCTCCCTAGCTAATTCTAGTACAAGTTGACGACTCAAACGAATCACCAGAGAAAGTTATGGGGGTGGGGAGTAGCTTGCCTCTCAGAGATAAAGTTGCAGCTTAGCCTAAATGATAGAGGTCAATACAGTTCAGACACAGATGAGCTAGTGTGTGTATGACTTTCCAGTGCAATGACCTGCAAGCTATGGCTGCTCCCATAGAAGCCCTTTCCCCTCCCTTACCCTAACAAGCTCCTAAGCAAGTCAGCACCCCCTAAAGAAGAAAAGACAGAAAATTCTTGAACATAATGCTACCAATCTTCACTCATATCCACCCCAAGGCCTAAAAGGTGGGAGCCCAGTCCCAGCAGCCTTCAGTGGCTCTTTTTGCCATGCTGAGCATAGAGCGGTTAAGTCTAAAATGGAGTACACCATTATATCCAAGGAAACCCCAAACAAAACAATAATGACTTACCACACTTAGCATATTGCCTCATTTCTTCCCACTCATTTGGGGGGGCACCCCTTTCGATGCTTTGGAAGGCTCCCCTTACACAGGAAAGCAACATCTGAAGAGAATATCAAAACCAGTACAGGTGAAATCCAGACTCCATTATAGGCACAGTTGTCACCAAATATCGATGAGGCCGTAGAAGGAGAAGATAAAAGGAGACCATGGAGTGGAGAACCTTCGTCTCGTCACCCTCGGGCTCTGGAACCTCTTATCCTGTACTTTGTAATGAATCGCTCTCCTTCACATGATCAAACGCTGAGCTCCTGTCCTGAGCCCCAGATGGGACTGCGGTGGCACACATGTGCACGCTCACATCTGGCACCCAGGCGTTCCTCCTTCTTCGGGTGCCAGAAAGCCTATCTAGGGGGGAAATGGACTTCTTGGCATTGTGCTCCAGGCCCCTGGTAATGTGTCTCACCCTCCTTGCCTGCATCTACTTTCTGTTTTGAACTTTCCTTCCGTAAAATGAAACGGGCTGGGAACAGGGCCCCCTGATGGATCGCCTACAGAGCAGCTTGGGTACCGCCTGTCAGGCCTTCTTCACAGCACTTCTGTCCCAGCTGTTGAACAGTCTTTGGGCCCACCGATAGAATCAAGGTAATGGGAGAGAACTGGCTATCTAGTACCTCACTGAAGCCCCATCCTTCACCACCTCCTTCTTTGGCCCCTATTACTTCTGTCCTTGTCCCTTCACTCTCAAAATACCTCTCACTTTTTCACACTGTTAGTCCAACTCACAGGACATTTTTTTTTGTTTCAGTGACAAGGTGACCATACGACTGTAGTAGCTACAAACCAAAAGGGTATAGATTCAAAACCAAGAGTCTCCACCTGATGAAGATTGCATTACAGCCTAAGATTCTAGAACACATTTAAAGTTAAACTTCACCCAGTCAGATCTCAGCCCTTTTTCTTCCTCTATTACCATGGGCATTTTACTTATGATTTTCCTTTTCCTTATATATACAATAAAATCATTACATAACACACCCATGAGATTTTTATGAAGTTCAGAAAACCAAGGAGCACCAAGTATTTAAGCCAATACTCAAAAAAAAAAAAAAAAAAAAAAGGCTGTAGTTAATGACTGGCATTATGGCTGAACTCAAGAATCTGCCTCTTACTTTATTCCTGCAGACTCCCTGCATATCAGAGGAAAACCAGGAGGCTGACTGCCTCATGGATAAACACTGAACTGCTAATGAGAATAGGAGAAGCCTGTGCAATGCCCCATAAGATCATTACGACGCACTTGCTAGAGAGGGTGTCCTGACTCTGGCAGACAGCTGCAGCTAGGGCTTGGTGGCCACACATGAGAACATTAACTATCTTCCTCTAGAAACTATCCACTGATTGTAGCCTAAGCCCAATCTTCAAGTCAGAAAAACAGAACCAACTCTTTGGGTTCCACCAGCAGCCTCCTTTAACTAGGGGAACACTGACACCATTAATGCAGTCCCTAGTATATGGTGGATAAAAATGATCCTCAACTTTTCCTCTTTGGTGGGAGGATGAAAGGGATTCTGGGAACACTCTGGGATCTCCTCTCTCCAGGGTCCTTGGGAAGTGGTGAGCTCTGTGTCTTAGGCATCTCCTTCTGTGGGCTAACCCAGTGTCATCTACTTTCTTGGAGCAGGATGATTGTGAGCAAGAACTTCTGAAGACAAGAGTCTGTGGGATGTTGGAAAGCATCCTTGGGTATTGACAAGCTCATCACCTCTCAAGTAAGTAAGCATAGCTAGAGAGATTAATCTCCTGATCAAGAGAAAGCTGAAAAGGGTGTCGCATGCCTTCAAAAAAGTTAAATGGTCAGCCTACATCCAATATCCACTGCATACCGCCCACCTTGGATGGGGCTACAGGAGCATCACTTGCTAAACAGTCACACTGAAAAAGCAAAATCCTAATTAAGCTGATCTATTGTTGGAGCAAACCTCCCATTTTTACACTAAAAACAATGGACTTCCCTGGATATTTCAGGCCTCATAGACCAGAGAGAAAAAAAGAGCACCGATACACTACAAAACACTACCATAGCTTCAGCTGTCTCCTAAGTCCAATAACCATGGACATCTGCAGCCATGAATGCGCTGAGAGATTTACAGACAGCCCCCTTCGTTGACTGTTAACGCATTCATTGCACTGGCTTGGGGCTGATGACTGATTGGAAATAGATCAGTTTGTTTTTGAGCCTTTTTAAAACATCATTCAACCAAATGTCAGGTTTGTTACTGACATCTTTATCCTAGAATTTTCCTTCTTTTCTTGCACATAGCCGAGACCATTCCTGTACTCAAGGACTTGGGAAGACAAGCTAAGAAGATCCAGATGTCTCACACTCCTGTACATCTGGCACCAACTTGAATTCTACCTCTGCAAGGAGATATTCTTTGGCCATTCCTATATTCTGTCTCTCATTAGAGTCTGTCTTCCCATTATGGCTTTGAAATCACACTATTTTACTTCCAAAAATTATATTGTTTCTTTCAATATTCATTTTCCTTGCTTGTGATGAAAGCATGAAGATATGGACTAGTCTTTTTATCATTGTTCCTTTAAAGCTTATTTTTTGTCCTTACCTAAAATCTAAAATAAGACTAAGTAAATATTTGATAGATGAATGAATCAGCAGATGGATGGATGGATGGATGGATGGATGGATGGATGGATGGATAGACAGGCAGGGGAGTGGGTGGATAGATTGATAAACGTATATGCAAATGGTAAATAGCTATATGAAGGACAGATGGCTGGTTCAATAGATAGATAAATAGATAAATGAGTATTTGATGTTTGATGTATACAACTTAACTCATGTAATTATTTCTTAACTTTTTGTGGTGCTGGGAATCAAACTCTGTATCTTGTCTACACTTAGCAAGTAGTCTCTCACTGAGCTGCACCTGGGGCCCCGGGCTTAGTTCTTTGATCTTTTCATTGCTTCTGCTGGTGTCACATAACATAATACCAAACTCCGGCAGCCTTGGTCACCTCTGGTGGACACCATAAAACTGTTACACAATGAACTATTTTCCCCCAATCAACACAAAAATAAACCTGTCAGGAGAATAATTTGCCTTTTATGTAGCACAAAGTGAAGAGATGACAATTGACCAGAAAATTCAGCCTGTGTAAACAGGCAGAATGAGTCACTGCTCTTTTGAGCTGTTATCAGGGTAACTTGGGCTCCATCTGGTATTCACGATTCTTTAAGACCTGGATACCTCCCCCACTTTATTTCTCCTTAAGGAGGAGCAACATAAAAGAAACTGTGGTTTGGGGGCTAGATAATTTCCACTGGAAGCAAGTTTTACAAAGTGTTTTTTTTTTCATTAACATGACCTTTGAAGGAAGGTAGACAGTATGGTATTTCCCCACATTCCACACTTTGAGTTGAGACAGAGACAATGTCTTTACCACCCACAACTTGGCTAAGAGACAGGTTTTTGGTGTCCCCTGAATACCACTGTTGGCTGTTTGGCGTTACAAAGATCATAGTAGTGAACACACTGCTCTGCACAGCCAAAGGCCAAACAGTGTCTGAAGAAGGGGCCGGATTTCACACAGAGCGCACTAGCCTTTGCTAAGCTTGCTGTGGAGTTGTCTAGATCGGTAGATCACAGCTTCGCTTTGGAATTTGTTTTCCGTGTTTTAGGTCTAAAAGCCACCTGCATTGTGTTACACCTGTTATGTTACTGCGTACAGAGCATACTTCCTAATGAGCAAGTGGATAGCAATGGTATCCTAATATGTATTTCAGACTAGGACAGCATATGGAGGGTAAGGCTTTGGCTATAAAACCCAGTGAGTTACTATCTCATCTTCCCAGAGAGCTCTTTAAAACCTACCGAGGAAGATGACGTAGCTTTGAATTCAAGTCTTGTACCAGCCAGAAAGCATCTGAAGCTACCAAAGATGCTGTACTTACTCTCTGTGACGAGGTCATGACTACTGAGTATCTGCCTTTCATCTGAAGACACTGAGCAAACTGGTACTGTCATTTCACACCCCAGCTCATCCTTGGCAGAGGCACAACACAATTCTGTCTAGCACTTTTAATTTTATTGTGGTGGCATTAAAAGATGGGGGTTGGGGTATACCAGATGACTTGATGGGTAAAAGTGCTTGCTGTGAAAGCCTGAGTTGGAGTCCAGAAGCCATGGTAGATGGAAAGAGAGAACTCAGTCATGAAAGTAGTCCTTTGACCTCCACACCCGTGCACCCCCACCCTGTGTCATAATAAGAAAAATAAGTAACAAAAAGCCCACATTTTTGAAATTATGAGTGTTTGGATAGTAGATACTTCTGGAGAGAGCGAAAAATATAGGAAAAGAGTAAAAGTAAAAACCTTTTTAAAAGTGTAATTTCTTCTTGCTGGAAGTGGACTCAATATTATGACGGGTCAGAGGTATAGAAGATTCTGGAGAGGGTCTTCCAGAAAAATGATCAAAGCACATTCAAGTTCTGGGTGCAGATTCTGTGCTGACATTATGACCTTCCTTTGCATATCACTTTCCAAGACTAGAAGTCCATGAGTTTCTCTCTTGTTTCAGTGCTGCGGATAGAGAGGTAGAACCCGGGGCTTTTGCCATGCTAGACAAGCTGCTAAGCTAGAGCCCTAGCACCATAGAGTCTAGTCACAAAGCCAAAAGCCACGTGGTCTTCTACTTTTTTCCTCCAATTTATTCTTTTATAAACTTAAAAATAAAAAATATTTATTTTTTTTAATTATTTAATTTAATTAAATATTTAAATTTAAAATTTAAAATTATCATTTTAAATAATTATTTAAAAACTGGAAAACTAGAAAATATCAAGACAAGAAGATTCAATGAATCTATAATCCCTCATTTCAAGTGGGCTGTGATGATTTTGCAGTAGCCACTTAACTTTTTTCCACTCTTCTCTATGCGAATAAATATTATGTTGCATTATTAAAACAGATTGCACTGTGGATAGTATTTTAATGTATTATTTCCTAGTCATAAATCTTAACTATAAAGCCTACCTCTTACAATGTTTTTAAATCTCTGACTAAAAATTCTCACAGATCTTCCTCAAAAGCTAGAAATTGAGACCAGAACAGTGCTTTGGGTCTCGTCAATAAGTGTAGTGATGCGATAGATCATGAGACTGGACCCAACTCCTACTTCCGTTAACCATGTATGTGTTAGAGGTAAGGTCTCTCTGTGTTGTGCTCATCTGTGCAGTAAAGGATTACAAGGTTAATTTCTAGAAAGTTTCCAAATGGGCGACTTGTGATGCGCGGGTCTTGTGCTCCTGATCATAACTGCCTCTCGGTGCTTGTTCCGCGTGTTCCATATGGGAGGGATTTCCTATTTCACATCTTTTTTTGACTTGTTTGCCTTTAATATTTTCCACTTCCTTCTCTCTGAAACAATGTGATGCCTTTTATCTTCTCCTGGGAAGATGGGTGACTGGCTGCTTCCACCTCTCCATACACTAGGATTAGCCTCCTTCTGGAAATTAGTTTCGCTCTTCAGCTCAAGGACGAGGCAGATACTCCTGCGTGTGTTCCTTCTGCCTGCTTCGGAGGTGAAAACCCGACTCTAGAGTTCCTTCTCACAGGCTCCCGCAGAGAGAAGCTAGGAAGACTTAAAAGCACACTTCATTTCCTTTGGACCAGAAAAGTTCATCTTTTCTCTTTTCAAAGAACCAGCTAAGATTGTATTCCACATCCTAGAGGGATCAGGAAGAAACTGAACTTTCCACCACAGACTGCGGGAACTCAAACTGCCTGCAGTTTAAAATGCATAGAAATTCCTGGAGTCTGATATTCTAGTTTGTGGGATGATAAAACTATATGTTGGGTTGCCTGAAGCTCCAAAGTGTGCAATTTCTGCACTGCTGAGCTCCTAGGACATTGTGTCCATGCCTGAGAAGATGGATTTCCCCTCAAGCCCCAGGCAACCTAAGCTGCTCTTGGACCGCTTAACACAGATCTGGAGATTAGGCACAGGTCTCCAGATTTATCCCTGTATGTCTCTCAACCTTGACCGTCTGTGAGCCTCAAAAAATGCTAATATCTCCCACCAGAGATTCTTCTGGTGCATGCCCACCCTGATGTTTGGCTTTTATCATGAATTCCTTGGGACTCGCAGTTCTGGTATAAAGTTGGGGGAGTCTCAGGGATACAGCCCCAACATATCTCATTGTTTCAGGGTACACTGACTCCCCATATCAGCAAGCGAGGTTCCAGAGAATGGTGACAGCCAACCAATGAGCATCTCGTATGAAACAGTTCCTGCCTGACTATGTTCCTCTTATGCTCAGCAGTGTCACCAAACACAGCAATACCGGACCCAGCTGTGTGCCACACCCTTTCTACTGCCTGGGCTCTCAGCAAAAAGACCTCTTCTCTCTTGAGATGTTGAAATTTTAAATGAGAAAATGGAGATGGATTGAGGCAGCAGCACTTAGTGTGAAGTGATTTGTACATGAAAGGCATTAGAGATGTTTTGTTCATGATCACTCAGATGAGTCCAGCCTTGTCTCTTTGCAGTAGCCTGCTATAGCATCCCATTGTTGGAACTAGGACTGCCTCATAACACACCAGCATCACACCATTCAAATCAGTGGGTAAATGACGTAGAGCTTTTGAACAGCTAGCGAGCCTTTGGACTGTTGGTGTTGTTCAAATCAGAGTTGAGTAGCCAGGAAAGCCCTGGGTGAGTGGAGACAGTGCTGGCTGAGAAGCTGTCAGGGATGCTGTGTATACAGTTTCTGCACTGGACTATCCAGGATCTACGGTTCCAGCCATCACTAGGACTCTGTGTGTGCACTGCTGGGCCAATCTCTTCTGCTGCTTTTAATCATCTAGAGGGTTGAAATGTGGAAGAGGAATTGTTTTACTTCAAACTAACCAACAAGGATCAATTGATGAGTATTAGAGCAAAGAAACATTTAGTGCTATCCAGGAACAATCCCCAAGCATATAGAAATGCTGTCTAATTCTCTTTATTCACGCCCACATCATTGCAACATTCGAAGAATGGCCTGACGACAGCTAATCCACTGGTGTTAGACTAGGTCCCATTTTCTAAGTGCCTCTTCTGTGAAGGCCACAAGTACCTGTTGACCTGGTTGGGTTTCTAGTGTCAACTTGACATAACCAAGGGTCATCTGAGAAGAAGGGTTCTCAATAAGACCGTCCAGATCAGGTTGGCCTTCAGCCATATCTGTGTAGAACTGTGTTCACTGTTGATTGATACAAATAGACCATAGATAGTCTACCATAGATAACATCATTCCTGGGCAGGTGGTCCTGGCTTGTTTAAGAAAGCTGACTGAGCATGAGCAGGAGGGGCCAAGACAGAAAGCTGTGTTCCTCCATGGATTCTGCCTGGGTTCCTGCTCGATTTCTAGCCCTTACTCCCCCCGCCCCCCATGATGGAATGGTTGTTACCTGGAAGTGTAGACTGAAAAAAAAATCCTTTCCTCTCCAAGTTGCTTTTGGTTCAAAGCAAAAGAAGGGCACTGGGCAAATATATTTTAAGTCAAAAGAAAGTGTTTCTCCAGAGCCTTCTTTACAACCCCTTCCTTCCTTAGAGTCTGTCACTCAAGAAAATTCAATGCAATGTCCCTAGATCACTCTTGGCTTCCAGAAACTAGGTTGAATTAAACAAAAACCCTTGGTGGAAATCCACTTGCTGATGGCTTCCGCATGTGGCTTCTACCACTTGGAGTGTCCTCCATCTTGTCCCCGTAGCCAGCTTGTGTTCAGCCTTTCCTCGCTACTCCTCCCTGCTCACCACCCTTCAGTGAATATAACATCAGCATCTCTGCAAACTGAGTACTCACACCCCAGGGCACACCCCAGGCCCTTGTGTACAAATCAGACCTGCAGTTACTGCCATGCTAATGACTTACTCAGGGCAAGACTTTGCCTTACTTACCTTTACATCACCTCAATTTCACCCAATTGTGGTCTTCGGGAAATTGAAAGTATAGTTTATTTGGTTAGGTGGTGCACGCCTTTAATCCCAGTACTTGGGAGGCAGAGGCAGGCAGATCATTGGAAGTCCAGCCTGGTCTACAAAGTGAGTCCAGGACAGCCAAGGCTACACAGAGAGATTCTGTCTCAAAAAATCAAAATAAAATTAAATTAAATTAAAATAAAATAAAATTCAAACATGTGTCTTACAATTATGTACCTATTAGAAAAGGGTATGTTTGGCTTTATTTGAGAACCTTCAAGGTTGATTGCAAATGGAGTCTATGATGGCCGCAAGTGGAAAAAAAATGAGTATCTTAAAACTTTAGACATAGTTAAGATTTACTCAAAACATTATTTATGGCCACAGTGAACCAGGAAGTCTGCCTCCAGGTCCTTGCACTTGCTCTTCTTACTACCACGTGTAGAGGGTTATCTCCTTCACTTAATATACGTCACATGAGTAGAGCAACTTATCATAAGATTCCCTGACCTCCCACAGGATACAACCACCCATCCTTGGTACAGAGAAACCAGGGCCCCTTTAGGTGTTCTTTTTAACAAAAATCATTTAAGATTTTTATCAATAAGGTCTCATTAATAAAAATCATCTAAGAATGGACTCAAATGGAAACTTGGGGGGGGTGCAGTTTTTATTAGAGGTTAGGAGAAAGAAACAAAACAAAACACCTGGGCTGGCAAGCTGCAAAACCTCTGCTGCTGCCCAGAGGAGGAGAGTAGAAGAGAAAAGGGGAAAGCCATGAATGGACACAGAGTCCTCAGGCAGCCACATGGCGGTCGAGGGGAGGCTTTAGAGCAGTGGTTCTCAACCTGTGGGTCGTGAACTCTTTGGGGGGGGGGGGTCACGTATACCGTACACATCAGATATTTACATTATGACTCATAACGGTAGCGAAGTTACAGTTGTGAAGCAGCAACAAAACAATTTTATGACTGGCGGTCACCACAACGTGAGGGGCCGTATTAAAGCACTAGGGAGGTTGAGAAGCGCCTCAAAAGAAAGAAGGCCAAAGTTGAGGGGAGGGGAAACTCCAAAGGATGAAGAAAAGAGTGCTTTTCAAAGGGATGGAGGGAAGAAAGAGAAATGCTTCCGAATAAGTCAGGAAAGCAGCAGATTTAGACCTGCAGGTGACTGTGGTCTGTAAGCCACTGCTCCAGGGACAGATTCAAGGAAGGGAAAGTACAATGTATTCTTGGGTTTTGGTTTGGTTTTGGTTTTTCGAGACAGGGTCTCTCTGTGTAGCCTTGGCTATCCTGGACTTGCTTTGTAGACCAGGTTGGCCTCGAACTCACAGCGATCTGCCTGCCTCTGCCTCCCGAGTGCTGGGATTAAAGGTGTGCACCACTACACCTGGCTATGATGCATTATTAAAGGGCTAATTGTTCCTCCTGTCTCTTTAACATGGCTTAAGGGTAACCCATTTTCCCAGGGGCAGTCTCTTAGCCAAAGTAACTGAACCAGGCCAACTGGAGCATTTGCTCTCCACCCAGGCCAAACGTTCTGTGCTCTTGGCCTGATTTTTCTTCCCATCCTTTTTCTTCTCCATGATTTCCATCCTACCTAGTCTGCTTCATTTTTCTACACAGCACGTACCATTACGTGACACGCTGCTTTTTCACTTGTTCAGTTCTTTATTGTTTGACTCTCTAGTCATTAAAATTCATATCCTCAGTCCAACCAGACATTCGCTAAGCAAGTGACTAATAGATGATTAATTGTTAAAGCTAAAACCAAGGTGGCCCAGTAAAAGTTCAATAATACAATTGAATAAATAAAAATCAAAGAAGTCTCTTGGAATAAAACACAACATGCACAAAGGTATAGAATGTAAAATAATATAAGTTAAGAGGCAGAAGATAGAAGAACAGTGTAGGATACACAGCACTCACCTCATAGTTCCCAGAGAGGGAAGAAAATAAAAGAGAAAAAGTTACTAGAAGAAAAGTAAAGAAATTCACCTCCTTGTAACTGAAGTTTCATCCAAATTTAAGAGACCATACAAAAAAAACCATTCAGAAAGTGGCTGGGGAGTTTCCAATAACAACAACAAGTGAATAAGATGAGTACCAGGCTCCAGATTGGGAGGACCTGGTGTTAGAGGGCTATAAAGCCAGGTCTTAACAAAAAACTTAAAGGAAAATTATTTTAACTCTGAAATTCCATACTTTAGCTATCAATCAAGTGTAACAGAATAAAAAAAAACATTTTCAGATTCACAAATAAAAGCGTAAATATTTATTTCTAGTGAAAAAAATGTACTTTAACAAAATGAAAACAGAATCAAAGGGAAAGTAGAGAGTGCGATCTCGGTGAAGCTGTGGGAATTATTCAGATAGATGAACAGTAGCTATAAAAGGAAATGTTTCCAATTAGAGCATCAGAATGTGGGGGAAGAGATGGATAAGCTGTTACAACTAATTTAAAAGTTGGATGGAAGCTGAGAGCATATCCTGCCTTAAAGCAACTGGGAACACCAGGGAACGCAAAAGGCTGGTGCAGAGAGTGCTGTAAGTAGACAGTAGTCAAGTTTAACCATCACGTTACGCACGACAGAGACTCCACATGACCTTATGTGTAATTTCAGTACACAGAATCATGCCTCATTCTGTAAAGTACATGACTTAGTTCTATAGTTTATTAACTTAACATGAGTACATCATCATCAAAGCACAAACCTCAGCTTTTAGAATAAAGCTATAGACAGAGCATAAATGATTTAGTTGCACCTATAAAATGGAGTAAAGACTTTTGTGGGGCATGCCTTTTGGGCTAGTGCCCAGTTATAAATGAGTATGTACCATGTGAGTCTTTCTGCTTCTGGGTTAACTCACTCATTATGATCATTTCTAGACCCATCCATTTGTCCACAAATTTTGGGATTTCCTTGTTTTTAATATCTGAGTAGTATCCCATAGTGTAAACGTACCACAGTTTCTTTATCCATTCTTCAACTGAGAAGCATTACCAGGAAATTGGGATAGATGTGAGGACATCCTACTGAGACTCTAGGTAAGAGAAATGTAGGAGATGGGGAAATAGAAGGACACAGAGGGTCCTAGAAACCCACAAGAAGAACATTGTGATGGGTGGATTGAGGCCCCGGAGGTTCTGCTCAAACTATTGCACTAACCAAGGACAATACAATAGTAAACATCGAACCCCTACTCTGATCTACCCAATGGACAAGACATTTTCCACAGTTATGTGGAGAGCGGGAACTGACTTTGACATGAGCTCTGGAGCTGCATATTTGACCACCTCCCCTTGGTGGGGAGGCCTGGTGGCACTCAAAGAAAGAATAAGCAGGCTACCAAGATAGACTTGATAGCCTATGACCATATACTGGGGGAGGGGGTCCCCCTTAGTTATAGACCTAGGGGAGGGGAATAGGGTGAAAGCAGAGAAAGGGAGGAATGAGGATACAAGTGATGAGGGTAACAATTGAGTTGTAATCTGAGTAAATTAATAAAATTAAAATTAAAAATTAAAAATTAAATGGAGTTAAGACTGGGCCTTGGTAATATCAGTAGATGTATGTAAAATGATGGAGAAATATGATGTTGCTAATTTCTTTGTTTTACATAGTGTGAAATCAGACTTAATGTTTAATTACAGTGAGTGAAGAAATAAGAATTAAGGTATATTATTCAAAATTATAATGAGAGGACACAGTGAAAATATAGTTTACATGGAGACCTTTTGGGCATGTGACCAAGTACAAAACTAGAAATATTAACTCACATATTTTAATGAGCATTTTGTCATGATTGAGCTTATTGTTTAAATTTCTTCTTTCCTCCTTTTTCCCTTCCTCTATCCCTCTCTTCATTTCTTCCCTTTACATTTTTAATAAAAAAGATTTGTATATTTTAATTTTTGCATAAATCTGTGTGCCTGCATGAGTTTCTGTGCATCGTGTGCATGCAGGGGCCCGCCGAGGGCAGAGGAAGGCATCGGATCACCTGGAAGTGTAGTTGTATACAGATGTGAAGAGCACCGGTGAAGGGACTCTATGCACCACAAGACAGCCCATGACCAAGTTCTCAGCACAGAGGTGATTTGTTTGCCCTGGAGTGACAAAGGTCAGGGAACAAAAGGCAAAGACAGGAGATAGGGGACAAGGCAGAAAGGGAAAGGAGGAACAAGGGAGAGAGAATATTTGTCGCAGAGGGACAAATGACTGTCTCTGGATAGAGAGGAGACTGACAGATGTGGCCCATATGCAAATGGTAGATTATAAAGATAAAAGGGAACCCATATTAAAATGAGGTGTTTACTTCTGATTGGACAGGTTATTTAGGGCAGCCCAAGGCGGGAGGCGGGGCAGGGGGGGGGCGGCATTGATTGCTAGACTTCAATTCTTCAATAGCTGGACCTTGGTAGTCAACCTCACATGGAGAAAGTGGCCAAATAAGGGACTAGGCCTTGGTGGCTGGGGGGTAGGAATATAATCTTACATTTTAAGCAAAGAAGTGGAAGTCGGGGAAGGGCAAGGCCTGCCAGGACCGTGTTTGTCATGCTTGGGCCAGCTCGAGTCCCTTCAATGTGGGTTCTGGGAGCCAAACAAGGTTCAAGAGCAGTCAGGCTTCTGGCTGCCAAGCAATCTCTCTAGTTCCTTAGTCTTTTACTTTTATCAGAGACGATTGTTTATATAGAAGGCACTGGACTGCAGTGGTTTCTCCCTACGTTATGTCTAAATGAAATCATTTGGAACACCAAATTTCCAGAAATGAAAATTCGATTTTCCTTTTCTGTTATAATTTACAGGGACTTTCTCCTGGCCCTTGTAAATTATAAAACAGAAGAGCATACCGTTGGAATGGAAAGAAACAGTAGCTTTAAAGCTTAGGGAAATGAAATTGTTTGGGGTTTGATTTTGGTTTGGGGTGCTTCTATGGACTTGTTTGTTTGTTTGACTTGTTTGGGGTTTATGTTTTGTTGCTTTATTTTTAAGACAGTGTGTTCCATAGCAAAGGCTAACCTCCAACTCACTATGTAGCCGAGGATAACTCAAGACTCTCTTGTCCCTACTTTGTAGTGCTGAGATTATATGCATAGGCCACTGTGCTAAATACACACACACACACACACACACACACACACACACACACACACACACACACACAGTTTTAATATATTTCTACACATCATTCTTCCCATCCTGATGTGTCATTCTGTTCTTGTCTGTCACGTTTTGTTTCTTTGCTTAGAGTCCCAAGGAACCCTACACTCCAGGAAACTTTTGCCAGGAATCATTGTCAGCTTTCTAGAACTGGTAGCTATAGAATTAGGTCACACAGTTTGAGTGTATCTGTGACATGCAAGTGAATGTGCCAAACACTTAAGTAACTGCATGGTTTTTATGTCAGTAGCTCCAACACTTCCTGCAGCTGAATCAAACTTCCAAATCTTCTGAAAAATTGCTGACTGACTGAACACTCTGTGGCCACCCGCCTACGCAGCTCACAGCTACCTCACAAACAACCAGGTAGGGCGGGGTGCAGGATGAGGAGCTTCCTCTACAGATGTCTACAGATCCAGCCTCATCCTTCCTAGTGCAAAGTGTGTTGCCAGGCTCCAGGTACCCACCCATCCTCTGGTGTCAGGCTCAGGGAGGGGAGGCATGTGTGGAGCATGGTGGACCACAGCATCCCGTAAATTTTCTCTTTTCCCAACAGGCAAGGCTCCCCTCTCTTCTAAACAAAAAGCAGTTCCAGTTCCTTTCCCTGTAGTGATGGGATATGTTGGGTTGGATATGAGGGTGGACCGGAAATATTGAGAAAATGGAAAACAAAAATGATTTGTGTAACTCCTCATCTGGGCAGCCTGTACTCCCATTGCCTGCATTTATAATACTAAGGGAGAAAATTACAAGTGAAGCAGTCGATGTGTTGGTATGAATCAGATCTTTGTCTGCATGGCTGAGCACAGGCTTCTCGCTGGCTTGTAGCATCAGTTTTATGGAAATGGTTTTCAAATTGGCTCTGGCCTCTTCCCGTCCCAAGAGGCAAGGAGTAAGATAGATGACCATATAACTGGATAGCCTGTGGTCAGGCATAGGAAAAGGGCAACCTCTGTTCAGCTCTTCTCCGTCCTCCATAAACTGAAAAAGAGGTGGAGCAATGGTCCCAAGGAGGGACTTGGGAACAAAGGAAGAGAGCCAAAGACGTCATGGTTCTCCCAGCTCCATCCAATGCCACCCACATCCAGGGCTTGGATAAGCACGCTCAGGGCCAAGTCTGTCCATCCCAGGCACCCCACAGCCAAATGTAGCGCATGAGAGAAATGTCTACTGTCTAGGCAAGCCAGGAAGTTTGCCTGAGATCAGACAGTGGGGTGGGAAGGCACAGAGAAGAACTGCTTCAGGCAGGTATGGATTGCAACTGTTTAGTCCTGCTGGTTAATTTGTATCAGGTTGTATTTTATCCATTTAATACATGACGCAACTGAAGTCCAGGTAGATTGATTTGAATCATAGCCAGTCTGCACAGGTGATCTGGCTCCCTGGCACTCTCACTCTAGGGTCTTCTCTATTGACCACATTGCCACTAGGTGTCTGACCAGACAGTGAGGACCGTAGCCACTAGATCCAAGGGGGGAACTTTGTGTGGGCCCTATGTGCCCAGCTTGGCTTGACTCTGTTTCACATTGAGCAAGAGGCCTGGATCTATTTTAACTTCCTAGTGCAGAGCCTCTCACCTTTGCATAAATACTTAATGGCACCTCAATCCCACCGATGCCTGGCCAAGAACTCAAAGAGGCGGCTGACTTCAGAGCTTCTTGGCGGTTCTAAAGTGTGTCTGCAAAGGGTTTGTTTTTAGAGTTTGTGTTTACTTTCTCTGAGCACATATTGCTTTGTGTTTTGTTACTGTGACTTATCCTTTCCAGTTATGAAGGTCCAAATTTCTCTTATTTTAATTTTCCTCTCCACATGTGCACAGTAAACAAAGATGCATTGGTATCTATTTCATTTTCCTGTGCTAATAGAGATGAAAACTGAGCAAAGTCAACTAGGCCTTCCACCTTCCTCTCCTTTGGCTGGCTCAGAGCTGTGAGGCCCATGCCATTATCTGAAGGGCAGCTGTCACAGCAGTTAGGATGCAGAAGCCCATGAGCTCATCGGATCCTATCTCCCCTCCAGGGCAGGATATGGGTTCCCAGAGTGCTTCCTGGTCTACGGTCCGCTTTGGAGTTTATTTATCCTAGGTGACAGCAAACATGGCTTCAAAAAACAGGAAGTAGGGCCCCGTCTTAGCTAATTATGATTCCAGTTGTGACAATGCCGTGGAGGTACTGTGCAAAAAGCAAAGCTTGCATTTCCATACAAGGCTGTGTGGGACTTCACTGACCACCAGGAAGCAGAGGTTTTCCAGTTGTGAAAACCTCATTTATTCCTACTTATATGTTTCACAGGGCCAACAAAAGTAAACACAATTATTTCAGCTTGTGACATTCTTCAGTTGATGCCAAGTTACTGAGCTCCTCATGGCCAATTTAATTCCATCTCATTTTTTGATCCAGGCCAGCATTTCAGAACTGTACGATGAAATTTTAATTAATTAAGACTGATTAAAAAGAAGTCCACTTGTGTTAAGTGAGAGGGAAAGGAGGAAGCAGGCAAGAATTCCTGAATCCATTTGTACGGAGGTAGCTTCATTAAAGACTACATTTGGGTCTCAACACAAATCCAAGAAACACTTCCCTAGCAGTGACTGCAGTGCTGATCACATGAACAACCCACAGCATTGCTCGTTGGATATGGAAATAAATAATTGACATGGATTATCTCACTTAGCCCACAAAAGATGACATTATGGTTTGCATTGTGAAGTCAAAAATGAAGTTACACTGGGTTGAATAGTTTTCCCAAGATAACACAGTAGTCTAGTAGCTTGTTTAGAGTCAAGCTAGTCTGACTCTTGGGCTCATCTCCTTGACCACACTTTATGCTGATTTTGTTTCCTTGGATACTTTTTTGAGAACATTGCTCTCAGAGAGAAGGGAGAAGTACTATTCATCAGATCATTTTAACCAAGCCCCTGTGACTGAGCTGATTTCTTTCCTCACCTATCATGGGGCCTCTACTGACTCTCTGTGTACCTCTGTGGTCCTTATTCCCACCTTGTCTCTTCACCTCTTTACTATCAAAGCCCTGAATGGGGGCTTGACCTAAGATGCCTGAGTCTGTGTCCTTGGATAACTCCTCTTTTTTCCCTGGCTGGGGTTTGGGAGTAGAAATAATCTCTTGGGTGACCCTCCCATGGGTCCGATGCTCATGGACACTTCATCCAACATTTTTCCTCTCATCTTTGACATTTTGCATGAATACACTATGTTTCTCACCCGACCTCACAGATAACAAGCCTGAAGCTCCGAGTCAGGGTCAGCTTTGAGGTGAGCTAGAACCTTCAGGTGCTTACAAAACGCTGACAACTTCTACCAACACTCCATGGCTACCCCATCATGCTGGACTGACGATGATCTGGCCTGCTTCACCTGGGATTCCAGGCCCCACCCAGCTGTGGCCCAGATACCACTTACAGCTCTTGGTGAGCTGAGGTTTCTATGAGAACTCCTGTTTGTGTTGGCCGCGGCGTTGTTCACCTCTTACCATAGAAACCGTGTTATTTTGGTTTCCTTTGGTTGTTTTCTGTCTTGTTTTAAATATTGTCAAGGGCAAATACAAAGTCAGCGTGAGGGTCCTTAACTGTCAGAAATGGCATCTGAGTCAAAACACCTATGATGTCCTAGCCCGCCTCTGCTGGTGGACTTAAGCTGTGGGTGTGTGGGGTGGGGGGGGTCTCTTCCCACAGAGTCACCAGCAACACTAAACTGGAAGACCCCACAGTGTAGAGGCCTCTGAGCACTAAACACTCACAGCTTATAGGGTTCTTGACCAAACTAGACACGATGCCATCTGGGAGGTGTACTTGTTGCAAACAATTGCTGTTTTAGAAGACCGAGACCTTTCCTTCCCAAGATAGCCCAACTAAAGATATCTGAAGGAAGATGGCCAAGGAAGAGAAGATCTGAGGTGAGTGTAGGTCAGAGCAGCCTGGTTGGTGGAGAAAGCGCAGGAGTGCTGGGACCCTCCCTGAGGAGTGGTCCTCAGCCTCCAACTGAGGATGCTGCTGTGGGTGGCCTCAGGTTCTGGGTGCACTTTGCTCCTGTAGACCCTGTTTCAAGATAGCTCGGCAGGATTAGCTCATCCAAACAACTTGCAACTCAACCTTCTGTGCCCCAGATACTAGATAAGAACTGACAATAAAAGATAAGTGAGATTCTGCTTTTTTTTTTCTTTTAAAATGCTGGTAGCTTATCAAAGGAAGAAACAAGCTGGTACAAATTTTCAAGGGAGGCTGGCAAAGCGTTAGATGACACCGAGTTAAGGTAACAAAGCCGTCAAGACTAAGGACTCTCTTTATCTTGTAAGCTATGCGGCTGTTCTTTGTGTTTAAATCTCATGCTACCTAAGACCTCTATTTCAGGTCTGATTCTCCTATTTATTTACCTTCTTGGCACTGCAAGCACCATCTGAAATCCTACTGGTTGCTCCTACGTGCCTTGGCAAGGCACAGGACCTTATACCATCCCAGTGTTCTCCAGCCATCTCAGAGACTGTGCAGCCCAGTCCCACAGCAAGCTTCTTGCAGGCAAGACACAGACTCGTGATTATTTTGCTCAATAGTACTCAGCCCAACACTAAACTCATGAGACATGATCAACCAGATATTCCAGATGTTTCCCAATCAGAGTGTGCAGCAGGGTTCGCACTTCCTTGCTCTGAACTTGGGTAGAGGCTTGCAGGCACAGGACTCGCTCTCACCAATAGGAATCTGCCATGGCTGCTTCTGGCAGACGCTGAAGAATTCCAGCCTTTGTGTTTTTTATCCTCTGGCACGTGTCAGGTGACAGCTGCTTCTCAGCCTGATCCTTACAAAGACCCCCCAAGCCCCACCCTCACCCCATCCCGGCCAGCCAGCCCACAGCATTCACACAGCAAGAGTAAGAAGTGTCACTGACTGCTTGACACTGAGGTTTAGCACCTGCCACCGCAGCAGCGTAACCATCCCAGCCGACACACAGAAGTTCACAGCAAATATTTGCTCATGTATGTACTGATGGCTCCTAGACAGCAGGTCGGGAAGGAAGAAAACAAAGTAACTTTCAAAGGACTATTTATGTTGGACCAAAAAAAAAATCTCCTCAGTACATTCTAAAAGCACCCCTAGCTACTTTACAGCAGAGTTTCTAAGTACTGTTTATGGTGTGGTGGCCTATAATGCATCCTTCACATAGAGTTTTGTTTATAAATTAGAAAGAGGGTAGCACCAGTACTGAATAATACAATAGAGTTATGACAATATGTTCTGTAACACAATTATTTATAACTTACAGATTTTTTTTCTGGAATTTTACATTTCCATCTTCAGACTGTGGTTGACCATAGGTGAATGAAACTATGGAAAGCAAAACCACAGATAAAGAAGGTAACTACATTGCTGTTGTTCATAAGGCATCACTGCTCAGAGCCTTTGACAGTCTCTGCCAGGGTCTTTCGCTCTGAGGTGTCTCTGTCTTGGTCTGTAGATGTTAGTGGCCAAAATAAGAAACCTAAGGCCTGGAAAAGGGGAGTGAGCAGGGAGCAAACTCAACCCAAAGGTGCAAAGACTAAAAGGAAAGCTTTAATCAAGAGAGTTCCGAAGAAAGCCCAGTCAAAAATCCCCGGGGAGGCTGGGAATGCAGCTCAGTGGTGAGGGCTCGCCTGCTGTGGACAGGGCCCTGGATCCATCCCTAGCACCAGAGAAGACAAAGCCAAGTCCCTGAAAAGGGCAGTGGATGGTGAAGTCTGTCAGAACTCGGCCTTTGGCGGCAGGCAAACCTGAGCTGACTGGAAGCATTTCTCCTTCCTGCTGCTGTGTATTCTGAGCAAGTTTCTTCGCCTCTCTGACCAGCGCAGGGCCTTCATCTATAAAACAAAACAAAGAGAAAAGCGCTCAAGAGCTCCGCCCTTAGCATGATGGAGTACACTAAGAAGGCACTACCTCTGCAGAAAGCTCTTTATATTCTGGGCTTGGACAGAGATTTCCCTGGCTAGGGACGGAGCCCAATTGACAGAGTACTCATTTAGCATGCAAGGAGCCTTGGGTTTGAATCCCTCTGCTACAAAAACCAAGTGTTGTCATGCATGCCCATAACCCCAGCACTTGGCGCTCTTAGCACCAAGGAGGTAGAAGCAGGAGGATCAGGATTTCAAGGTCATCCTTGGCTACATAACAAGTTTGAGGTTAGCCTAGGCTACATGAGACCTTATTTAAAAACAAAACAAAAACAAACAAACAAAAAAACTTTTCCGCTAAAGTAAGTGTGATTTTTTTGTACTGTTTTTAGTGCATAGTTACTATAGCATAATGGTTGTTTTGTTTTGGTTTGGTTTGGTTTGGTTTGGGGTTTGGTTTTTCAAGACAGGGTTTCTCTGTGTAGCCTTGGCTGTCCTGGACTCGCTTTGTAGACCAGGCCATAATGTGTTTTTTAAAATGCCGCCACAAAAATAAAAAGAGATGGAAACATTCATTAAAAAGCCATAAACTCCAAAGCAAGTTCTGTCTGATCTCAGATTCCAGGAAAGTCAGAAGGTCCTGCCCAGGGTGCGGCAATGTGGCCACTGGCCTCTATGAGAGCCAGGTTGACCCCTGTTCCATGTATCCAATGCATGTAACCTCACCCAGAAAAATGGTTTCTTTGGAAAGTGCTCAAGGAGAGCTGCTCAAGTTATGTAGACCATGAAGGAGAAGGGAGCTCATTCTTCCAGAACTTTCCAGAAGGACGGAGGCATCATCCCTTGCTATGCTCCCTCAACTATGATGTCACCAGTCAGTCTTCGCTGGGGCAGCTTCACTGTCCTCTTGTTCCAACTGGATGTGGCCCCAGAAACAGCAGCGGATGAGGCGCTCTGAGGCTCTCTGACCTCTCACTTATGTGCCTTTCCCATTGCCCGTGGCACTTTCCTGGGACCATACACCCAATACTCTCTGCAAGGTCTGCCCTCTCCCCAACCCCAGGAAATTATTGTCCCTAGAGGAGTGAAGAAAACAGAAGACCCGGAGTTAAGAGACAGATGATAACTGCATCAGAAAGCGTTTACATGCCAGCTCTCCAAATTGACTGTCCCAAAGCCCCAGATTCCCAGAAATAGCGAACACTACTTCAAACTGTAGTCGCTAGTCTATTATCTTAATCATAGTAATGATTTGGGATTGGTTTGAAAATCTGAAGCAGAGGGATACATTTCTTCCCCTGTAGGTGAAATTCGGAAGGGCTAACCCAATGAACACGCTCACTTGCACACTCCATTTCCACACAACCATCTGTGCATGCATTGTTTCTGTGATCAAAACCCACACTGACAAGTGCTGAGTGGTGGCAGCAGGAAGAGCCCACAGCCTCCAAAAGCTCCTAGCCTGAGTAAACGGACAGGCAGGGAAGCAGGACCATCACGACCAAGTTCATGTACAGTGGAAAAGGAGGCCCAGGTTGACCCAGAGAGTTTAGGGAAGGCTTCCTGGAGGAGGCAAAGCTCGCAGCTGAGAGTGAAATGAAGGGCGGGGATGAAATGGACAGAAGCGACAGACAGGAAGGAAAGCAGACTTACGATGAGAGGAGAAAAGCTTAGTTTGGGTAAAGTGAGGCGAGAAAGGGAGTTGGTCAGAAAATTAGACTCGTTGCTGCCTGTTCCTGGAGCTTGAGCAGGAGGTAGAGAATGAGGAGGTAATGTAGATTTCCTAGCACCCAGCAAACCGTGGGAGGATTGTGATTGTCAAAATATTCAGAGGCCCCAAAGCACACACTGGTGCGCTCTCTTGCTCTCTCTTTCTATCTCTGTCTCTGTCTCTCCATCTCTCTCTCTCTCCCTCCCTCCCTCCCTCCCTCCCTCCCTCCCTCCCTCTCTCTCTCTCTCTCTCTCTCTCTCTCTCTCTCTCACACACACACACACACACACACACACACACACACACACACTATTCTCTGCTTTTACATCCCCTTTTGTAAGCACTGAAGCCCCCAATGGTAGGAAGCATGTGTCTAAAAATAGCCCTTCTCAAAGACCCAATCTCTTCTGAGCCTCACAGAACATCTGCTCAACAGTTTCCTATAACTGTTTTTGGCCATTAAATCAAAGCCGTCAGGAACAATGTTCTGTTTCTGTCTTTCAAGCAAAGAATTGCCAGGAGGCCTTCCTCTGCAACCCAGACGACAATGGGGCCAGAAATAGCTAGTTCCACAGAGACTTTGCAACACCTTACTGCCCGGGCCCAGGCAGAGTTACCAGTCTTGTTTTTCTTTCTTTTTAAAGACACTGTTCAACCCACCCTGCACAGAAAAGAAACTCAGATAGGCCTAACCTCCTGAGAGAGGAGATGCCGCCCTATGCAAATGACCACCTGCAGCCTGGGGCCCTGTGGTTTGTGCTGCTTAGAGTTGGCAGGGACCAGAGACTAGCAAATGTCTCAAACGTAGGCTGCTGGGGACAGCCACACGTGTGGGGCTGAGGGTAGGGTGGCAGATATCTGCTGTGAGGCTGGCTTTGGTTCTAAGCTCTATCGCGTTGTGCACTGAACCCCATTTCTTCATGTGGCACAGAATGTGGGAGTCTGCAGTAACCTGCTGTGTTAGTCCAGGAGATACTTGCAGACACCAGGTTCTGAGTCCTAACAAATTCTCCCTAGGATACACATCCAAGTACCAAGGATCTCGGTGAGACATTGTCTCTGTGTCTGTCTGCTGTTGCTGTCAGCTCTCATATGAACACGGGTTGGTACCATGATCCTCAGGCAGATGGTAGAAGGAGGAAAAGGAAGCAAGACCTGGTGTGATGCAAATACATATTACTCATGGCTGAGGCAAAGGGCCCGCTCAACTCAACAGCAGAGTCCAAGTGTGTGAGGAGTAGCTGGGTGCCAGAGGCCAGCTCTGGGGGCATGAGGGAGCAAGGCCCTGCTTTAACATGGCCCACTGTACAAGATCCAGTCAGGCCTGGGAATGTAATAGCTGTACTGAAGGCTGGATGAGGGAGATGGCCTTGAACGTTCTCCTTGCTCTAGGCTAGAACTTCAGCCTGGGCAATGGACTGAAAGATGAGGCCAAAAGCTTCTAGTGCCAAGAGTTAGAGTCAGCACCATCACTGGAAAAGGATCACGTGACTCAGATCACAGTGCAAACAGTTTATGAGTGAGCGGCACGTGTCTCCTCACACCCTAAAAGAAGCAAGTGGCCCACTGTCACAGCATACAAGGAGCCGCCATCAGGGCTCAGGGTAGAGATGGGCCCTTGGGGATAGAGAAAGGCAGGAAAGCAGAGCTGCCAGGGGTGAGGTTAGCAGGCTCACCCCCTTCCCCGCGCCCCGAAGATGTAGCTCTCTACACTTGTGGGTGCTGTCTTTCGTTTGTGGACGACAGCCCTGGCAGTTTTGGGGTAGAAGCTGGTTCCCATGGTTCCTGTTCCTCTTAATGTGTGGTCAGATGGTATGCCGATGGGCCATGGACCACCTGACCTGTGGACACAGTTGGGCGTTTACTATCTGATCAGTAGCTGCAGGAGCAGAACGAGACGCAACAGCGTCTGCATGTGTGAACGCTGGCCATGGCCAAATGAAATCTAAGTTAGAGATGAAGCAGCTCGTTTTGTTTCCTCCTTCCCTCTCTTCTTCTCTCTCCTTCCTTTCCCCTTCCTCTCCCTGCTCCCCCTCTTGCAGGTGCAGTCTGTAGTATAATGCTATGAAAATAGTTTAATTTTTACAGTCATGCGCATCATATACTTTACTCAGTGAATCCAACAGGCAACTCAGGTGGAGCCGCCTTCCTACCACATTTGTAAAACTCACCCATGACTCTGTCAGTGCTAGAAGGAACAATGCAGGGCCGCCTAAGACTCCCAGCCCGGAGACACGTGCACCTCTTTGCCTGAGCACAGGGCACATGGCCATCCAACATTTCAGCTTGCTTGTGAAATCGCTTCTGTTCACCTCTTGCTTTTTAAAGAAAAATTTACGGTCTGCTGGTAGATAAGCACCGCGGCAGCAGGACTGGAACGGGCTGCTTTTGGGATGGCCATGTGCAAACCATGTGTGCAGGCATGTGTGCTTACAACGTGCATAGGTGTTTGCGGGTGTTGGGGTGTCACCGTGTAGGTGGGGTGTAGCAATAAGGACTTTCACATCTCCCACTTCACTCTGAGGCCTGCCGCTCAGTCTCTCACAGCTGCCCTTCTAGGCTTTCGGGTCAGAGCTTATCCCTGGGTCTTGTTGCCCTCAGAGAAGCAGGTCTGGCATCAGGGAAGAGCTGGAAGTCCTGTGGGCTGAAGCAGTTGTGTTTAGTGTTACAGCTGAGGTGAGAGAAGGATTCCTAGGTAATCATTTTCAAAAGCGGTTCCATTCCACTGCCTTCCAGCTCTCACCCTGCCTCCTCCTCCTCGGCGAGATGGAAGATCAGGCCTGAGGCGCTCCATATCAGGCCATGCATTACAACAAGACTGACTAACAGTCAAAAGATGCTAGGTTGGTCACACTGCCTAACCCCAGGTGTCTGTTCCTGCCGGAGCTCTACTCAGCCTCTGTCCTACAGGAAGCACAGGGGTGGCTGCCGATGCCGTGGGGTCTCCTGAATTCCTGGGAAGTACTCACATCTGTTCCCGCTGCTGCTGTGGGATCAACAAGTGGAACCCTGAGGGCAGGGGTTCTGAACCGGTGTTCATCTTTGCCCGTCTGTTCTTTTCCATGTGCTCACGGGTGCCACCTTTAAATGTGTCCCACTGTTCACTGGAAGCCTCTTCAGTGCTTCTTCCTTACCCTTCCCTTCCTGTAGAAAAACCCAGTCCCTTTTTTTGTATGGTGCAGATAGAAACCTGAACTGGAGAGAGAGGAATGCTGGGAAGAGAGCTGGACCTCCGGTGAGCTTACAAGTGCGAGCCAGGTCAGAGCAGCAGGCACACGGCTGGTCTAGACAGCAGGGACCGCACTCAGAAGTGGCCCCACAAGCCATGCAGTATTCGTGTTTATGCAAGGGTGTGTGCTTCAGTGGAGTCTGTCAGGCTGAATGGGACATGGGCAAGCTTGAGCCTTCCCAGGCCCAGGCACTGAGACTTGCAGAGGTCCTCAAAGGAATAAGGGACCTTGACAAAATCCTTGTAACAGCCCTGAATTTAATTGGCTTAAGTCTAGGTGATGAGGGGACAGGCATGTATGGCACCCACCCCTACAGACACACATACACACACACACACACACACACACACACATACACACACACACATGTGCACACACATGCACACACACACTAGCACACATGAGCACACATGCATGCACACACATGCACACACACACTAGCACACGTGCGCACACACATGCATGCACACACACACACACACACACACACACACACACACACACACACTTGTATCTAGTTAGATAATGGTAATCTAGGCCTCTCCAGATAACTTATAAGCAAATCAACTTCTCTGAGACCTGAGTTCCTTCAGTAACAGCAAAGTGGATGTTTCAGTAACACGCTGCTTCATAAAACAACTGCCTTGATCAAATAAGAAATAAATCAAAAAGGGCTCCTATGTACTTAGCCAATATTTACACCACATCTGTTTCCTGTGGCCTATGTGAGGTCCTAGGAAGACCCCCCAAGAACAGGCATTAAAAACAAACACGGTAGATGAGGAAGTCGGTCGCAGTCATGAGGACACAGTAAACCTGTGGCTGCATGGAAGAGTAAAGCCTGGGCTAACCCAGTAGTCCTTAGATATGACGTCAGAGCCATGAGAATGAGACCTGGTCTAGTTTCCTGCCCATTTCTGTGATAAAATATCATCACCAGAAGCAACTGTATGGAGGGACAGCCCAGATCACACTCCACCGTTGGAAGTCGGGGTAGGGACTCAGGGAAGCCTGCTTGCTCTTCCACCCAGCAGTGCCTCCAGCCAAGGAACTTACTTCACTGCCAATGAAATACAACAAGAACCATGGGGGACGCTGCTTGCTACCTCACTCGCTGGCCAGCTTATACTCAGCTAGCTTCCTTATACAACTCAGAACCGCTTGCCTAAGGATGGTGCCACCCATGGTGGGCTGGGCCCCTCCTATAGCAATTAGCAATAAAGACAACGCCCCCCCACCCCCACCCCCACACACAGACTATTCTGACCTAGGCAATTCCTCAACAGAGATTTTCTTCCCCAATGACTCTAGGTTTTGTCATGTTGACAGCTAAGGCTAACCAGGACAGCGTTGTCTGTGGACTGTTGGCCTTACTAGAGAGCACCTGCAGTGTGACACCAGACTCTTGAGATGCAAAGAATAAAGTCCTGGTCCCTGGTGAAGGAAAAAAAAAAAAAGACAGTAATCTGAGAGGATGCGAAATGGTGCAGGTGTCGTCATGGGCAACAGAAGAGGGATGTAGAGATGGGCAGGCTGGGGGAGCGACAGGCAGAGCAAGACCTTTAGGAGGGAACACTTCCAGAGAAGACATAAGGTGAGGGAAGAAGAGCATGTCCCTTCACTCTGGCTTTTGTGATGAGAAAAAAAAAAAGCACAAAGTAAGGAGGACTGGAGAGGGTGCCATCGTGGAAATCCGAGTGAGACACAGAGGTTCCTTAGCCCAGAGGAACCCACATGGCATAAATTCAAGTGGGAACAGGACTAGGCAGCAGCAGCTAACAGAACTTGCTGGCATGATGAGACTTCAGGTACTGAGAAGCTGAACAGAGTCCATACAGAGTCTTGGAAGCCAAGGACATGGTGTGAGAGCCGAGGAAAAACAGAGTCCTGTGGCTCAAGCCACATGATCCCAAAGTGACTGTTTTTTGAGTCTTCTGAGGGTCTGGAGTCACAGGGGATTTTGGGTCAGAGTCAGAGGTGTGAGCCTACACCTCAGAAATACTGCTCAAAGTCAAGAGCCAGGCTGAGATCGCTGAGACATGGCGGGGAGGGAGGAAGGGACAGAGGGTGAAAGATGCTGCGTGTGAAGACGGTGGGAAGACACACCCATGAGGAGGGCAGAGCCTGCTGGACGGCCTGCTTTCCTGACTACTTAGGAAATTGAGGATGAGGCTTTCGAGTTCAAGGCCTGCCTAATGCAGAGTGAGATTAAGGTGACACCAGGCGACTTAGGGTGTTTCCGTCTTAAAAATGAACAAATAAGTAGTAAATAAATAATTCAAGGCTTTTAAATTTACTTTCTGTGTGTGTTTTGCCTGCACATGTGTATATTACACTGAGGCCAGAAGATGATGTCTGAAGCCCTGAAAGTGGAGGTAAGTTGTAACAGCCCGGTGAGTATTGGGAACCAAGGCATTAAGTACTCTTACTTGGAAAGCTATCTTCTAACTAATTCTTTAAAAAAAAAAAAAAGAGTTCTGAGAATGTAGCTTAGTGGTAGAGTACGTGCCTAGAATACATAAGGCCCTGAGTTCAAATTCCTACAGCAAAAAAAGAAAAAGAAAAAAGAAAACAACAAAAGCCCTAAGTACTGAGTAGTGCTATCCTGTTCCAGAGAGACTTAAAAAGCCTTAACCTAGCCGGGCGGTGGTGGCGCACGCCTTTAATCCCAGCACTCGGGAGGCAGAAGCAGGCGGATCGCTGTGAGTTCGAGGCCAGCCTGGTCTACAAAGTGAGTCCAGGATGGCCAAGGCTACACAGAGAAACCCTGTCTCAAAAAACAAAAAAAAAAAAAAAAACAAAAAAAAGAAAAGAAAAAAAAAAAAAAGCCTTAACCTACTAAAAGTGTCTCTACTGCTAGAAATGACCCTCCCCACCCGAGACTGAAATCTCTGCCTAGAGTCCTTGCCGGGACAGAGCAGCAAAGGTTGTCGGAGAAGAGTTAGTTCTCTGTTGGAGAACACTGGCTCCATGAAGCCTCCACCAGCCGATTCTCCACTGCATCAGAGTAAAGGGCACACGGAAGGGCCTAACATCTGAGAGCGGATGAAAACCCTCAAACAGGGGTTGTTTTAACAGGGGAGTTTTGAATAAATAGTCGGGGGGCGGGGGGGGGGGAGGAACCAGAGCGTTAAGGACAGCCCTTCCTGTATGCGCCTGAAACATGTCTTCATTTTCTTCTAATTGCTACATAACTCTTCTGAACATTTGGGGAACCAAGGGAAGCCAGACCCAGACAAGAGCCACCCCCACCCCATTCGGTGAAGACAGCAGCAGCGCATGCAGTGAGGGGATTGAGGAAGGAAACTGCTGCAGCGAAGCCCCATCTGCGGGGCTGGAAGTTGCTGTCTTGTCTTGGGCTCCAATGTTTATGGATAGGAAGGCGGGGCCTGGGCCCCAGAGAGGAAGGCAGAGCCTCTTCTGCCTGGGCTGATAAGTGATCCTACAAGACAAGCAGAAGGGTCAGGACAAAGATCTGAGAGCATCCAGATGCTCCGCACAGCATGCCCAGTTCCTGACTAGGACAGACTTTAATGTCTGCCTCAGCTCCTGGGGAGAGGGCCTGGCTGAAGTCTAGGATCAGTTCCCACCCCAAGCAGGGAGCTGACCAAGCCTATGAAGGATCTACTCAATGCTGCCTGCTACTTCTTTGCACCCCAGGCCCCAGACCCATACAGTGCTCAGAACTGAAGACGAGGCCCTAGGACTGAGGCCATCAGTAAAACAAGCAGTAAGCCTAAGTTTTAGATACTTGGATGGATTCAACTCTCAAAGCAGGAACAATCAGCAAAAACATTGTTAGGGCCTCTCTTTGATGAATGAGAAGAAATTCATGAGACTCAAAAGGAGGAAGTAACTTCCCCAAGATTGTACAGCCAGTAAAAAGCCTCTGCTGTCATTGGTTCCCAGCCCATACTGCTTCCCCAGCATCCCTGGGCTTCCTAACACAGGTAGCCACTGAATACAGCTTCCTTGATGTCTGGGGAGAAAGAATACAGAAACATTAGATGCAAATGTCTTGTTCATATTGCATCCAGAAAGGGTGGGGGAGACGCTAGCAAAACGATAATACTGCGTGATCAGAATGCTCAGCCCAGATGTTCCAAGGTCCTCTCCACCTGAAGAAAGGGAAAAGGAGTAAATTGCCTGCTTCCTTCTCTCAGGAGTCTGACAGAACAAAGAAAGCCAAGACAAAAGCAGGGGAGGATGAAGACAAAGCCACTGGGTGCAGGGCTGGTGGCAGAAAGGCCTGGCCTGTACGAAGCTGGGGAGAGGTAGGGAGGGTCTCTCCTTCTTCCTGACTCAGGCCCCCTATTAGGGAAAATCACAGGGAAGGGAAAAAACAAGTGATGATGATAGATGAGAGAGAGACAGAGACAAAGAGACAGAAACAGAGAGACAGAGAGCGCTAACCAACTGGGGACTACTGTACTTTCTCCTCTAACCCTCCAAGTCTGTGAGCTTTGGTGGTTTGGGAAGTGACCCAGAGCCTGGAACAAGAGCTTCCATTAGGCAAAAAGGATTGGAAGCATGTTTCTAGGCTTCCCGGCATGGTGATCACTAGAGACCGAAGGTAAACAAGGGCCATCACAGAAAGAAGCCGAAACACAGAGAACAGACAGGAGGAAAGGACAGTGGCTTAGAAATGACATCCAGCCAGGTGCAGGTGGGCAGTGAGATGAGTCTGAGAACCTGACCTTATTGTGGTTCTAAGCCACCTGAAAGGAGGGGGAACATTGGGCTTCTGTAGCCAGGAACCTTGATTATTCCTTTGGTGGCCAGTCTCTCTTTGTGCTATCTATGGATGATAGACTCTTGTGTTCGAGTCACTCATTAGTCTGTGGGCTCTGTGAGCAGAGGAATCATCTTGCTTCCGGCCCTGGTACATTCAGAGACATTGTGTTTATGGATGGATGAGTGGATTAGCAGATGGATGGATGGATGGATGGATGGATGGATGGAAAAATGGATGGGTGGGTGAATGGATGATCTGTGGATGCAAGGATGGATGGATGCGTGGATAATGGATGGACGGGTGGATGGATGAACATGTGGATGGATGGATGGGTGGGTGGATGGATGGATGGACAGAAGAATGAGTGGGTGGGTAGATGGATGATCTGTGGATGTAAGGATGGATGGATGGATTTGTGTATGGATGGATGATCTGTGGATGTAAGGATGTAAGGATGGATGGATGGATGGATGTGTGGATGGAAAGAATGCCCAAACAGGGATGCTGCCTGGTATGGCTGATCACTGCACATCTCTGCTGCCCTCCTACCCAATCTCCATGATCTCTGAGCTCCGATGGAAGCTTTTATCCTGTCCTGATTCTCCTCTCAACCTGGCCCAGAGCTGACAAGCATGCAGAGTCAGCCGAGTCCTTGTCTTGGTATTCATCTGCCATCTCTAATCTCTGCCATCCTGGTAGGAGGAGGAAACAGTTGAGGGGTGGGGAAGAGACTCTGTCCTGGACACTGTACAAGGGAAGAATTTTAGCCAGAGATTGCTTTTTATTACAAGAAATGGAAGCTAATACCATGGTAGAGGAACATCTTCTCCAAGTTGGTCCTTAGCTCAAGGCAAAGTAAAAAGCTGCCATCAATAGTGAAGTCAAGACTCCAGCAGAGGATGCTGAAGACAAAATTTTATGCTGTCCTGACTCCCACATCCAACGCAACATCCTTGGCCAGCAGCCCTACATTCTTCTGCAAGCCAGACACCACAGAACTCAGTGCTAGGGACACAGCAGAAAGTACTGCTTTAAAAGAGTCAGGTTCCTGTCTGAACTGTCACATAGCATACCAGGGACTAGCCATGTGATTTCCATTGTGATAAACCCAGAAAAGAATGCATAGCACTATTTGAGACCATCAGAGAAGCACCTTATGTGATCTGGGCAGTCAGGGAGAACATCACTCAGGAAGTGACTTTGAGGGTTTGGAAGAATGACCCAGTCGGAGTTGGTGGAAAAGGATGTTTCCTTCAAAGACACTGGTAGAAGAAAACTTGGTGCATCTGAAATACAAAGAGACTAGGAGTGCTAGAGTGAAATAAATAAGGAAGAGCCATGGCAACACTTCTAAGTGTGGGACACAGTTGGGTTTGAGAGTTGAAGGCCCGCTTACTGGTGGGGTCTCTTGACCTCAGAAGTTGAGAGCAATGCAAAGCAATAGTAAATGCATATACACGCAACATCAGGGCTGTGCCTGCCTAAGACTTGTGGGTTAGGAACAGGCTAAAGGGAGCCTGGAAGGCCAGTGGTACCTAAAGAAGAGTGGCGTAGCAAGGGATCAGGTGAGATGCATCTGAGAGTATCCTGGCCCAAAGCAGGGTTTGTGAGGTTCTATAGGCAGGAACTTTGATTGCGTCATTGATGGTGTGGGCATTCATCAGCAGCCTTAGCGGATACCTAAGTCATGTCCAGGCCCTGGCTAGTCATTGGGCAACCTGTGCTAAACTGTCTACAAAGAGTGAAGGTACCCAGAAAAGAGAATGGGCTAGAATCTTTAGGGGATCTGTGGAAGAAAGAAACACACAAAAAAAGTTCAGCCTGGAGAAGTCCTGAAGATGAGCAAGCTTGGGATAATTTCAGAGAGTGGGAGCATTCCCAGGTAAAGCCAGAAGAGCAAGAGACCCAGGAAATCTGCAGCCCAGATGGTGAGGAGTAGGTCAGCCCTGGAAGATATTGGGTCAGGGCTCCCAGAATTGGGGTCTGAGGACTTCCAGGTGATGCCACGGTGAAACACTGCTGGTTCCTTTGCAGCTGGGCAGCAAACACTATAGGTGGAAAAGAAACTTGTGCAATGGTGCCAGCCTTGAGAGACATGACTCCACAGTATCGCAGTTCCAAGGCCTCTAAGAGGCATTTTCCCGGCAGCAGAGGGGTGGAGTTTGTTGGTGGACTCTTATCCCAACATTTGGAGGACTGCGAAGATGTGATAGCACCAGACGGAGGGAGAAAAAACAGAGAGAGAGAAAACAGAGAGAGTGGGGGATATTTTAAATGTTACTGAGGGTGTTTTCATCACACAAGTCAGTGTCAACCAACAGCCTCCCCGCAACATATGGTGCAGGGATGGAAGGCAGGCCTGTGCCAATTAGGCAAATGCACTATTATCTGGCTGTACCCTCAGCCCCACAAACTTGATAAGCAGCAAAAATTCTTTCCAAATAAAAGATTAGGTGGGAACACTAACAGAAAACTGATGGAGAAGGAAATTCAGTGGTTTTTAAGTGGAGATTCTGTGAACCCCAGTTCTCAGCCCTCATTCTCGTACTCTGATTTTTTAGGGGCACTGTTGGAAAGCCTCTGTGAAAGGCAACATGAAAGACTGGACCAACCATAGATGGAGATTAGAGTCAGGGGTGAAGGTCACCAGCACAGAAGTGATCACTAAGGATAACTTTGGCATCTCTGAGGAATACAATATAATGTTAAGTGTGGTGACACACTCAGGTGTCAAAGGAGAACAGCTTGTGACCTTGAGCAAAACATTCAGCCCAGTGGTTTGGCCATGTTGCATGGCAATTTCATGTCTGCAACCAAGTCTTAGGCCTAACGTCATCCCTATTTCTGTGTGTGCCTCTTGTCCAGATTAAATCCTCCTTCTCTCAGCCTGCCACATCTATTTCTAGATGCCTTGCTTTTGACTCTCACACATACCCTACTTTGTTACCCACTACAGAGTCTCTTTGGACTGTTTTTAGGGTTCTTCACTCACTACTGTTGTGTTTTTGAGTCAGAGCTTCACCCACAGCCCAAGCTGGCCTGAAACTCACTTTGTAGTTCAGACTGTCCTTGAACTCACAGCAATCCTTCTCCCTCCGTTTTGGAATACTAGGCTTACAAGCAGGAGTTGCCACACCCAGTTTGGGGCTACATTTCAGGATTATATTTAGCTCCTGTGCCATCCTGAGGATGTGAACATATCCCTGAGTCATGAGTTTAAGAGGAAGCAAGGGCAGACAGCTCCAGGGGCATCAACTGAAGATGGCTTATCAACGTCCAGCCAGGCCTGCCAGGGAGAGTGTCATCTGCCAGGTCCTCCTCTTGGGCTTTTTCCTTCTTCCCGATGCTCGGCCCAGCCTTCTGCTGCTACAGTCCAGAGGGCTCCAGTCAGGGAAGCCAACGGCTAGAGCTGGTCCTCAAGAAACAAGAGGATGCTCGGCCCCCTTGGATCCATCTTATATACTCAGCAGAGTTCGTGCCGGAAGGAAAGGCAACACCATTGTTCCTATGGTGGAGAATGGGAGGCCACCCGGTCAGAGCCCTTCTAAACAGCCCTGAGCTGGAGTTCGGAGCTTTTGAGTTCTGGGCTTCTCACCTCGAACTAAGAGATGTTTACAAAGGAAAGCAGGTTATGATTGTGTTAGAAGAGAATGAAGCAGCGACCATATGCAAAACACCTGGCGTGACCCTCACAGACACTGACAGAGGCAGAAACGAAAACTCAAATGCCTCGTGGGGACCTATGGCCACTGAGGCTGAATCTAAAACACCAGGGCATCATATGGATCTTAGACAGTTCCACCTCACGAATCCCTCCATCTGTCCCCGGAGTCCTTGCAGCTGTCGCCTGGGCCTTTCCTCGGTGCAGAGGCAGCACCAGATCTCAGTGGTGTTCCCACTCACCAGGGACCCAGGCTGGCAGCGTGAGACTCAGCACTTCAGCAGTACAGAGGGAGCGGAGATTCGGAGGTCTTTTACCTTACAGACAACAATAACCAGACAGGTGTCCCTGCATGGCTCTATGAAATAAAGGAGGACAGGTTCTCAAAGCAGAAGGTACTGGTCAACATCTAAGGGAACCATTGCCTGCCAGGGACCTAAGTGAGCCGGAAGGGAGTCTGCAACTGAACTGTGGCACTTACAGCTCCAGCTTCCTAAAGCCCCACTCCTCCTGCTTCTCCCCAGCTTCTCCACCAGCTTCTCCCCCCAGCTCTCCCCTGCTCCTCCTGCTTCTCCTCAGCTTCTCCCTTGCTCCTCCTCCTGCTTCTCCCCTGCTCTTCCTCCTCTTCCTGCTCCTCCTTCTTTCCCTCTTTTTCTGCCCTGTTTTCTCTGCAGCCACTCCCTACCTCTCCTCGTCCCGTACCATTGACTGAGTTTTAGATACTTTGGGCTTTCTCAATGGAAAATATGAAATGACGTGTTAATGACTGGCTTGGGGTGAGAGCTGGGATGGAGATGCTCTGAATGCGACCGAGTGACTAGTTTCCTCCAGATGGACATGAACATTCCCAGGGGTGCTGCTCAGAGACAGTCTGCTCTGGTGACCCTGTTGCAAGTCCAGGGACCCATATGATCCCTGTAGGATATTAGTCACTCCATAAAACCTTTTGGACCACTTTCCCAGGCTGGGGGGGCCCTATAGTAGATTTCCCATCGGGTCTCTGAGCCTGAGAACCTATGATCTCACAGCTTGGTGGTCTGTTCATGTTGCATCCGATGTGACGTGTCTCTGAAACCATGCTTTCAGCAAATGTCCCCAAGCAAAGCAGTTAACTTTTTAAAATTCTTTTGGGGAGGAAGGTCCCGGCGAGAACCTATGAGCCCGGAGAAATCTAGTAGCCTGGCTTCCAGAAAATGCCACACGTATGTATGTGCCTCCAGAAGCACCCCTGGGAAGCCCAGAGATGGTCTTGGAACAAATGAGATGGCAGCAAAGATCCAGGAGAAGCAAGGTCCCCCAAGGTTTCTGAGTACTAGAAATCTTAGCTCTTGGATGGCAGACTGTTGTGGCCAAGTGTGAACCCATCCCATTTTTTCCCTTCCTTGGGTCTGTTGGGCCTTGATTTAAATTCCTCCTTCTTCCCAACCACCAGCCTCTTCCTTGGGCTCCCTCCCATACGCTAGCATTTCTCAGCAGCTGATAATCAAACGGGACTGAGCAGAGGCAAGGCTATCTAATCAGTGATGGCCCAAGGGCCACACTTAGTTAACATTCACCATCTGTCAGTAGAAAAGGCTTAATTTACAGGGAGAGGAATTCCGACTCAGAAAAGGGACAGAGATCAGAGAATCGGAGTTTAGATAAGATGGAGGGAACGCGGCCCAGGCAGAGACAAGAACAGGCCCAGCTCTGCTAGTTAGGTCTCTGCGCTGGGCAGCATCATGCCAGCTAATAACGCAGGCTGGTCCCACAAAGGGTGTCCGTATGTTGAGGAAACAGTCAGGCGTGGCGAAGAGATGACTTTCTGCGCACAGACCATTGCATCTCCACCTACCCCAGAATAACAGTAACAGTTTCGGACGGAGTCAAATTCATCCCTCCTGGGGGGCAGACCTCTTATTTTTACAATGGTTTCACTCTTGGTGGCATAGGGAATGGACCAGATGGGTTCTCAGTCAGACCACTGAACTCACAGAAAACAAAGATGAGCGAGCAAGCAACCCAAGAAGATTCCAATGCTGAGGCCAGACCTTTCATTCCAACTGCTACAGACCAGTGTCCACCGGCAACACCGCGTGCTTTGGAAACCTTTGCGAAAGTGTGATTCCAAGGCCACCACTGTCATTCCTTCAAGGTCTCACCCAAGGCAAGAGGATCAGAACAGAAGGAGAAAATCACAGAGAAACCAGGAGAAAAAGAAAATGGCCGAGCCAGAGGAATGTCAAGCATAGACCCTCAGTGTTCAGAGGACAGTGCTGGGAATGGAGGCCAGGACCTCACACATACAAAGCACATGATCTACCACTGAGTCACTGCAGCACCTCAACCCAGCTTTCTGAGCTTAAAAGAAATCTAAGCTTAGGGGCCCTCTGGCTGATTTACACTGGCCTAGGACAACTTCCTGTGGTTGAAGAAAAGAGGTGTGAAGGGGACTGGGGACATATTCCGGCCCAGTAGGCTTTAGCAACAATGTCAGAACAGGGCCAAGCCAGGTAAGATATGGCAACGGTCCCGAGTGGGACATTTAACAATCAGGCGGTCAACATATGTTAGAGGAGACTGCAAAAGGGAGGAGAAGAGGAGATCTTTGGTACCAAAAGTAGTTCAAGAGCAGGAGGAATACGCAGAGGCAGGTGGATCCCTGTGAGTTCGAGACCAGCCTGGTCTACAACGCGAGTCTAGGACAGCCAAGGCTACACAGAGAGACCCTGTCTCGAAAAAAAAAATCTGGACTATATTCTCAGTTTGCCAACACCTTTAGTTACTGAAGCCGCTCTGGTTACTGTGCCTCTCTGAGAAGCTCGGAGAGTTCTGGAAGCCCTTCGTGTGAACAGTCACAAACTAAAGGAAACAAATCTATTTGATTATTTCAGTTCACCAATTGTGAATTACAAAGGAATCTGGCGACTCTGCATATAAAAGTTTTGACAAACTATGAAAAAAAGTAAGAAAAATAATAATGCTGGTGGGTTGCTCCTAACATCTCTGGGTAAAATGACAAAGGAAAAGAACGAGCTCCGTGATAAAAACTTAGCCAAGGTCGATCATCTCAGAACACGGGGAGGGACGATGAACCTAGAGATCAAACTGACCAGCCCCAGATCCACAGAAAACAGCCTGCAGGTTTCCAGGTGTGCGCTGGAAGAGAATCTTCTCCCCAGCAGCCACAGACCTCGGGTTGTGGGAAAAAAATCAAACTGAAGCTCTCATTATAACACTGGTTGAATTAGAACGCAAGTCCCTGCCCTGGAAGGTATTGGCAGTTAAAGTAAGGGCATCATTAATTGATAATGTGGGATCCTGTATTTTCGGATGGAGACGTGTGGGAGGAATTTACTCATGCTGACAACTTTGAACCCTCAGATTCTCGAGGGTTCATCTCGCCTGAGGAAGTAGCCTCGCCACCCTCAGCAGAAGATGTACTCCTACCCTAACTCCCTGAAACACAGCCTTTTCTTCGCTTGTCTGAAGAAAACAATCCTTCATTGTCTGCTAAACTGGCGGCAACTTTCCCTGAAGGGAGACACCAGACAAGACAATGCTGATGTCTCTCAGGGCCCAGCAATAGTATCTCTAGAGCTATAACCAGATTAAGACTAAGCTGGTTCCAAGAGGGAAGGTAGAAAGTGTGGTCCATGAGGGGATGTGCTACCCTCCTAAAGAAATTACTGAATTTGCTAGTTCATTCGAGCAGAAGTCGGGGGACTATGTGAGGGAATGGATTTTTCAGATGTGAGATAATGGTGGGATGAACATAAAACCGGGTCAGGCTGAGTTTATTGGTATGAGACCACTGAGGAGCGGTTCTAAATTCGTTTGTTTTTCAAGGCAGGATTTCTTTGTGTAGCCTTTGGCTGTTCTGGAACTATCTCTGTAGAATAGGTTGTCCTGAAGCTCCTGCTCCTGCTTCTGTCTCCCAGGTGCTGACGTTAAAGAAGTGTGCCACCAAGCCCAGCAAGAGTCTAGATCCAAGCTGGAGGCTCGCACCGTCTGAAAAAGAGAGGGTCAAAAGTTTGCACGGTTAGCTGAAGTGTTTGTCAATGGATGACTTACTGAAAAGGCATTGGAAATACCCAATAACCCCTCGGCTCAAAGGCTCAGGGAAACTGAAACGCTAGGACGGGTATGGCTTGTAAAACCTAATTTTCCATAATGGGGAGGCCTTAGAAGGCCTGCCCTCCACTAATCCTAGATGACACAAAACAGTGAGAGGGCACCAGCACATTTGAGGAGTTTGGTCATCACCTTTTTCCTTGTGCCAGGCCTTAGGGTTGAAGATGGTGCTGCCCAATGGGACAGATTAAATGCAGTGGGTTGAATTGGGCCTCAAGGTAGCAGGGGCCAGGTGGCAGCAATGAATCACCAAAGGCAAGGTGATTGTGGTTATTGTGGTGAACAGCATAGACAAAGCAATGTCCATAATGGCCTGACCCATAACGGGCAGAATAGGCAAAGCGAATTTTATGGTGGCATAACTCGTACGGACCTTTGGTACTGGCGTTTCCAGGCATGAAATAGATAAGAAGCCTACTGCGGTGTTGTTTGCTCTGTATAAGCAGAAAAATTCTCAACTGAAAGAAAGGCTACATTGGATGATGAAAGGCTACATTGGGTGATGGCAAAATGGACTCTCAACCTATGAACCAATTTCCAGACTTAGGTCAATTTGCAGACCCAGAGCCCCTAGAATGAAAGGAAGGGCAAATGCTCCCAAGGAAGGACTTTGCTAAAATATCTAAGCTTTTACTGTTGGCTTTCTCCAGTCCTTCCCCAGCAGGACCCAAGGCCTTTTTATAAGGGTAATAGTCCACTGGGGAAAGGGGGAAAGACTTCCTTTTGGATTCAGGCTCCAAACTAACCGTGATTCCAAGAGACCCCTCAATATGCACCATGGCCCTCTGTTTAAAGTATGGACTTAAGCCGGGCAGTGGTGGCACACTCCTTTAATCCCAGCACTCGGGAGGCAGAGGCAGGCGGATCGCTGTGAGTTCGAGGCCAGCCTGGTCTACAAAGTTAGTCCAGGACAGGCAAGGCTACACAGAGAAACCTTGTCTCGAAAAAACAAAACAAAAAAAGAAAGAAAGAAAGAATGGACTTAGGGAAACAGGTGATTAATGAAGTTTTGGTTGAAGTCCAGTTCATAGTAGGTCCAGCATTAACTGAGCTCTTACGGTGTCCATTTTCTTTTCTTTTCTTTTTTTTTTTTTTTTTTTTTTTTTTTTTTTTTTTTTTTAGTTTTTTGAGACAGGGTTTCTCTGTGTAGCCTGGAATCACTCTGTAGACCTTGAACTCACAGAGATCTGCCTGCCTCTGCCTCCCCAGTGCTGAGATTGAAGACATGTGCTGCCACCACCACCTGGCGAGGGTATCCACTTTCAGCGGTTCTTTCTCAGTTCTCAGTTAAAACCAAAGAAATCAGAGCTCAAGAGGTAATGATAAGCCAGAAAGGTGCAAGCTCAGCTTGCTGCTGCTGGCCAGTAGCTTTCTTGTTGCTTGATCCTCACCGAGTTTCAAAGAAAAGCCCCACGAGTGGTCAAGCTCATTATGGATTGTGTGCATCTGAGTGAACTCCTGGTATCGTCTGGCAACAGCATACCTTGGGTGTTCTGGGCAAGATCCACTTTCAAGATCCTGGTCTAAATGAACTGAGCCTACGTGCAGTGTCAAAGGGGAGTGAACTTGCATCTGGCTTTGTGTCAGGGATGCTTCAAGCTTGTATCCCGTACCACATAAGTCAGCATGCACAGCTCACCGGGTCTCCACATACACTTTACCCTGATGTAGCAGCATCCCTAAGCAGCAGCAGCTTTTACCCCTCGACTTACTCTTGGCTCAGTGGTCTTTCTCCATTCTATCCCAGACATTGAGCCAATCATCGAGTCAGTGCAGGCACCTACTACAGGCTGGACATCGCAGCCCACGACTCCAAACTCCAAAGTGCTCTAGAGTCCATTGTTTGAACACTAACATGATTCCACAGAAGAAAATCCTACACCGTGATAGCTTGTTTCTGTCACAAAATTACTTAAGATGGCATCTAAAATAACTTCAGGCTGTGTGCACCGTGTACATATAAGGCATAAAAGAGTTTCGTGTGTGGCCTTAGGTCCCATTCCTGAGCTATTTCACTATGCATATGCAAATGTTTTAAGATATCACCCCCATCAAAATGCTAAAATACTTCTAGGCCCAAGAGTGTTGCATAAGGAATACTCACTTTGTAATTAGACCTTTCCGGCCTCCACTTCTTAAGAGAGGACCCAAGTTCACAATTCTGTCTCACCTGGCATCCCCTGATAGCCAAGCACTGGTAACCAGTGGCTCTACTTCTCAATGAAAGGAGGATTAAGTCCAGAGCAGCAGAAGGCAGAGGCGCCACAGCAGGCAGTTGAAAGTACTACAGCGAGAGCACGTGTCTACCCCCAGCACATGGGCACTCCCTCAGTACCTATCCTCCCCAGCCCTTCTTGCTTCATCCCCCCAATATACTGCTTTGCTTCTATGTTCGCCCCCCCACACACACATACACACCCCTTCTGATCTCTTCCAACACTGTACCACCTTTTTTTTTTCTTTTCACTCAGATGCTCTCCATAGGGTCCCCAAGCATTCCTGAACTCAAGTCTCCCTGACCTTCTTGTTTCTGCACTGGTTTAAAGACACAGAGCGGATTTTCCCTTAGCAACTTGGGCTCCCTGCAGTGGACTCTCCCAGGGCTGGATTTCTGTAGCAAGGAAAGCACTAGAAGTTTGAGGGTGGGCTAGGCAAGCAGAGTAGAGAAGCCTATGAAGAGCCTTTGTTGTGGATCTGTTGTTCTTGATAGTGACCGGAGGATCACATGTGTCTCCCTGCACCTCACAAACGGGAGACACAGGGAACAGAAAAGCCTGCTTTCTAGCCTGCATTTGGCCCAGGCCTCTCAGCCCTACTCCTATGCTGGGCCCCAGACTCTTGCTATGGGGCAACCCAACTAAGCTGTGGTTCTGGGTGTTGCAGAGACTGGCTCATGGCAGAGGTTGCTAACACTGTGACTTGTGGTGTCAATATCAACTCAATGTCACTCTCAGCCTTTCTCGTGTGAAAATGAGAAATGGCATTTAATTCACGGGACTTTACATAAAATATTTAAATGAGATCATGAACGCATCTTGCAGCTATCTGATCATGCAAAAGTTAACATGCAAATCATGTTCTTTTTCTAGAGTACCAGGCTCAGGACAGGTTTTAAAGATCATACTAGCTACCAAAGTGGAGGGAAATGAGGATAAAGAAGGAAGTGAAGAAGAAAAGGAAGTCGAGGAGTGAGGGATGTACACAGGTAGAAAAAATGATAGCAGTGAGCCAGTTGTTCCTTAGGTGGATGGAAAAGTTGTGAGCAACAGCATAGTGCTGCACATGCTATTGAGAGGCCTCATGAAGGCAAGACTCTGTGGGAGGGTACCATGGGAACACGTGACATGGGTTTTTGGCATACCTATGACTACAACAGTGGTCAGGAGGCCTGCTAAGCTGAGGCAAGCCCCTCATGGTAGGCAGACACAGTAAGGAGCATGTGAGGGAAGTGATGGGAGATCAGGCTGACAGGAGGCAGGTCCAGCTATATGGTGGAGAGCATTGTGTTTGTTTCCCTTGCAGAGCACTGGGACTAGAGTTGGGGAGTTCCCAGCAGGTGAAAGGGAAACAGACAAGATCAGTTTGCATGAGGAAGGGGCCTGAGAGAGCTGTGTGAGGATGTAGGGTAAGATGGAAGCTGGAGAGAGAAGAGAATCTGTGGCCACTCCAAGGAGGGAAACCTACAGGTCGAAGGCACCGCATGACAATAGAGTGGAATCCTCAAAGCCCTCACAAGTACCAGAAGTACCCTCCAAAATCTAAACAAGGTTCAAAGGTGGCCTCTCTTCCTGCTCCTTCTAGGGTGACTACGAGGCTGCTCTTTGCTCACAGCTGCCCTCTAACCCAGAGGCAAAGGTGACTAATGCAAAGGAAAGGCCCCCAAAACCAAAGGGAATATTTATTTTAAGTAGTTTGACGTCTGAAGGAAGGGGTGGAGGAATGGGGGGGGAGGGGCGGACAGCTCTGAATGGGAAGCCATGACATTCCCAGATCCTAGCCATTGTGTAAAGAGAAAAACTCCTCGAGATTGTGTTTGTCCAAGAAATCAGACAGTTTACGGTCCCTGAGTCAAAACACTCAGGCTTGGAAGCCAGCGTTTCCTGGGCTGAGTGCAGTTACTAAATAAAATGAAAGGAAGGCGCAATTAGATGCAGGAATTGTTAGGTCGCTGGGGCTGGTTGCCAGGGCTGGAGCCCCGCAGATGCTATAAGCAGAACAGAGGCAAAGTGGTCTGCCAGGCCAGCCACACCCCACTGGGCCCCACTGCCCATCCTGGCTCGCTGCTCGTGTCACAGCTCGAGCCTCCTGTAGCTCCACCTGCTCCCTGACTGCTCAGACACAAAGGGAATCTGCTAGCCCTGCCAGGTTTTATGGACGCACCAGTCAAATTAGTGCCCACTCTGAAGGTAAAAAAAGAAAAGGAAAGGAAAGGAAAGGATGGAAGGGCGGGGGGGGGGGGATCACTGCTCTTGCTAACTTGGGGAATGGCCTCACTGTTGTCCTGTAAAGAAGGGCACAGCAAGGATCTTACCAGCTCCCTCTATCCTGCCTGGGAGGACTGTGAGGAAAGGAAGGGACTACAGCCACTCTGGGGAAAGAGGATCACAAGTCCCCAAAATGGAAACAAGTGAAAGTAGGAGGGGGAGAGAGAAAGAAGGGAGGGAGGAGGAAGAAGAGAGTGAGGGAAAAGGGGCTTGCCTGTAGCATCTTTTAATATGGAGGAGGGAACCTAGTCAATATTCTCCACCCAGCTCCTACACTTCAGCCAGCTTAGAAACCCTTACTCTTTGATGTATACATGATAGCCGTAAGTAAAGAGATCAGCCGCCCTGGGTGAAACAGTGATGAAGAAAAATATTGCCTGGCAGTGCGGCATCCCATCTGCGTTCCCATTCACTAAGGATGACCTATTGGGGGCAAGTGAGCTGCCTCTGGACTTATTCAGGGACCCAGGCATCCTGAGGTGACTCCCAGAGGACCGCAGACCATTCTCAGGACTTCAATCCTCAGCATTTTATGCGCTGACACCTTCTAGAGTTCTCTGAAGCCTCAAGTGGGGTTTAGCTCAGTACTCATGGGTATGACAAACTCCCAGGGAGGTGTGAAATTTCTTGTTAAAGGTAAGGCAGAAGCATATCTCAGAAAGAACGAAAGAGGAAAACCCCAGCCAAAGGCTGCAAACTGTTTACAGTGTCTGTTGATTTTTTAAAAAATGCACAGGGGTGTGGCTTTAAAACAACAACAAAAAAAAAGTTAAGTGGCTAATGTTCTTTTGACTGTATTCTTATTATTCAAATCCTTTTAAAGGCCATTTCTCAAGTGGTCCCCTGTAAACAGAAATATATATATATATATATATATATATATATATATATATATATATATATGCCTTGTTTAGTGAAATCTGGCAGCACTGAGGTCATCAAAGTGTTTGTGGGGTGTGGAGTGGATACAAAGTTCGTACAGGTAGACCAGAGAGGGTCTGTGTTGTTTTTGAAGGCAGGGCCATGCCACCCATTTCACTGTGGGTGGTCTCCGAGACCATTTGCTCAGGACCAGAGCCTGCCCTAAGTAAAACTGAAAGATAGCCACTCATTCTAACAAGTTCCCGCCCCCTCTCCCCCGCCTCGCCTCTCTCATTCCTAGGGGGGTTACCTTAGCGGATGGCTGGAGGGCACACTAGCATCCCCTCTCTATCACACAGAGCAGAGGAGCTTAGTCCAGAGCTGCAGAAGATGAACGGTAGCCATGAAGCTGGGAAACTTAAGGCCAGCGCGGGTGGCAGGGCAGGGGTTGGGGGGGGGCGGGTAGGGGACATGGGGGGGGCCTCCTGGAGATTCAAAAGATCTTCTGGTCTGCGGCATGTTCTGTAAGATGGCCCTGGTCCTTTTGCCAGAAGCAAGGACCTTCTAGCTGAACTTGGGAGAGTGGAGGGTGGGTGGTGGTGGTGGTGGAGTCTAGAATGGGGTCTCAGCTCCACAAAGGAGAGAGACACAGGGCCTGATGGAGCGGAGTGTATTTGACCTTCAGCCCTGGCCACTGCTCAGAAAGTTAGCACTGTCATTTTAAAGAGCCCTGGACTTGAATGACCAAGGCTGGGGCTCGGCAGAGCCACTCTAGTAGGTATGGTGGATGCATAGCATTTACGCCAAATCGCCTGCTATGTGCCCTGTTAAAGGGGATGTTCGCAAGATTGATGGGGAAGCTAAATGGAGCTTCTTTAGTTCAGAGATGGTCTGGTGAGTCCCAGAAGCAGTGGGATTAGACACAGTCTCTCTTCTCCTGTTTTCTTTTCTTCTTCTTCTTCTTCTTCTTCTTCTTCTTCTTCTTCTTCTTCTTCTTCTTCTTTTAATTTCTTCCCTTCACCCTTTGTACTGCGTATGGAACTAAAGGCCTCCTGTATGCTAGGCAAGCACTCTCCTATCACCAACCAACCTGTGTCCTTGCCCCTGGAAGAGTTCTCTTTGGAGCGAAGCCAGCATCCTACTCTCCTGAAACAAGACAGCGACAGCAGGGACACTACCCACCATTGTGCACAGATAAAGGGCAATTATGGGGCTCTGTGGATTCTTAAAGAAAAAATTTAAGACCAACCCAGGAGGCTCCCTGAGGAGGAGGAGGAGGAGGCCAGCGTAATGTCAGCTCAAGGATCCCAAAGTGGTTGTGGCAATGCCCCAGGTGAGAGTGCAGACTGGCCGTGTGAGCTTGTTGCTTTTCTTGGTGAGAGCTTGCCTAGGGGAGATGCTCAGTTTTTTCAAAAATCAGCTTTGGCAAATAAGCAAAGAAAAAAATCGGCCTTAAGTATTTTCCAGGGCTACTGTGTTCTCTGACAAGCTCCATCCCTGTTAGCATTAACCAGAGGTAAACATTTGTTTTATCCTGTCGTGGAGAGACAAGTTCTAAGACACCTTCCCTAACGAGGTTACAGCTGTAGACTGCACTTGACACTGTCTTCAGAGTTGCTGCATCTCTTTGCTGCTTTTTTGTTTTGTTTTGTTTTAAGACAGTTTTGTAACTTTCTCTATAAAGTACATTGAGCAAAGCAAACAAAACAAAACAAAACAAAACAGAGGTTGCAATAACCTTAACTTCTGAAAAGTCCTCTGGTCCCCACAGTAGAGTGAGTTTGTTTTTAAGATCTGTTTTGTCACAAAGATAAAAGTCTCCACAGTTAGGGTTTCAGCCCTTTTAGTTTGTCTTTTCTTCTTGTGACATTTCAAATTGTACCTTGGAGTCCTTTAATCCTGAAATTTGAAGAACATGGCTCAATGGCGCCCCCTTAAGGCTAATAAAGAGGGGTACAGGACAAGAGAATATGGCACCTGGAACCCTCCATTGCCTGACAAGTCCCCATCTCAGCAGGATGCACTCCCTGTGTGACAAAATCCAATGGCCACATTACTAAGCCAAGCCAGACACCTTGTACTGATGTGGGCGTGCCTGCCACAAGGCCGAGAAGGGGTTTCAGGCATCAAACAGGCCTTGGATTCAAGTCCAGCTCATGAGTGTTACTTAACATCTCTGACTCAATGTCTCTCTTTACATGATATAAAATACAAGATATGGCCGTCCTTTGATATCTCTGTGAAACTGGTTGCAGGACCCCCATCAAAGAGTAAAGTCCATAGATGTGCCAAATGATTTAAGCAGTGTAACTACTGTGTAGTTGCCTGTGACATGGTAGTGTTCAGGGAACTATAACAAGACACCCAATTACTACAGACAAAGTATCCCAGGCCAGTTTGCATCCTCTTGATCTTCCTTTTCTCCTTTAGTTGTCTTATTGTTCTGGCTAAGACTTCAAGTACTATACTGAAGAGATACAGTGAGACTGGGCAGCCTTGTCTGGCCCCTGATTTCAGTGCGATTGCTGTAAGTTTCTCTTTATTTAATTTGATGTTGGCTTCCTAGCAGCAGGAGTGATGGAGATTAAAGAGGACACTCTAACTAGACAGGACTCCTAGTGGAGGGAACACCAACACACCCACAAAACTTTGACCCAAAATTTACTCTACTTACAAGATGTGCAGGGATAAAGACAGAGCAGAGATTGAGGGAATGTCCAACCGATGCCTGGACCAACCTGAGGCCCACCCCATGGGAGACAGCCGACCCCTGACACTAACAATGATACTCTGCTATGTTTGCAGACAGGAGCCTAGCATAGCTGTCTTCTGAGAGGCTCCACCCAGCTGTGGATTGAAACAGATGCTGAGACTCACAGCCAAACATTGGGCTAAGTGTAGGGAGTCTTGTGAAAAAGTGGAGGGAAGGATAGAAGGACCTGGAGAGAGGACAAGAGCTCTACAAGAAGACCAACAGAACTAAACTAACCAGGGCCCAGCTGGGTGTATGGAGACTAAAGCACCAACCAACCATTCAGGGACTGGACCTAGGACCCGTACAGAGGTGTAGTCGATGGGCAGTTCAGGCTTCATGTGGGTCCACTAGTAAGGGGGAAGGGCTGTCTCTCATGTGGACTCTGTTGCCTGCTTTTGTATCACTTCCCCCAATAGGCTACCTCACCAGGCCACAGGAAAAGAGGACTAAACTCTTGGCTCTTGATGTGCCTTGATGTGTCTTAAGGGTTGGTGGGAAGAGTTCTGCTTTTCTAAGGAGTAAGGGTGGGGAAAAGAGGGGAGAGGGAGGGAGGGGGGACTGGGAGGAGAGGATGGGGGGCTATGATTGACATGTAAAGTGAATAATAAATAAGTAAATAAAATTTTTAAAGGGAAAAGATAAACTGCTTGTAGAAAAGAAATCCTTAAAAAACAAAACAAAACAAAACAAAAACAAAACAGTATCCCAAGTCTGGCAGTGGAGGGGGGAACGGGCTGTCTTTTTCCCCCTTGCTTGCAATTTTGGTTGTTTTTTTTTTTTCTCAGCATGCAACAAACCATTTAACCCTCACAGACCCTGTGATTTATGATGTATTATTATCTACTTTATAACCACAAGAAAATGGGCTCAGAGTGAGTTAAGAAGTACCCCAGCTGATAATTGGCAAAGCCAGGTTTGAGGCCAGGTGATGTGGCCTGGAGACCCAATAACACCACATCCTGGGGCCGCGGCTCACTGATGGACTGCACCTCTTCTGAGAGAGCAGAGGAGAGACAGTGTGGCTGGACCAGCACAGAAGAATTAACAGGCATTCTTGATAGGCCATATCTAGGAAAGGCAGGTCTCCATGTCCATCTGTGTTGTCTCGTGCAGTAGGCCTGCCTTCATCGCTAGGGGCAAACAGCATTTCATTGTAACTATCTGCCACCTTTGATTTCTCCATTTGGCTGTCAAAAGATACTTTTCACACGTTAGCCACTGTCAATAATGCTGCAAAAGCCAGGAGAGCGCTAGCATCTCTTCAAGATGCTGATGTCAGGTCTTCTGGGAAAAGACCCAGAAGCAGATTCCCCGGGTCGTCAGGAGTTTTAGGTTGCCATGGTAGCTGTATCTTTGTCCATTCCCATCAACAGTGCAAAGGTCCCAATTTCTCCCCACCCAATCCAATGCTTGCTCTTGTTTTGATAATGCCATCTGACGGTGTGGGTTGTTTTCTCATTGGGGGGAAAAGATACGGAAGAGAAATGTCATATTGGCGATAAAAGAAGCCAGTAAATGATATTTGGACAGTCTGCATGCCACATAAATCTACTAGTTAAAAGAATCAATATACTCTAACAAAAATTCTTAGTATTCTCACTTTTTCTCCTAAATTCTTTATTTCTGATATTTAATTATAGAAGTAGGAGGGGTAAATCAGTTCAGAAAGCACGTCCTAAATAAATACACTATGTGCATGTTACCTAGTTAAAAAGTGAGCCCCTCTAGGCATGGTGCATTTTTAAGAAGAGGACAGGTAAATTTGAGGTAGGAGGACAGAGCTGACAACCTCCCTCTAAAAGAGTGGTCCTGAGGCACTTCTTTTAGAGGGAAGCCACATTCAAAGAGCATTTTGCTTCAGAGAGAGACCTCTCAGAGTAGCAGTTCCCAACTAGAACATCTTTTCAGCCAAAGGCCTCACCTCCATCTGGCTCCATCACCTGGCAGCAGCACAGAGAAACGAACTTTGCTTTGCAGAGACCCCTGCTGGCCAGATGCAGGTGGTACAACGTAGCCCATTGCCCGTTTGTCCGGAGATGCAAAAGCAGAAGTCAAAGGATAGGCAGTCCCTCCTAGTCTCTTCTGCCCTGAGTTCTGGACTACCACGAGTTCTGAGAAAGCTTTCTGGTCGCCCAGCCTTTTGTCTAGGAGCTGCTAAGGACAGAGATGGGCAGACAACAGTTGGTTTTCCTAGATAGCCAGAAATGGCTGCAGGAGAGCCTGACACAAAGGGTGTCATGTAGGGTGACATTACAGCGGAGTAGGGTCCCCGTAGAGAGGCACCAGAACCTTGGCAGACGAGGCGCTATGTGACCTTCTCTGGAGCACCGAGGCAGAGAGTGTACAAAGGTCTGGGGTGGACGAGAGCGCCAGGGGCACAAGACTCAGCTGAAGGTGGGAGCTGTGAGAGCAGAAAGGGGTGGGAAAGTCTTGTCCGCCCTGCTGCGGCTCCCCCTACTGGTGACCTGAGACCTCTCATTTTCAGAGAACCAGGAGCCACTAGAGAGGCGGGTTTTCAGGATCCTCACCAAGGAAGAGGCTGGGCAGACACTTCACGGAAGAGCCTCTGCTTTTCTGCCAAGACATCATTCGTCACCTCTTTGCTGAGGACTAGCGCATGCAGTAATGACAGCAAGGGTTGCCTGTAAGAACATTTCACCTAAAGCCCATGAAAAATGTCTATCCCTACCTCATAGGTCCCACTAGAATCCAATTCAGAGGTGACTTGCAACAGACTTTCCAAAAAACTAAACAAAACTAGGAACGTTTAAAGTATTATTCCTCGGCTCTTCTTCAAAGCACATAGTTTTTAAGGGCAGCTAATATTTACCAACCTGATCATGTGATGGGACCCTTGTGATTGAAAACTGACCCAGAAAAGAAATGGCCAGCGTCAGAGGTTTAGACCTCTTCCTAGCATCTCTGTTACTTTCAATTGTCCATAACAATGTCCCCACATAGGAACCATCAGCCTATGTCCCAGCTGGTGATGTCTGGCCATAGCCGACTCTGGCAAGTCCTGAACTGTACAGAGAGCCTGGGGACAGACTGCTCTTGACTACTCTGGGGCCTGGGCTCAGCCACCTGCCACCTGGACAGACAGTGTGAGCACAAAGGGACATAGGCAGTCCATTCAGCATCAAAGACCAATATGGAAGCAGTTTTGTTCTTTTCCTGAACCTCTGCAGCTGAACCAATCTCCAGCTAGAAAGTTAGACAAAGCCCAGAGTCCCCCAAGCTGACCACTTGCTCCTTAAATACTCCCTTACTCTCCCAAGCTCAGGAGGAAGGCAGGAGGCCTCCTGGACTTAAAATCTCACAGTACTTTCACGGGCTCCAAGCAAGGAAACATGACCTTCCTTGGACTCCCTCCCCTCCCCCCAGTCTCCAGATCTCTCAAATGGTAGCCCAGGATAGACCAAAGGCAAAGCTGCTGATAACCTTCTTTCTGGGAAGAAGGGAGGAAAGGGGGCTCCCTGTGTGGTCCTACAAGGTTCAGCCTCAAAGAGGCTGTTAGAAAAAGTTGGGGTTCTCCTGTTAGGAGCCGAGAGGGAAGGAAGCAAGAAGAGATGGAAACGTGTAAGCATTTGGAAGATAATCCTGAGAGTCCCGCTTTTTCAATAAAACGGGAATAAGAAATGTTTTAAGACCTCGGGCTGAAAGAGCAAAAGGAAGCCAGAAGCCAGCGGTGAAGGTTTAACAAAGACAGTAAGGGGCATGGAAGGAGGGACCCAACCAAACCCAGTCAGGGAACGGAGCTAATGAGAAGCCCTGGTGCCAGCTGAGTTAGGAAAACAGGAGATTCAGTAATAAAACCGTGGCTTTAGAAAATCAGTTTGAAAAAAAGTCAGTATAGTTGAACACTCCACTTATCATCCCTCTCCTTCATAAGATGTGGGGCCAAAGGCATCAACTAACAACAGAGAGCCAGGCTTCGGGGGTCAGCTTGTTGGTCATGTGCAAAATCCATTACACACACACACACACACACACACTTATAAGTTGGGGGGTGTAGAGCAGTATACTACATAGAATCAAGGCTTGACAATGTCATTCAGACAATTGCCCATCGAATGAAGCATGCAGGGAAAGGTGTGGCTGGGAACAGGTTGGGAGCAGCGAAAAGCAAGTGGAGAAGCCAGAGGCTCACAAGCATCTGGGACACGCAAGAGCAGCTGCAGTGGACTACCCAGCTAGGAAAGTACAAGAGGCCAGCGGGGTGTGGGCCCTGACTGCTGAGAGGGAGTTCTCAAGGAGAGTACAGGTGGCACCTGTGGAGGTGGAGGGTCACTGCCAAGCCTCCTGGGGGCTGGGCTACTGGGCTAACAGGACAGTTAGGGCTGACTTGCCGGCTTGATGCGCAAGGATAACACACAAGTACTACAGACAAAGCTCAGGCAGGCTTACACGGCCAAGCAGTAAAGGAGCATCTAAGATAATCTGTTCTCAGCTGAAGAGGAAACGCAGCCTGTGATGTGCTTGTGGTGGTCATGGGGTTGTGGGTCATCGTCTTGAGTGTGACCAGAAGCCTTTGCTCCCCAAGAGATGGACCTCAGTCTCGTCTCCTGAGACAAGGCCTTCCTCAGTTAGGTCATCTCTCCTATCTACCTCATGAACGGCAATGCCCTACTGGTGGAAGCGTTCATCCAACCTAAACATTATTCACACCGCACCTGCTAGAGCGTCCAGATTGGAATCTGACCAGTACAGCTATGCACCACATGATAGCCCAGACAAACTGATACAGAAGACTAACCATCATTAAGTGTCCTTCAAAAAAGACACGAAGAAAGGCATAAAGAAGAGCCCATATTAACGTTCTGCCACGGTGACAAATAACCAACACATGCGATTTAAAGGATCCAGTTCCTTTCTGTCTCACAGTTGGAAGATCTCTGTGCATAGTCAGTGGCCTACCGCATCGTGACCCTGTGAGTCAATAACAGGCACGGAAGTTGGAACAGGATGCTTTCTTCACAACAGTTGGAGAGCCGAGAGGGGTGCAGGCAAAAAGAAGGTGAGGGTCTGAACATCTACTTCAAGAGCACTCCCCCAATGGCTGGGCTTCCTGCCACTTAACCCCACACCTCCCAGGAACACAATGCCTGCGTATTCAAACCTTTAGCAAAAGGGACATCCAAGATCTAAACCTTAGCAGGTTCCCAGACTACTGAGGCAGGAGTTGGGGGAGGTGGACGTGGGGAAATGAGAAGAAATAAGAGAAAAGCAGAGAAAAAAAGACAGGAAGTTAAAAGTGAGTTGGGGAGACAGACGGCTCAGTTAAAAGACACTTGCCACCAAGCCTGATGACCTGAGTCTGGTCCCGGTGACCCACCTAAGGAGAAGAACAAACCCCACAAATTGTCCCCTCGTTTTTGCATGCATGGAGGTGGAGAGATGGCTCAGTGGTTAAGAGCACAGGCTACTCTTCCAGAGGTTCTGAGTTCAATTCCCGGTACCTACATGGCAGCTCACAACTGTCTGTAACTCCAGTTCAAGAGGATCTGACACCCTCACACCAATGCATATAAAATAGAAGTCAAATGGATTATTTAAAAATTTATTTAAAAATAAATAAATTGGAAGGACAAGAGGGCAAGGGGGGGGGAGGTAGAGGTCACAGGCAATGGCCAAGTGTCTTAGTGTAAGGAGCGTGGCTTGGTGTAGCTGACATCAAATGCACAGTTTGGAACAAGTTATTTTAATGCCCAAATTGGCATAAGATTCATGACAGAATTTGGAGAGAGAAAGGGGGGGGGGGGAGAGAGAGAGAGAAGGGAAGAAAGGAAGAAAGAAAGAAAGAAAGAAAGAAAGAAAGAAGGAAGGAAGGAAGGAAGGAAGGAAAAGGCTGTCATGGGTGTCTCTGTGCTGCTGTCTCAGCCTTTCTTTGTTAGGAGGAGTGAGGAATCCGGAACTGAGCTCAGCAAATGAGGTGCCTGAGGCGTGGGGCATGCTGAGGGCTGACTTGCTCGATGTACAAGGATAACACACAAGGTCAGGCCAGTCGTACCTGCTGCCCTGGATTATAGCCCTGCTGTGTCTGTGGTGTAAGAATATGGCAGGCATGCTGTGGATCTTGAAATACAAAAGCTAACACGGGAAATATTTTATTAACAACAAGGACGGGGCAACACAATCAAAGGCAGTAAACTGAATCGATGTAGAGCAAACAGGTCCAGCCTGGAGATCTGTGAGAATTCAACCGCTCCTGGTCCGTTTTCACTATGAGTAGAAAATCCTCCCTGGAAGAACCCAGACTACCTTCATTCAGAAACTCCTCCTCAATTTATCACCAGCATTTATCCACTGTCCTCTGAGTGTTGCCTTGCGTTACTCCTTTCTCTCTGAAGTGTTGTAGTAGAGCTACACTGCCCAGGACCCTCTGGGAGTCTGCCCCCTACTGGCCACATGCTCTAACTGCAGCCTCCGATTCCACCACAGGGGCAAAACCAGAGAACATGAAATTTTATGCCTCTGCCTTTCCCTGCTTCTTCCTTTCCCTGCTTCTGCTCCAGTGCCTGTGAGCTACAGACCATTGAAATGTAAAATAAAACAGAAAACAAAGCTTCCCCCGCAGGTGGCTGGAGCGTCCCTCTCAAGGACTAAGACAACAAGAGCCTCTATGCACTTCCCTTCCCTCTAGTTTATTTTGTTGCCTCCTACCTCCTCCGTGGTCTCGGAGAATCTGGAAGCGTCGTCCTCCTCCTCCTCCTCCTCCTCCTCCTCCTCCTCCTCCTCCTCCTCCTCCTCCTCCTCCTCCTCCTCTTCTTCTTCTTCTTCTTCTTCTTACAACGGGATCAATCCCAAAGCGGCAGAGAATGGTCAGCAGTTCCAAGAGAGAGGAGGAGGCTTGAGTAAGCTGAGCCTTGCTCAATCACTGTCAAATCCATACAGGAAAATTATCGGACCTTGGGTTCACTCTCTGTGTTGACTTCACACTCCTACTTACCTGTCTTCCCTGTTTGATCTCCGTGTGGATGCCACTGGAGCTGCAATGAAAGGCTTCCCATACCTCAAAAAAGAAAGCCCAGAACTTCCCAAAGGCTTGCCTCATCCCTCCCTGTGATTTGTTTGGCTTCAACATCTTCCTTTTCATTTCTCCATCCAATAAAAATGTGCATTTTAGAGGGAGACTGTGAGCATCATCGCAGCATTGATTTGATTTCTACAGAGATGAGATATTGTCTCCTGCACTTTCAGCCTTAGTCACTTTAATGACTTCCCCACCCCACGCTGGGACAGTGACACCTCATGGCTTTCTTTTATTATTATTTATTCACTTTACATCCCTCCCTCCTCTCATCCCAGTCCCCCCTCTCCTATTCCTCTGAAAAGGGGAGCCCCACCCACTGACCCCAGCTCACCAAGTCCCATCAGGACTGAGTCCCTCCAGGGGGAAGTGACCAAAAAGCAGGCAACAGGCTCCATGTCAGAGACAGCCCCTGCTCCCCTTATTAGTGGACCCACATGAAGCCTGAGCTGCCCATCGGCTACATCTATGTAGAGGATCTAAGTCCAGTCCACGCATGGTCCTGGTTAGTGCTTCAGTCCTCACAGGCCGCTCTGGGCCCGGGTTGGCTGGCTCTGTTGGTCTTCTTGGGGAGCTCTTGGCACCTCTAGGTCCTTTTATCCATCACTCCACTTTCCCACTAGGCTCCCTATGCTTAGCTCCCTATGCTTAGCTCCCTATGCTTGGCTGTAGGTCTCAGCATCTGTTTTGAAGCCCTGCTGCTAGGTGGCGCCTTTCAGAGGACAACTCTGCCCCTCGTCCATGCTGCAGCCACCCCACACGGAGCTGCTTTCCCTTCTCAAGTCATGTCATGGCTCTCCTGTAGTTTTGCCTGTAGCCTACCCCACTCTCCACCCTGCTATGTCTCCTTTGCCTAGATTCACCCTTCCGGGGGACTTCAGTGTCCTAGGAAATTGTCACCAGGAAAGGTTTTGCATGCCTCTCCTCTCCTGGCACATTTTCCTGAAATTCATGGTTATATGTTCAATCCTTCCTGCTACCTTGAACTCCATAAAAGCAATGGCTGCACATTTATTCTTGAATGGCCAGAAAATTGAAATAGTGTCATCTGGAACTGACAGGTATTCATAGGCCCTGGTGGTAAATAATGGACGATATAGTAAACTGGTTAGAAAAACCAACAGACCATCAGATGGATGGATGGTCGGATGGACGGACAGATGGATGGATGGATGGGTGGATGGATGGATTGATGGATTGATGGACAGGCATACAGACAGATGATAGGCAGACAGACAGACAGATAAGTAGATAATAGGGTGACAGACAGACAGAGTTCTAGTGCCCAAGATCATCCCTTCTTAGTTCTGAAAATCACAGAGTTTTCATGAAGGGTGCTTGGGGCAGAAGACACAGAAACTGCCTCACTCCAAAATATAAGTAACTGATGCTTTCTGTCTCTTACATTTAAAATCTCGAGAGCTAAGGACTTAGCACATAAAAGGTCCCAAGCTTGGTCTCCAGCATCGCATAATCACACAAACATAATGCCAAAGACTTTTACTGCTTTGTCTCCACTAAGGAATAAGGACTGTCAAGCTCTTCTGCCAGATGATATATTTAGTGGCTTATTTTTTAACACACCAAAAGCACCAGAATGCTTACTGTGTTCAGAGATAAAAATCAACCCATGAAGCTTCTTGTCCCAAATAAAGGACCTCAGTGCCTCAAGCTCTCCAAAATCCTTGTTTGGAACCTGAAGAGGAAGTCTCAGGATTTGGGGCAAGTGGAGAATGTAGCGGAGAGATAAGGAAGAAACAGGATAGAAGAAAAGAAAGGGAGGAAGAAGGCAGCCTGTGTGGAGTGCTTCCCGCCACTGGACTCTCTGCTTGCACGTGGTGAACCCATGAGAGCCCTTGTAGGCCATAGTGGTTCTGATGGTAACAGGAAGCTTGTGAGGAAGTCTAGGGGAGGAAAGGCTGTTTGAGAAGATAAATCTATGCCCCACAAAGCCAATGGTGGTGCCTAGTTGGCTGCAAGCTAAGACAAACAGGAGCACCAAAGGAGGCTCAGGTTATAAGAAACATAATGATCTTGCAGGAACAGGGACCCAGATGCTGGGACCTTTCCTGCTGACGCTGTGAAGAGGAACAAGGCATGTTTTTTTTTTAATGTGCAAGACTCCTCTCCACTTCCTTTACATGATCAGCAGGCAGATGAGAGCCATTGTCACTAGAACCCAGTGAGTCTCCATCCTCACATCCCTTTGCAAAGGGTCCCTATGACAGTTCCCTCTCTACTCTACAGGGAGACTGAGGCAGAGAGCTCTCCTATATGTATCCTTAGCTCCCCCGGGATTATGTTAAGAAATAAACTGCTCCCTGGCCCACAATTGTTTGTTTAAAGTCTCTTGTTATACATGTCTAAGCCAGGCAGAGACAGGCCCATTCACTCTGCACTCCCACCATATTATCCAGTCCGTGTGCCATCTAGTAACCGAGGTGGACATGCTAGCCATCTAAAGGCAATCAAGTTCTGACCCCACTGAACGTGCTAATGCATACCCGGTGCCTGCTGGGTGGTTGAGTGCTTATCAATGCCTCTAAATGTGCTTGATTGACCTTAGCCCCAGTGCTCCGAGGAGTGCACTAGACAGGCAATCTGCCACATGTGGAATCAGACCCAAGAGACACTGGGCACAGGCAGACTCTGGGGCCCTGGTATTATAACTGCAGAGCCAACTTCTCAGCTGCCAGTCAAAACTGCCCCCTTGTAACTTCTAGAACCTTCCAATTGCATAGATGCCTCCAGCAACTACACCAGCTCTAAAGGCACAGAAGGAGAAGTAGCCACAGCATGCCTTCAGGGATGTACGGAGACAGTTGTGCTGGCCTAAGCTAGGGCCTGCTCCGTGGTCCTCATGCTCTGAGGTAGCTGTCACCGTTGAAGTCCTTGTCACCGTCACCGCACTCGGCAATGAACAACTGAGAAAAGGCTTCACATACTAAAAGGGCAGGAAAGACACTCCGGCCACTCAGATTATCCCACTACTTAAAAAGTTTCTGCTCCTGCCAAGGTCGTGTGGAAATGTCATTTTCCATTGCACATGGAAGGAAAAGATGAATACGGGTTGACCCACTCTAATCCTAAAGTCCAAACTCTCAGACCCAAAAATGTTTGTAAGCTGAGGTGGCATCTAAAGTGGAAAACCTACACCCAAAATTATTTTCAAACTTACACTAAATACCTTGATGCTCAGTGTGTATGTATGTGTAGGGCGTTAATGAACTTTGTGTTTTGACTTGGGCATGTCTTCAAGCTCTCTCTCTCTCTTTCTCTTTGAAACTTACAGAACCCGAACCACTCTGCTCCCAGGCATTCTGGGTATTCATTTAGTGGTATAATTTCTATGTTGTAGGAACAAAATCATACCAATAGCTTAAGAGTCCAAGTATGTGTCATACTGTGTGACACAAAGGTTCCGTATAGTCTCGTATGTTATAGCATTTTCTGACACATAATCTCCTTGCATAGTATCCTAACATCGCTGGACTGGCCAGGCTCTGGAGACAGACCTGCCCTCGGCATTTGCAGGACCCTGACCAAGAACATAAGTGGGAAGATAGAGCATGTGTCTAAATGTTTAGAGGTTTAACTCAAGTTAGCAAACTGGTGCGTATCCTTCTAACTTGAAAATCTTTATAACGCAATAAACAGTGGAAGCCAGCAGAACAAGTCTTGTCTACAGAGTGAATTCCAGGACAGCCAGGGGCAACATAGAGGAAACTCTACCTCAAAAAGAAAAAAGCAAAAACACCACCAACACACACACACACACACACACACACACACACACACAAAACACCCAAAGAATCAATTCTAATTTTGAGGTCTTCCCCTTACCACTCTTTTTTTTTTTTTAATTTTCCAGTGCTGGGGATCAAATCCAGAGACCCTGTGCATGCTATGTAAAAAAACCGAAGACAAAATGCAAATAACAAGCTGTGATGTGCATATTTAGTCCTTAAGCTTTTCCCATGCCTGTATTGTAACCATGTCACTATTTTGATTTTCAATACAGAACTTAGGTTCTATTGACAGTATTTAAAGGGAAAAAGTAATTGCATCCAAATGTTATCAATATATTTCATTATAACCTAATTTAAGGGTATAAAAGAAAAAAAGTAAGAGTCTCTGCTCATAGAATTTGAGAAGTTTTTCCTTGAAAAAATTATAAGTTTTAAATTAAAAGCTCATCCTTTTAATCCTAGCATTGAAGAGGCGAGGCAGAGGCAGATGGAGCTCTGTGAGTTCAAGAGCAGCCTGGCCTACATAGCAAGTTCCAGGCCAGCAGAGAGTACATGGTAAGAGTTTGTCTTTTGAAATAAATTTTAAATATTCAAAGTTATTTATGAAGATAACAGAGAAGTGCCAATTATAAATAAAATACTCCTTTTTAAATCAAAGCTGATTATAAAAACTAGTGGTTTTATTTAACTTTCTTAGAAACCTTAGTGTTTTTAAACAGTTTTATGAGGAAAGGTCTTTGGAATTCTCCCAAGGTCTTTCTGACTCCAGGTATAGAGATGCAGAATTATTCTACCTCATCCACGTGGCATTGAGGCCTCCGGGTACATACATGCAAGAGGAATTAGGAATTTTGAAATGTTCCACAGGCGCCTTGTGCAACAGCTTGCCAGCGTTGCTTTCATGCTGTTTGAGAGCAAGGGGCTGGAAGCCTGAATTTATCTTTTCTCCAGGCTAGAGAAAACTTCCTATGCTCACACTAGCCTCCTAGGCCAGCAGCCATGTAGCATCTAAGGTCCTCACAGCAAGCAAACTCAGGATCCTGTGGCCAATCACAAGACCACACATGGGGTGAGTTAAGAAAAACACCCTTTTCCTTCTAGAGACTTTCCAGTCTTGCCTTTTAGTCCATCTTTAATTCAGGTCAATCTGAGAGCCTTAACGTTCCAATAAGAGAGGTTCTTGAGGGGCTGGAGAGATGGCTCAGTCTGTAGCTGGCTTGTCATACAAGCAAGAGAAACTGAGCCTGGAATTGCCACGTCCATGGAAAAAGAAAGGTTGAGCTTGGGTCCTCAGCATCTGGGTAAAAAAAACAGGTGGCACGCCTGTGATTCCAAGCCTGGGCAGGTGAGACGGGCATGCCTGGGGCTTGCTCACCTGCCAAAGCCAGCCAGTCTAGTGGAATTAGGGAACAGCAGGCTCCCAGGATCCCTGTCTCAAAATCCAAGGTGGGGAGCATTTAAGGAAGATGCGTGACTCCAACTGCTGACCTTTATATCACACCGCGTGCTCTAGTTACTTCCCTGGGAAGCAGTATTAACGCTTTCCATACAGACCCCATGGTCCGTACATCCACTTTCAGGAACTCTTGCTTAGCGCCTGCGTTGTCTTCCCAGGCAGCCTCCCACTGACACGCCCGGTTTCTAAGCAGAGTCACTGGTTTTCAGATTGTATGACCATTTCCTAATTCCTACTGCTGCAGGTATTAAGACAGCTTCAGCTTGGCTGCTTCTCATTTAAATGTCACTTTTTCTTTCCGTCTGGACATTCGAAGCTTTGTCCACCACCCCTCTCAACTTTGAAATCCTAATTTTCAAAAACGCGCCTACTATAATGCAGTATTTACTGACTACTCACTATGTGCCAGGCACTACTCTAAACACTTTCATGTCAAGTCTATTTCATTCTCAATGCAACCTTTAAGAGTAACTACTGCTATGTCCATTTAACATAGGAGAAAACTAAAGCTCAGACATTAAGTATATGCTCCAATTTCAAACACCTCATTGGACATTGGAGTGACAGAAATGTCCTGCATTAGAAGTCCATTTATCATATGCACTTAGTAACTGATCTTAACTGGATCTTGGTGTCTCCTTTGAATTGATGGCCCTAACTTTTCTTTTTCAAAGCTAGGAGTACATTTTTCCACACTGGAGTTTATTTAAGCAATGACTCCATTTTAATTTTTTTTTTAAATTTTATTGGTTGTTTCTAGAGAGTTTCCTCTTATGCACCGAGATCAGCTTAGGTATTTCCCCTCCTTCGTTCTCTTAAAGTATTCCACGATGAGGTCTAAGCTCACGTGATTTTGTTATTTGTCTGTCTCCAGCAATAAACTATAATCTGGGTGATGTCCAAGAATATCTTTGGGGAGGACAATGCATCTTGTAGTCAGCACACAGGGCGGAGGGTTTCATACGGCAGGACATGTCTTGTTCATGGCAGTGGCCCCGGCACCTATTCCTGTGTCTGGGGATGTGGGTGCTCAATGCATCCTGGTTACTATCACAGAAACGGGATAAGTTCTGCATGCCAGGTATATGCTGAACTTTTGATAAGTACTCTAGAGAGCCCTTCAAGCTCTCTCCTTTGATTGGCCCATCGACATTTCACTCAGGAAGCAGCTAAACCTGTGGAATTTCTACACAGCACCTGCCTGTCTTACAAGGTCACACCGGAGAAGCTCAGTGTTTCCCATGCTGCAATTAGACAAATTAACTAAAGCAAGCAGATAAACAACCGAACAACTACAGCAAAAGTCAACATTCCTTCTGAGGGGGTGGTGGTGGTGGTGGGGAGGTGGTGGCAGGGGGCGGGGGGTCACACACAAAGCACCGGCTGCATGTGTTTCCACTCACCATTTCTTCATCTGCGCTAGAAGCTCTCTCGCTTGAATTTCTCAGGATTTGCTTCTGTCCCACCACCACACGCATTTAAAAAATATAACTGAGGAACAGAATCAGGTCTCTCTCTTAGCTATCTAAAAAAAAAAGACGCCTCCTACTGCTCATTAGCATTCTTGTAAAGACAGGAAAAGACTAACATTCGCAGGGCCCAAGTTTTCATAGTATTGGCAGAGTTTGAACGGACGTCCCATTGAACTAGAATGAATGGAGGGGGTCATCAAGGATGTGGGGACAAGGGAAACCTGCCACCTGTCCCCACTCCACTCTGCTTTGAGGGGCAGAAGCAAGACCAATCCCCAGTCCCTCTGCAGTTCGCACAGTTCTGATAGGCGGCCATCTGAAAATCTGGAGGGAACACAGGTAATCATGAACAAAGCAGGTGCACTGCACCCCAGAAAGGGAGAGCATCATAAGCAGTGCACAGAGACGCTCTCTGCCAGAGACCAAGTCAGATAAGACCCACCAGATGTTAGGAATTACTTCAGTGTATTTGAGCCTGGTGTGTGCCTGAGGAGACCAGCGGGAATTCAAGCCATCCGAGGATACGGAGAGTGCGCGCACAGGCCGCCCACACACTGTATATACTGGCCAGCATCTTGTTTGGTGACCCATGAACCTGCTGGGGTGGGGGTGGGTAATCACAGACTAAACGAAAGAGTGAGTGTCTTAAAGGCTCTGAGAAACGTCAGAACTGTAGGCTGACAGCAATGTCAGATGAATGCTAGAAAATACGGGAGAAGGAAGGAGGGAGGGCGGGATGGAAGGAAGGAGCAGAAGATGGAAAAGAAATAAGTAAGACAGTGGGTGGTTTTGAGGGGGGGGGGCGGAACCAGAACTGGCACTACAGAAAAAGCAAAGGGTCATTGAAGAATCAACAAAAAAGTTCCTCAGAAGGCAGCCATGGTAAGAACACAGGACTCTCATGCTGGAGCTCGGAGTTATAAATGCAGGCAGGCCTTGCCTCAGCACAGTGGTGTTCCTGAGAACAAACCAGAAAGGGTGAAACGTGGGTGACACCCAGATCCACCTCTAGTGTAAGTAGGTGTCATTGGCAGTGGCTTGGGGTAGGTGGGCCAGGCCAAAAATGCCCACCACACCCCAGGTACAATCATCAACAAACTGCCTCACTCCAAAAACCCACTCTACACGTCAAGGCTGACCAGGAAAAGGCCGAAAAGGTTACACAAGTAGGAAGCCTGTGGACCAGGGAGGAATCTCCATATCGGCAGAGCAATTTTGAAGAAAGAACATTAGAATTAAACGTGTGTGGTCACGAGGGCCGATCTTCCACTGTGGCTGCAGGAGGACACCCTTAGTGGTGGAAGGGTTCAGGAAACAGCCCTGCCGTGAGATGAGAGGATTATACAGACCAAGAATGAGGAAGCCTGGATTCAGGGACACGGGCAGGCAGCAGTGCCTGCTCCTGAGTGGCTGTTTTCAATACGGTTCCATGAACCACAAACGTCAGGAGTGGTTTTAACAGCGATGACGCAGTGTGAGCGAGATTGCCGAGCCATCACCTGGATCAAGAACTCAGGGAGAGGCATGTGGCCAAGTAATAAGTCTCAAGTGCCACAACCTGTACAGGAAATACTTAGGAGGTGACAGCAGTTAGCCAGCATGGCAGTGCGTGTCTGCCATCCCAGTGCTTGAGGTGCTGAGGCAGGGGGATTGCTGTAAGTTGGGGGCTAGCCTGGACCCTGGCTAGTTCAGACTAGTCTAGACTGCAGAGCAATAGTCTGTCTTTAAATAAGTTAATTAACTCTTTTTTTTTTCTTTTTTTTTTTTGGTTTTTCAAGACAGGGTCTCTCTGTGTAGCCTTGACTGTCTTGGACTCACTTTGTAGACCAGGCTGGCCTTGAACTCACAGAGATCCTCCTGCCTCTGCCTCCCGAGTGCTGGGACTAAAGGCGTGCGCCACCACGCCCGGCTAAAGGGCAACTTCAGGCCTTGAGAGGTGGCTGGGCTGCTCTGTCTTGCAGAGGTTGCCGGTTTGACTCCCAGCGTGGACAGAGCTGCCTGTAACTCTGGGTCCAGGAGATCTACTCTGCAGGTATCTGCATGTGCATAGTGCACAGAAACACACGCATAAATAAAAAAAAATAAATGTTTTTAAAGCAACTTTAGTCTTCGCTTTGAAATACTAAAGGAAAACATATTAATAGGAAGGTTTTAAAGACATAAGCCATCCTATAGGTGAGTGTAAAATGAGATACTTTCCTCCTTTCTCCATTGAGCCTCGAGTTCTGTCTTCTCAGGATTTTATAGAGCCCACTGTGCCTCTTCCTTGCTTTTATGTAGATCCTTCTTGTCAATAGCGTTCAACCCTTTCTAATCCTCAAAACACACAGTCTACCCACCACATCTCCAGCTCCTGCTTTCCAGGTTGTCAATCAACCATTGAGCAAAAAAATACTTTCAATGAAAACTGCATCTATACTGCACATGTGGAGACGTTTGCTTCTCATCACAACTCTTTAAACAGTGCAGGATGATGGCAATCACATTACATTGGGATCCCCTAAGTAGTCTAGAGACCATTTAAAGTATACAGAGAGATGTCCATATGCAGACACGATACAACTTCATAAAGGCGTGTATCTAAAGGTCTTAGCATCCATCAGCGGCCTGGAACCAGCCCTCATGGGTACTAAAACATGGCTGCTTCATGTGTGTTTCAGTTTTCCATCTCTTAAGAGTTCAGTCTTGCTTCTATTCTGATATCACCTGGGAAATGTACGAATGATTGCAGTATCTGGGTCTAAAGCTGAGAGCTTCCAGTGGTGTCGGTCTGCTCATTGCCACTGACGCTGAGATAGCCGTGAAGAACTTCACAGAATAGTAGCGGGCGAAGTTGAGAACCCTTAACTCACTCTTCCCTCCCCAGCAAAATTCTTTAACGTTTCCCATCAAACCTGTCTCCACGGCCCTCCTTACGCCCCCAACTTGGTATCTGCCCCATCACACCCCTGGAATAGTTCTTGCTAAGTTGAAGGTTCAAATGCCACAGATGTGACAGGCATTTTTGTCCTAACTGTAGCTGACCCTTCTAGCACTGGACAGTTCCAAGCATCCTTTTTTTTTTGTTTTTCTTTACAAGCTCCCTTTTGGGGGACAATGAGTGTGGTGCCACTAACTATTTGGCCTTTTCTCTTCTCTGATGTTCCTAGGCATCCTGGCTTTCTCTAGCCAGTCAGTAAAGGTGGATGCTCTACTGGACCTTTGAAGGAAGGTCAGCTCCTCTTACCATTCCTCCTTTGGGTTGTGACTGTAGATTCCATCTCTTCTTATGTGGGGGTGGGGGTGGGGTCTTTCAAATGTGCTTCTCTAGCTAAAGCTTTCTCGTGAGCTCCAGGACACACAGCCTATGTCCATGATTCATACCCTGTCCCTGGGCTCCCATGATCCTTTCCCTGGGCATACAGCATCCATCTGTGAGCAGAGACAGACATCAAGAGGCCTCGGTCCTCTCCCACGTTAGTCTGCTTCCAACCTTCCTGAGCACCAGCCCACACCAAGCTGCTGAAGTTCCCCATCCTTCCAGCAGCCTGCTGGCCAGTCAAGTTTTGCTAACCCGAGACCAGGGCTATTCTCTTGCTACGTTCAAACTCTTTGGTTTCTCGTTTCTCCTCTTTTTAAAGGAGAAAAAGAACTTGCGTCCTTAGTATGACCTCGAAGGTCCCTTCTACACTGGTCCCGCCTCCTCCCCAGGCCCTCACCATTTCTCTCTGCATTCCAGCCACAGTGACCTTAAAGTTTTTCTTCACACACAGCTTTATCCATTACTTTCCCTCTGAAGAAGGAGGTCTCCTCTACCCCCAAAGGCTCCTCCAGGCACCAGTTGCCTGACAGTTGCACGGCACTGCAGGGAGCTCTTCCCTTCTCTCCATGTCTGCTAGGCCACAGAGAGAGAGACCCTAACCAAAAATAAAGAAAGAACGAGGTGTGGGAGGAAGACCTTCACCAACCCTACATCCAACAGAGGGCTAATATCCAAAATGTATTAAGAACTCAAGAACTTAAACACCAATAAGCCAAATAACTCAATTTAAAAACTGGGTACAGAGCTAAACAGAGAATTCTCAACAGAGGAATCTCAAATTACCAAGAAGCACTTGAAGAAATGTTCAGTGCCCTTAGTCACTAGGGAAATGCAAATCCAGATGACTCTGCAATTCCACCTTACACCCATCAGAATGGCTAAGATAAAAAGTACTCAAGAGTCAGCACATGCTAGCTAGGATGTGGAGCAAGGGGAACACTCCCCCAGTGCTGGTGGGAGTGCAAACTTGTACAGCCACTGTGGAAATCAATCTGGAGGTTTCTCAGAAAATTGAGGCTAGAGCTACCTCAAAACCCAGCCATACCACTCCTGGGCATAAACCCAAAAGATACCCCACCATACCACAAGGACATTTGTTCAACTATGTGCATAGCAGCTTTATTCATGATAGCCAGAGACTTGAAACAACCCAGATGTCTCTCAACAGAAGAATTGATAAAGAAAATGCGGTACATTTATTTACACAATGGAATATACTCAGCTGTTAAAAACAGAGACATCATACAATTTGCCGGCAGATTGATGGAACTAGAAAAGATCATCCTGAGTGAGGTAATCCAGACCCAGAAGGACATGCATGGTGTGTACTCACTTATAAGTGGATATTAGCCATAAAGGACAGGCTATAACTATGCTGCAACACTAAGGAGGGCCCGAGGGAGGATGCTTGGATCTCACTCAGAAAATAAAGTAAAATAGACACCCGAAGCAGAAGGAAGGAGGGAACTGGGTGGGAGAGAGGGTAGGGAGGGTAACTGGGGTGGGGATCAGGTGTAGGGAAAGTGGGGTATAAGGGAGAGGACTGGGAGAGAGAATGGAGCCTGAAGCTGAGCCTGAAGTCACCACCTCCTGTAGCCAAGTGGGACCTGTCTTGCCTACAAGAATTGTAGGAATAGAGATGGAGCAGAGATTGAGGCAAAACCAGTGACTAGCCAAACTTGAGACCCACTCTGCGAGAGCGAGAGCCAACCCCTGTCACTGTTAATGATGCTCGGCTATGCTTGCAGATAGGAGCCTAGTATAACTGTCTTCTGAGAGGCTTCATTTAGCAGCTGATGAAAAGGGATGCAGAGACTCACAGCCAATCATTAGGCCAAGCTCTGGGAAGTCCTGTGAAGGAGTGGGAGGAAGGGATAGAGGGAGCTGGAGGGGTCAAAGACTCCACCAAAAGACCTACAGAGTAAACCAACCTGGGCTCATGAGGGCTCACAGAGGCTGAATCACCAGCCAAAGAGCACGCACCGGCTGGATCTAACCCCCCCCCCTACACATATGTAGGAGATGTGCAGCTTGGTCAACATGTGGGTCCCCTAACAATGGGGGTAGAAGCTGTCTCTGACTGTGTTCCTGCCTTTGGACCCTTTTCCCCTAGCTGGGCTGCCTTGACAGGCCCCAATGGGAGAGAATGTACTTAGTCCCGCTGCGACTTGAGATGCCACGATGGGTTGGTACATTTTGGGGACCTCTCTTGGGGAGGGGGCAGGAGGATGGATTTGGGAGGAGAGGAAGGAGGGGGCTGTGATCAAGCTGTAAAGTGATTGATTAAATAAATAAATAAATAAGGGGAAGTAGGATAAACAAACAAACAAACAAGTAAAATCTGCAGGTAAGAGTTCAGGACTTGGCCTGGAGAGATGGCCCAGTGGTTAAGAACTCGCACTGCTATTGCAGAGACATGAGTTCAGTTTCCAGTTTCCATTCCAGGCAGCTCACCTCTGGTGTCAGGGGTTAACACCCTCTTCTGGCTTATAAGAGTACCTGCACACACGTGCACAAACCCACATATATTCACATAATTAAAAATAAATTACTTTAAAAATTAAAAAGAGAAAGAAGAAAAAAAAGAAAAGAAAAACAACACCCAGAACCCACCACACATAGTAAAACTGTTAGCGATTACAAAATAATTCACAAAACACACTGAAAAGAAGTTGAATCATACCAGCTATGATAATAACTGTAGCCAATAGTCAAAATACAATGCTGTTTTGGAAATAATTTTTAATGATCCCATAAGGACACATGAAATTTCATGCAATAAAAATATTCGGTAAAAGTAAATCTTAATGTCTACCTCCTGCCCAAGAAAAATAAAAAAGGAACCCCAAAGTGTTAGTGGCTATTATCCTGTTGTCAAAATTGTAAGTGATTTTTATTTTCTTCTTTGTGTTTTGACTTTTTATGAGTTATATGTTGGGGGATTGTTAGCCGGGCCTACAGATAATACATGTAATTTAAAAACAATAGTTATGTATAAGGAAAAGACTTTGATCTTTCAGTAAGAAAGAAGTTATATTGAACAATAATTCTTTGTATTATCAGATACAGAAAACCAAATTCAGAGTGATTTACACAGTGCTGGACGGTGGCGACCATCACTGATGAGGTTTACTGTGACCAACCTACGTTCTTTTCCTGAAAATCTATTCCTTCCTGTCCATTTCAGTATTTTACTTCATCCTGGGATTAACTTCTCTCATAATCTCAAAATAGCTATGTTGTTTCCAGGCATTTTATCCTTACTGCTGGGCTTGCATTGGACCACATTTGCGTCAATCACTGAAGCTGGCTGGAGGAGGCTTGCTCAGTCAGACTGCGGCACGGTTGTCCCTTGGGAAGTCAGATAGGAGGGCTTCTAAAGACACCCAAGGGACAAGGGTGTGAACTTGCATCACAGAGCTGGATTCTAAGCGGTGTAAAGGTATCCTCACGCAGGTAGCTTCAAAACTCAAAGCTGTTGGGGATGCTGGTAAGCGCTTTAAACCCCAGCGCTCAGGGAAGAAGGGAGAAGCGCAAAAGGGAACGTTTCCTGGTACCAGCCTTGGGCTTCCGCTCACAGACACCGCCAGAGACACAAACATGAACTGAACACAAGAAGCAGGAGCTGTGTGTGAGGCCCGCACTCTGCTGACGCGCAGTAAAACTAGTCAGTGGTTAGAAACAAGGGAGGTCAAAATGGGGAATCTCGGGGCTGGTGTTGCGGCTCAGTATCAGGATGGCATGCGGTGCACACTGAGGTCCTAGACTGCCAACCACCCATGACACTAAAAAAGAAGAAGGAAGCGTTGGAAGGAAATCACGGGCTTTAGGCTGCAATTGTAGCTCAGTGACAGTGCACTTGACTAGCATGTCAGAAGCCCTAAGTTCAAGTCCCAACATTGACTTAAAAAAAAAAAAAAAAAGATTCACTTTCCAGGCATTGGCTCTAAATGATCTAAAATGCCAATATTATGTGTCTTGTATCTGGAGGATTTTCACTTGGTGCAGCCAATCCCACACCATCCTAACTAACTCCTCAGGAGTATGGGCATGTACACAGCTTCTGAGACCCCTCGGTACTAAATAACTAATGTTAAATTGAACACTATGCACAAAAGCTTTTTGAAGTTATTTTAATCTAGGCCTCCTGGCAAAAATTTGTAAAGCTAGCAATTTGGGAGCCAGAGGCAGAGGCATCACAAGTTCAAGTCAAGGCCTACTTGGAATACATAGTAAGACCCTATCCAAAAAAATAACTTTTTAAGGAAAAAATATTAAGAACAACAGCAGCAGCAAGAGCATTTTTTTTCCAGGAGACTACAGAGGGAAGGATGTGAGAGTGTGGCAGCCAGGAGCTCCAGCATCAGGAAAGTGGTTCTGAACAGGGGTGGGGACAGAGCTCTGCACAGGATAGAGGGGTGTTGTTACCACTGTGGCCTCTTTACTCCCTGCCACGGGCAAGACAGGCCTAGGAAACACCAGGAGGCACCCACAGCCTCCATGATGTACCCTCCTTGCCCTGTGTAGGTGAAAACACTGCCTGGCATCTCCACAGCATCAGAGACATTTACCTCAGTTTAAAACACGCCCCCCCCCCCCCAATACCAACCCAACAAGAATGCACCTCTGTTTCTTCTGCACATTGCAGTCCTGTTTGACAACATAATGACAGCTTCTTAGCCAGATGGAAAATGCCTCACCTGAGTGTTTAATGTCAAGGCTGCCAAGGCAGGAGCTCAGCCCCCAGGCACTGCCATCTCTGGGGAAGGGGTTGCAGACCTCTAGCTACAGCCAAAGGCTCTGAGCTGGCGTCTCGCTCCACTAAGCCGCTTTTCTAATGGCAGAAGGCAGGAGCGTCTGTCCATTTGGATTTCCTGAAGTGTACCAGCCAGTGTCACTGAGGTGCCTGGGTGGAGCTTGTTCCAGCAAATCCCTGGGATAGTGTAAGTGTGGGACAGGCCAAAGTGTAATCGCCGAAAAACAAGCAGATTGGGAGGTGACCTCAGCAGGGAGTTTGTTTGGGGATGAACTAGATGTGGCAGAGGGAGGGGCCCCTGGGCTCCTGCCATTATATAAGCCTAAGAAACTTTCTCTACTTCCTGGGGGAATTCACCACACAGCCTACACAGTCTATAGTAAGACTATTGTGCCAAGACCACTTTTGAGGTCAAATCTACAGAGTACCATATGAGGCAGGGACAGCATCCAATTAACATAGGAAGACAGGGAGCCAGTGTGGAAAGACTTGTATGCAAAATGCTACTGAGTATTCTGCATAAAGCCTGCCCTGATCTGTTAGTAAGTTCTAACCCATAACATTGGGGTTTTGCATTCTAGCCAATGCTTTATCTTGCCTCTCAGCTCTAACGCAGACTCTATAATGCGTCTGTGCTGTACTTTTGCTGTTGTTGGCTGGTCTTTAGTTACCTGACTTGAAAGCAAGGACTGTTCTGGGCCAGACCCTAGCCCGTACAGCTCGCTCTGGATATGGAAAAGCCGAGGTTGTGGGTGTGGCTTTTTGGTAGAACTATTCTTAACATGTGGGATGCTGTGGGTATCCTCCCAAGTAAAAATTAATAATAATAACCAACCGCACAATCTGGATATGTTTATGCCAGAATTTAATGCACAGTAGTTGAATTAACTAATTAACTAAGGAGTAGAAAGAATATGGTCATTTGAGGGAGAGCACAAAAAATACACATCTTAAAGGGAGCATTTTGGGGCCTCCAGGAATCATGAAGAACTTAAATCATCACTCTAAATGAAGGGATTTCTTTCAGATCAACTCAGTCTTCCTACCTGATTTGAAAGAAATGTGTCTTATTGCCACTTGCTGATGCTAGGGTGGAGACTGTTGCCACTTCCTGATATCAGAGTGCTGCCACTTCCTGATGCTGGAGTGCTGCCACTTCCTGATGTTAGAGTGCTGCCACTTCCTGATGCTGGAGTGCTGCCACTTCCTGATGTTAGAGTGCTGCCACTTCCTGATGTTGGAGTGCTGCCACTTCCTGATGTTAGAGTGCTGCCACTTCCTGATGTCAGAGTGCTGCCACCTCCTATGTTGAAGTGCTGCCACTTCCTGATGTCAGAGTGCTGCCACTTCCTGATGTTAGAGTGCTGCCACTTCCTGATGTCAGAGTGCTGCTACTTCCTGATGTCAGAGTGCTGCCACTTCCTGATGTCAGAGTGCTGCCACTTCCTGATGCCAGAGTGCTGCCACTTCCTGATGTTAGAGTGCTGCCACTTCCTGATGTCGGAGTGCTGCCACTTCCTGATGTCAGAGTGCTGCCACTTCCTGATGCTAGAGTGCTGCCACTTCCTGATGTTAGAGTGCTGCCACTTCCTGATGCCAGAGCACTGCTACTTCCTGATGTTAGAGTGCTGCCACTTCCTGATGTCAGAGTGCTGCCACTTCCTGATGCCAGAGCGCTGCTACTTCCTGATGCTGGGAGTGCTGCCACTTCCTGATGTTAGAGTGCTGCCACTTCCTGATGTCAGAATGCTGCCACTTCCTGATGTTAGAGTGCTGCCACTTCCTGATGCCAGAGCGCTGCTACTTCCTGATGTTAGAATGCTGCCACTTCCTGATGTCAGAGTGCTGCCACTTCCTGATGTTAGAGTGCTGCCACTTCCTGATGTTAGAGTGCTGCCACTTCCTGATGTCAGAGTGCTGCCACTTCCTGATGTCAGAGTGCTGCCACTTCCTATGTTGGAGTGCTGCCACTTCCTGATGTCAGAGTGCTGCCACTTCCTATGTTGGAGTGCTGCCACTTCCTGATGTTAGAGTGCTGCCACTTCCTGATGTCAGAGTGCTGCCACTTCCTATGTTGGAGTGCTGCCACTTCCTGATGTCAGAGTGCTGCCAGTTCCTATGTTGGAGTGCTGCCACTTCCTGATGCTGGAGGGCTACCACTTCCTGGTGTCAGAGTGCTGCCACTTCCTGATGTCAGAGTGCCACCACTTCCTGATGCCGGAGCGCTGCCACTTCCTGATGCTAGAGTGCTGCCACTTCCTGGTGCTGAAGGGTGAATCCACTCAGCTACTGAGCTCTGCATCTCCCTATCTACACTGATTTTATCCAAGGCTGAGATAACTTCCAGAAACACTATTTGTGATTATCCATCCTGTGAACTTGGCAGAATAAGGTATCCCTAAGAGACTAGTCTCTCCGAATTTTCTAGATTACATTGAGGTGAGAAGATTTGCCAGAAAGACAGGTGGTGTCGTCCCTTGAGCTGGTGTCTCAGATTGAATAAGAAGGGGAGAGCTCTGAGCATGTGAAGATCTCTCTCTGCTTCCTGACCGTGAATGCAATGACTAGCTGCCTCTTTTGTTGTTGTTGTTTGTTTGTTTGTTTTGTTTTGTTTTTGAGACAGGGTTTCTCTGTGTACTTTGGTTGTCCAAGACTTCCTTTGTAGACCAAGCTGGCCTTGAACTGACAGAGATCCGCCTGCCTTCTCCAGTGCTGGGATTACAGGCATGTCCCACTGCACCCAGCTGACCAGCTACCTCTTGCCCCTGCTATCATACACCCCCAAAAGAAGGGAACAGTAAGATAAACCTATCCTCCCTTAAGATGTTTTTGTCACAGTAACTATAATACTGTTGCAACTGAGCATGATGACCACAACTTTAGTCCCAGCACTTGGAAAACAGAGACAGGTGGCTCTGTGAATTTGAGGCCAACGTAGTCTACATAGCAAGTTCCAGGCCAGTGAGGGATACACAGTGAGACCCTGTCAAAAGAAGAAGAAGAAGAAGAAGAAGAAGAAGAAGAAGAAGAAGAAGAAGAAGAAGAAGAAGAAGAAGAAGAAGAAGAAGAAGAAACAGGGAAAATAAGACACTATCCACAAGGGTGCAATAAGTGATGTTTACATGTTGTTGGCAAACCACAACTGTCCAATTGGTCTTAAAACCCACTCAAAAGGAGGTACATGGTGCATGACAATGAAAGTCTAGCCAGCTTCTTGGGGCTAGTGAGGTCATGAACGTTAGAAAAGAACCTACTACCTCCACTTCCTTAGAACAGCATAAGTCCTTTCAATATTCCAAAGTTCTCCTTATACCCATAGGTAAGTATAGCTGCTCACGTGACATCAAAGAACCACTGCTTATGGCAGATGGTGACCACCACAGAAAATCACAACTGGACATGGTGCCGTGATCAGCAGAGTGTGGGAAGCCCAGCCCCAACAGGTACATGTACATCACAGCTCCTGCATCTGTGGCTCAGGGTACATCACAGAATAGAGGGAGGAAAGATGATAAAAGCCAGAACACCAGGATGTCTGCTGTCGAACAGTCTCTCCTAGAAATGGCTGCACAACAAGACCAGAGCAATGGCAGTTGTTATGTTCATATGGAAGGGGAATGGTTCATCCATCCCATCCCACCACTCCCATCCCCACCCCCAAACAACTGCAGGCAACTGTAAGGAGAGGGAGAATTAGCCTTGCTCAGAGAGGAGCTCCTTTATTGCCCATTCAGTGCAGAGTGGTCAGTTCTAAAACTACATCATACAAACAGCAGAAAGAGATCAGAAGGTTGTATGTTGTATTGTGCACACATACATATATGTGTATTTAATAATAATAATCAAAGAACATAAGGCTATCAAATTGAGAGTCGTGGGCATGGGAGGGGCTAGAAGGAGGGGAGGGAAGGGAGAAAGAGATGTAATTCTATTTTCACTACAAATGTATTTTAAAAACCTTGAAGGCCAACTATTTAATAGATTAAAAAAAAACAATACTTTAAAAAGAACACTGTTCAAGTAATAGAAAGCTACAAATACGAATGTATGCCCAAGGTAGACATTAGATATTCAAGTGACTTTTTCTAAGATTTATTTATTTGTTTTATGTATATGAGTGTTCTGTTTTCATGCACACCAGGAGAGGGAATTGATGACTGTGAGCCACCATGTGGTTGTGAGGAATTGACATCAGGACCTCTGGAAGAGCAAGCAGCGAGTGCTCTTAAGGGCAGAGCCATCTCTCCAGCCCTAAGTGAATTATTTTTATCAGATAGTTTCAAATGAGTCTCCTTGTTTTAAAATAAAGATTGCACGCTATTGAATCTTACAACGTAGCGTGGTCTTGCATGGCTTTTTGTCATATAGTGAAACCCCACTAGATGTTAACCTGCTTGAAGGCGAGGTGAGGTTAGCAGACCCACCCACCAAAGCGCTTGACCCACAGTAATTCCCAGTATCCACAGAGGAAATGAAAACAGGACACAGCAGCAATGGTGCCGAGAGTTTCTACTTCTATGTTTCTTCTCTCTGTTCTCCTTTGGCATGACAATGTTGCTCTTTATTAGCCTTAATAAGGTTGAACTTCATAATTTGGATGTAGAGGAAAACTATAAACCTTAACTGTTTGTGTGTGTGTGTGTGTGTGTGTGTGTGTGTGTGTGTGTGTGTGACTTTCTTTTCAAGTGCATGTATGTGAAATGAACACCAACTATTCTGAAGTGCACACTTTGCCTTCCCCTGGTTGTAGTAGTTTGCCCAAAGCCCATGGGAACCAGACTTTAAAAGTAAAAGGAAAATCTCCAGTGGAGAATGTGGTTCAATAAAGTGAGGTAGAGAAGCAAAGAACTGAGGTCATCAGGCAAGATGTGTGCTGGCCAGAACAAAGGAGAGGCAGGCCACCGTTTCCCTCAGATGGCTTCCAGAACCTCAGAGCCCAAATAGACCTGGAGGATCTTGGGAAATTGAGACATCCCTTTTAAAAATCATCTGTGTGGTTATCCTTGGGCAGCTCGCTCCTTCAGGGCCATTAACCTTCAGCCCTCTATCCCTAACCTTGGGGTCCCGAGGGTATCTGTCTAAGAGACTGGCTTCCAGAAGGGGTCAGCGTTCCTCTTTTAAGAGCCCCCAGAGCAAATGACTGAACAGGTTAGGGTGGGTTAGACAGATAACAACTCAGACCTTTTTACAAGCCCAGTTTTCACTCGACACTCAAATTCCCCTCTGTGCCCCCGCAGTCTCCCACAGCCCAATGGCTGGATAATATTACTGAAACATCGCTGCGCCAGCCGAGTACGTGGAGTTGTGCAAAGCCAGATGTTCTTGTAACCCTGTTTTACTGAGTTATTTATATCCATATAATATTTGACATTTCCTGTGTTGTTAAAGAGTTGGGGGCTTTTGACGTATTTTTTTTTAAAGGACAGGGCCCAACTTTTCATTTTTTTTTTCCTTTGATGCCCAGCACCAGGAATAAGTATTATGAAGAGGGGGCTGTAAACAGAAGCCCAGATACCTAAAGTCTACCTTAGTTTGATGCCTTTCATCTTAAGTGATCTTCAGGAACATAAAGATGCTGGAGCCACCTAGACAGCATATGAATCAAGCCCAGGACACAATAACAGCTCATATGCCCGTGAGCCTAAAATAAGCCATCCAGTACACAAAGAAAACATTTTAAGGAATATTGGAAACATAATCTGCATTTCTAGAGCTAAACTTTATGGACGCTTGATACATGAACTAGACCATCTCCTTAAACTTGATAGATATGGAAAGGGCTAGTTAAAACATTTTCAGGCTCAGTAAAATATTAGCTGGCAGAATTTTCTGACTAAATGAAATAATGGAAACTTTATAGAGTCGAAAGTATTTGGTGGACCCCACAGGGTAGTGCTATCTAAACGGTGGGTGAAAGTCCATAGCCTGCATAGTCAGTATTCTGTTTTCCTTGTTTGTTGTAAAATCCATTCACAAAATACTCATTTTAGTGTTTGAGATTAAAAAAAAGAAGAAGAAGAAATAACAACCTTTCCTCTAAATAGGATACTACCAAAAAGAGAGGTTCTAGTTTATAGCCAATTCTGTGTAGTCTGGTCAATCAACATAGGAGTCACGAGGTGACACTGGTAAGATGTGACACGTAGAGATCGCTTTGGTCTCCGGAGTTGCCTTAAAAACATCTTTTAAAAAAATAAACAAACTCTCTACATTAGACATTGGTTGGTTCCTCCCCCCTCTCCCCCGCCACACACACACACACACACACACACACACACACACACACACACACACAATGAGCTTTGTTTTCTAGAGGTTGAATTTGAGGGGATATGCGTATATCATGGTGCAGGAAAACTTCCAGAAAGCATTGTCTTCTCATTCCTGCTCTTTCTCTCTCCATACTGAAGCTGAGGCCTTCCTGACAACCCAACTCCTGTTCACTAGTTTACAAAAACAACATGGCACAGCCTGCTGGCTACCCTGAGCACAGAAACACATACACACACACACACACCACATACACACTCTACCAAAGTAGTCCAGTGTCTGGGAAATCTTCTAAGCTGTGCCAAGTCCTAAGTAATGTTCAAACAATGGGACAGGTGCTGTAGAAACAGATAGGGGAAGGGCCTCCCTGGTCACTGGCTTGTCCTGTCCTGTCACCAATTACAGACCCTTTACCTCCTTCTTTCCAGGTTCTGTAGGTCTTTCTACTGCAAAAGCTGGAAGGCTCCAGAAGGTCAGAGACTCAAGTTCTGAGTCTACATCTCTCAGACTCTTCTAGACTCTTCTAGGTTGTATGGAGACAAGTCATAATCCTTCCTCGCCTCCCAATTTTTAAATTGTTTTGTTGCTCACCAACTCTTACTTGACTCCAGACATTTTCCATCTTAACATCTATCTTCTGTTTTTGCTACCTCGAACAACCTCTGGAAGACTCTAGAAAAATCTCCCTAAACTAAGAGCTACCTATAGATCATTGAGAAAACAACCCCAAAGCACCGGGAATCTGTTCATGATAAATGAGCTTCGAGTGCCGCTCACAGCATGGTGAAAGGGGTGAGATTCCGTTCACACTGTTCTGTCAGTCTGCAGACCCACATGTCCAACATATTCTCATGAAATGATTTAGGTAGACCAGGCTGGCCCCAGACCTTGGACTTTCTTGCCTTAGGGATTACAAATGTGTAGTACCACAATTGGCTCAGCATATCCTTTCCTGAAGCATACATGTGAGCGCTGACTACAGTCTCCTTTTTCACCAGGCTGCCTTTGATAAGACAGACGTTCATATACAAGACCTGCGTCCCCAAGGAAATATAATGCTTTCTTCAAATGCGTCAACTGAATCACACATCTGGACCCTGAAGCGTACACAATGCAGGTCCCAGACAGTGAGTTTGGAGTGAGTACATTATTACTATTACGGAAAGACGTTCCCAGGCATAGCTGACACCCTTAACTTAGCAACCTCTCTAAGAAAACCGAGCTCTTGGATGTATAACGTAAGACACAACATCAGCACTACGTGGAAAACAGGCAAATAGCAACAAAGCCATTATGCTGACGTTGATAACGGGAAAACTCCTAAATAGGGGAACAATATGTTTGAGCCTAAAACAGGATATCCTCTCAGATACTGGAGGAAAGGAATGACATTATTTTTTAAAAGCACTAAAAATCTTCTCTTAGAGCCGTAATGATTCAGAGGCAAAGAGCGGAAATGGGCCTAGCATAGTGCCTGCCATTGAAAAAGTGCTCTGCAATTTATAGTTAGAATTCCTAATAGCACATTTTATCAGAAACAAGGAATGCTTCACCTTTGAATAACAAAATGGAGGCACAGAGTGGGAAACATGGCCTTTTCCAGGCCCAAGGCCATCTCTTCTCCCTTCCCCTTAATCCTTAACCCCAAAACTATGAGGTCTCAGGGTGACTAGAAAAGCAAACTTTCAACTACCAGCCTCCATCCTATGAGCGTAATAACAAAAAAATTCTTTAAAAAATGAACATCCAGTTGCCAGATGTCTCTAACATCTGGCTAAACCTATAAAACTATTCTCTACCAACCCTACCTCCTTCCTAACTCAAAGAGTTGGGGGAGGAAATTCATGAAATCTCTGTGGTAACAAAATAAGATCTTGACATGGTCACCCTTGTGACTCTCTCTCTCTCTCTCTCTCTCTCTCTCTTTCTCTCTCTCTCTCTCTCTCTCTTGTATGCCTTAACTCTCTCTTTAACCCTCAGAGACATTATAAGGCACTGAAGAATAAGACTTCTACACCAAAAGCATTAAAAGAAAAGAAATATTCTATTATTTAGGCTTTAGCCCCAGCTCCTGGGAGTCAGAAGAGGAACTCGCAGCATGTAAGAGGGCACAACGTATGTGTCAGAGTGAAGCTGAGAGGAGTTTGCAGGACAGACAATGATAGCAGGCCTTGCCGTAGAGAGTCAAGAGAATGGCTGCAGGAATAAAAGTGTCCTTGGCAAGACCTAGGCGCTGTCAGGGCCTCGGCAACAGAAGTACGCCTGAGAGAGCAAGGAGGGGAGGGAAGAGTCTTCACAGCCACGTTTTACCAACAGCTAATCACACTAGTCTGGAGATCACCCAGCCTCATCAAGGCATGCCTATCAGCTGACCTCAACACTTTTTTCTTTTTAAGATTTGTTTATTTATTTATTATTTATACAGTGCTCTGCCTGCATGCCAGAAGAGGGCATTAGATTTCATTACAGATGGCTATACGCCACCATGTGGTTTCTGGGAATTGAACTCAGGACCTCTGGAAGTGCAGTCAGTGCTCTTAACCTCTGAGCCATCTCTCCAGCCCCCAACCTCACTCTTTCAGGTGAGAGTTCTCTATCTTTTAAGTCTGTTTCTCCTCCAATAGAAAGACACCAGAACAGCCTTCAGGACTTTGCTGAGCCTCAATGTGGACCCCATTTTATAAATACTCCAGGACATTACATAACTCCTTAGGTCAGGACCATCTACAAAGCTACAAAGCAAAGCTCAGTGGTGGTCCTTGGCACATCTAAAGCACAGTTTCTCAACCTCAGCACCAGTGATGGGTGGGAATGCTCAGTTCTTAGCTGTTAGGGCACATCCTTTGCAAGAGAGGACATTTGTCAGCAACCTTGGACTCCACTGTCAGATGCCAACAGAACATCACCTCCTGGTGTGATGATTAAAAACATGGAGGGGCAAAAGGTCTTGGTCTAGATAGGCAGGAGATTCCCCTTCTTACACAGAAGCTGTACCAACCTCAGGACCTGATATTCAACATACATATATACATAATACATACATACACACACATGCACACATAAACACATAAATTACACATGTACATATTCACATACACAGTCCTTTTTTTTTCTCATTAAAAAACAAGGATAAGGAGCTGGGGTGATGATTCTGGTAGTAAAGTACCTGCTGTGCAAGCATGAGGACCTGCGTTCAAGTCCCCAGCACATACTAAAAGCCAGGCATAACGAAGTGCATCTGTGATCCTGGTTCTGTCTAATGGGACAAGGAGATCCTAGAGTTCACCAGGCAATCAGTCTAGCTGAACTGATAAGCTACTGGTGATGATAAACCCTATTAAAAAAAAAACAAGACAAGAAAAACAAAATAAGGCAGAGAGCAATTGAGAAAGATACCTTGCGCTGACCACTGGCCTTCCAGTGCACAGACACACAAACACTCATGTGCTTCTACAAGTACATGTGCACATGACGCTGCACAAGTGTATTGTTTTTTTTTTTAATTACATGTATTACCTGTAGGTCCGGCTAGCAATCAATTAAGACACAGACACTTGTTATATTTTAAGATAGCCTTAGTTACCCTGAGGCAGGGCAGATATCGATCCTCTAAACTACTTTCCATAGTAGGGCCTCAGGCATGGGATCCCTGTCTCAATCTATACCATCTGCTTCTAATAACTTCTATCAAGCTACCTCCCATCCATAATCCCAAATACTTGCTCATGTTCTTCATCTGGCCCGGATTCTCCATCCACACCAGCCATGTGCTTCTCCTCCAGCTAAGCCATGGCGGCCTTCCTCTCTTCACTTCAGGTCTTTTTCTCCTTCCTCTGGTGGTAGTCCTTCTTCCCAGAATTCCTCTCTCTCTCTCTCTCTCTCTCTCTCTCTCTCTCTCTCTCTCTCTCTCTCTCTCTCTCTAAGCCCCACCTATCTCCTGCCTTGCCCAGGTAGGATGGCTTTTTATTAAGCAAAAGGTAAATCACAGAGACAGAAAGCAATAATTAGCATCAAAATACAGACCATCCCTTCCCCCAACACAAGTGCACAAACACAAAGAAGTGAGGAAGACCCTGACAGCTTGTCACATTTGTAAAAGCAACAATGCAACAGTTACTACAGCCACTCCAGAGCCAAGCGTGTTGCCGGAAGGATGTCCTCGCTCTGTTTAGGTTGCCAGATCTTACTTGTGCCTGGAGCTGAGGCTGCCTCAAGGAAGCAGCTAGTGCAGGAGGCAGTACACGCCAGGCCATACTAAAGGGGATCCCTGTCAGTGAACAGCCCTTAAACCTGGTAGGCATTTGAAACTTAAAGCTTTTTTAGTGCTGGGATACCGCTCAGTGGTGCTGCACTTGTCTAGCAAGCATAGAGGTGAAGTTTATGGTTCAATCCCTTTCCAACTGAGGATACTGTTACACTTTTAGATTGTTACTACGTTTGTGGATGGCCTGACAAGACACTCACTAAGGAGGTACAGATCCAATGAGGATTCTGGGAGTTTACTGGAGCCATAATCCCCCAGGAGCTGTCCTAGAGAAACAGATCAAAGAAAGAAAGAAAGAAAGAAAGAAAGAAAGAAAGAAAGAAAGAAAGAAAGAAAGAAAAATAGCAGAAGCCACACACGTCAGGGCAAAGGAAAGCAAAAGGCATGAGACCCTCAAGATGAAAATTCCACACAGACGAACCCTGATATAACAGGCACCCCCCCAACCACGCCTCGTTTGCTCCAGTAACAGACCACCCGTCTACACCCTCAGTTTGTTATTTAACACGTTGCAAGGAAGTTGGCTCACCCTGTTTTTATGGCAGCTTCTCTTCTGAAACGTCATAAATCTCTAGTCCTTTTCAAGTGTTGGATTTACTCTGTTTTCAGGGTTTAGCAGCAGCTGATCCTTGGCTACTACCTCATAATGGCCTGAAGATGTCTCCTGAGAGCAGAGATGGAGAGCTGAGAAATCCTTGCTCTACTCATCCAGATGTGACTGCTAGGAAAGGGCTGGAGTTTGCATGGAGTCCTGTGATGAAAGCCACTTTCCCCATGTGGAGAGAGAGAAAGAGAGAGAGAGAGAGAGAGAGAGAGAGAGAGAGATCTAAAGATGTGATGGGTTCTTTCCCCATCAAGGAATATAATGGGAGGGGTGGAAGGCATGGTTCTATCTCCCAATCATAGGCAACTCCCTTCCTAGGCTGCACATTAAAGTGTAGGACCCAGCAACTGCAAGGACTCCATGAATCTTCCAGGACCCTGCACCAAACTACTAAGTGCAGGTAGCTCCTCTGTATCCCTCACCTCCATATTCTGGCGAGAATCCCCAAGTTCTCACCTGACTCATAGGTGGCTCCTACGATCACTAAAAGGAAAGGAGGGAGGTCCAAGAAGGTTGATGTGTCACCTCTCTTCTATACATACTCTTCCAAGTGGCATGCCACCACCCATCTATTCAAGTGCGCTCTCTCTCTTTCTCTCTCTCCCTCCCTCCCTTCCTCCCTCCCCCCCCCCTCCATCTGTGTGAAGACAAGCAGATCATGAATCCTCGAAGTCCATCTTAGGGAAGTTGGCCAGTGGTCACATCATCTGCCGTCCAAGGAAAAGGCTGGACCCAGCTCTACACATGTGCACACGAAGTTATGCGAACCCAAGCCTTCTGTTTCTGTTTATTTGTCTTGCCTTGTGTTGTTTTATTAACCAGAAACTTGAAAAGGAGGCTGTCTTTGTTGTGTTGCCATTTGGCAGAGGACTAGAGGTTACAGTAGCAAGCAGAGCCTAAACAATTTTTTTTTTCTAAATCTGGATGAAAGTTCCTTCCAAAGAGAAAAACTATATCTGATTCCCTGTCTCCCATTGAACCTCGGAAGGACTCCCTACACCTTACCTTCAAAACACAGAACCCTAGCCAACAAAAATGGAAAAACATAAATTGTTGTACATAAAATGAAAGACCAGGGGGTGCAGACAGGCCTGTGTCAACAGGGTATTTTTAGCCACTGGGGATTTTTTTCTTTTTTCAAGTTTTAAGGCTTAGCTTACTGCACATGGACCTGGGATGAGGTACTCTTTAGGAGTTTACCACTGACAACTATCTCATCTTTCAGCAGAAGATCATATCCCCCTTTAGAAGACTAGAAAAAGCTGAGGCTGGAAAGATAGAAAATGACTTCCACAATTGAGAGGCAGATAGGACAAGCCATTTGCCAGCCCAGCCCTTAGGGCAAAGACAATGGACTCCCATCTGTCCTGGTCTAATTTTTAGGTACTGACTCATTGGCTCTTTCCCTAAAACTTAAACATCGTCCTTTGATTGGGCATCACTTCCATCCTTCTCTGTTGCTAAACTCAAAGTAAAAGACCCAAAGTGCAGACAGAGCTCCCTGGAAGGCCCGCAGCAGTCCCGCTTCTTAACTGAAGGGTTTTAAGACAGAGGGCAGTGGTGGTGATGGATGGGCCCTGGTCAGAACTCAGCCATCTCCCTCTCTGCCCTGTGCCAAGAGAGGAGATCACTGCAGTTCAATTTTCCCCCTGTTTCCCTCAGCAGTCACGGGTGGCTAAGTCTCAACGATCAAGCTGTGGCAGTTAAAGGCAGGAAATGGAACTGGAGAAGACAGACTCAAACTCACCCACCATGGAAAGAGCCCAGGGTACTTAGAGCAGCAGTTCCAGGTCCCAAGGTCTCCAGCTGTGTTTGTACCTGAACAAATGTGCTCAAGTCAAATGGTCCAGGGTTTCCTAAACCGCCTCTGAGCCTGAGTCATCCCTGCCCATCTATGCTGCCCTAAACCTTCAAGGATTGTTAAGAGACTTGAGTTTCCTGAAAACCTGGCTCCCTGCCATCAAGAGACAAACTCTTGCCTGATTCGGGGTGTGGGATCACGCCTCCTGAACACTCAAAGTTCTGGATGCAAACAGCTTTCCTTTCTCCTCAGATTCCATCGGCTCTCACAGACGGGCCTCAAAGTAGACAGTCCTATGTCCCCAGTGGTGATGACACCTTTTTCCAACTTCAAACATGCCAGAGATCTTCTATAGCCAAAATATGAATATTTGGAGCCAATAGAAAAGACAATGCTTATCATGCAAAAGTCATGAAGAAGGCGACACTATATTAATACTCATTTTTAAATGAGTAAGAGGATGGTTTATCAGATGGACAAGATGAATTCTGAAGGGCTAACACAATTCTTGCCCCTCTCACAATTGAGTGCTTGTATCCATGAACCAAAAATTTTCTTGCATTAACACACAGCCCCAGGGCATGACTACCTTATCATGCTGCCTAACTCTGTGTGAAAGTGAGTCAGCAATCAATCACTCACACATTCGGTTTTTCTTGTAAATGGAAATTTATGAACCCACTCTTTGTGTGTCGGGGTGGGGGTGGGGTGGAGGTGCTGATTTTGATGAAATAATTCAAGATTTTTTAAATAATTTTTTTTGGGTGATACACACTGGCAAATGTGGCTAAAACCAAATGCTTTGCAGTTTGCTGCAGCCACATTTCATTAATTAAGTGAATTGTACCCTGGGGACATTTAAGGTAAATGTTTATTAATACGGCTAATACTAAAAGTAGAACCCCAGGCAATGTGTTTCAAGGTTCTATATATAACATAATTTGATCTTTGCTATAATCCTTAGAGATAGTAGCTGTTACCAATTCTTATTTTTGTAACAGGAGAATGGAGGCTTGGGAATGTCAGATAAGCAGCTAGGGCAGAGTCCTGCAGGAGTGCATAGCAGAGATGTCCCACAAACCTAGAATTGTTTGACCAAAGCTGGACCTCAGCCACCAAAGCACCCTGCCTGTCTGTACTTTTTTGTGATGTTAGGTTAATAACACTCACTATATCATATAATAATAATAATAATAATAATAATAATAATAATAATAATAATAATAATAACAATAATAATAATCAACCTTGATAACTCCACTAGTTAATTCCATTTTGAACATTTAATATGTAATTACATTTCTAGAGATCTTTATTTTTCAAAGGGAATTTAGTGCTGGGGACATAGTTCAGTTGGTAGAATGAGTTTGAGGCAAGCTTGGGCTGCAAGAGTCCCACACTAAAAAGAAAAGAAAGAAAAGGAGAAGAAATAAAGTTAAAATATAGACAGAAATTAATATATAGCCATATGCCCCATAGTAGGGTTGCCTCACTTTGGAGACCTAGTACTTTTAATCTCTTAATAGTCCAGAGAAAACATATAATCATAATGTATAGTCTCAGGATTGAGCCATTCATATCATGCTAAATATCAATATCAACCATTAGTGACAGGATGAGGAACAACATAAGTGGTGACATTAATGGATAAAGTCAAAAAAAAAAAAGACAGAAAAGAAACAACAACAAAAAAACAAAACAAAAACCTTAATGTTTTATGTCATGTAAATCTATGCAAATACGAACAGATAATTGAACAAGTATGTAAAGAAGAAAACAAGAAAATGTTCTCTGTGGTTTTGGTTTTGATAGAGGGTCCCAGGCTGGCCTGGAACTTTAATCCCACTGCCTTTACAGACCAAGTGCTGGGATTACAGTGTACACCACCATGCCTCGTACAGAGCAACTCTTCCATACCAAAGTGTCCCAAGGAACAACTGTAGAGCAAATGAGTGAAATTACCCTTAAAACACCGTAGTAATTATCTCTCAATGTGAAATCCACCAACAAATGCTAAACTCAATGAGCCAAAGAAAAAGTAAGAAGAAACAGGCATTTGTCTCACCACAAAAGTATTTGCCAATTTCCAAGTATCTCCTTTCAAACTCTTGTCAAAAAAAAAAAAAAATAGTAAGCTTATAATAAAGTATCTTGGCCAGGAGAATTTTGACCAAAAATCGAGAGTTGCGTTGCTGCTAAGGTTGGGATACACATAGACAGCAGTCCCCAGAGGCTAATGTGTAAAAGGTGTGGCCCCGGGAGTGCTACAGCCAGAAGATGCTGTGGTCCTTAAGAGCCAGAAAATTCTGTGAGGCCCTCTGATCAATAGAAGGATGACTCCTTGAAGGAGAGGTCGCTTTCTCAGGCTTGTCTCTCCCTGCTTCCTAGTTCGTGATGTGAGCAGTTCGGGTGTCCCCATCTCTCACTGCTACTGTCAAGAACCTTTACCAGAGGCCCAAGGCCAGGACTGCATGACCACAGAGTGGAGCTTCCCAGACCATGAGCTACATAAACTGCTCTCCTGTGTCAGGTGACTATCCTTTGTACTGTGATAGCCACTCAAACGCTACCAACAGTATTAGGACAGATCGGTGTCTTCCACTCCTGACTTAATGTGACAAAAGGCACTTCACCTCAGTGGTGCCTTTCCAAATTGCATAAAATGAACTTCAGACAAAGCCAAACACCTGTAGGGTGTTATTTTTCAGCATGCTTCCCCCACTTGCTCCAAAATATCAAAGTCATAAACACAATAAATGACATACTGAGGGATTCACAGACCCTGGTGACTAAATACAGCTAGGCACTGCAGGCAAGATTCAGGACCGTGGTGGAGTGAAGAAGGAAAACCAAGCCATAGTCTACACTTTAGTGGCTAGCCTTGGAGCAAGGCTAGGCCTGAGCACTGTGCCAAGTCTGTGTGACACAAAAGAAGGGAGGCTGGGTGTGTGACCCTTTCCGTCCTGTCTGTGCAGCTGTTCTTCCCGAGATGTAAGGAAGGGAAACGGAGGGTGACACTAAATGCTTTATTGGTTCATTTATTCATACTGGAAGCCGTAAGCATGAAAAGCTAGCCGGACTTAATGAAAAACAGTGAGTGAAATCTCCACTACCACCCTTCACAGAAAACACTGGGATGCCAGAACCGCACAGGCCAGCTCTGGCATAGGCGTCAACAGCAACCCAACCCCGGAAACAGGGGAGCTGAAATTAAACAGGCCCAGTGAGCTCTTCGCTGCTGTCCAGCTTCTAGAAACTCCCTCCTGATGCTCAGCTGTAGGTTTCCCTTGGGACACTCAGGGTTCACCAAGCTAAAAATGGTGACTGTGGCCACCATGTCTAGTAGTGAAATACATGTGTAAATTCCTCGCAAAACAAAGAAGCAATTTATGTTTGGCGCCCTGATCATCTGGAAATTGGGCACGCGTTTCTGTCAGGTGCTGCCAGTGAAGAGTTATGGCCAGAGAATAAGGGCACTCTGTCCGCACTCATACCTGACAACAGTGAAGTCTGTGTCTTTTGTTACAGTGCTCTTCCAAATAGTAAATGCAGTGACACTGGAGCCAAAGTTACCCTAAGATCAATGTGAAGGGTGCGGAGGGGCCATTCCCTAAACAAAAGCAACATTTATTATTTTAAAAATTAAGTGTTTAACCATGCCAGGTGTCGTGGCACACGTCTTTAATCCCAGTACTTAGGTGGCAGAGACCGGTGGATCTCTCTGAGTTTTGAGGCCAGTCTGGTCTATATAGTGAGGTCCAGGACAGCCGGGGGCTACATAATGACACCCTGTCTCGGAAAAGAAAAAGTTTAATCATGGATTTTATGTTGTTTCCCTATTGTGTTCAAATGTAATTTAACATTAAACAATTTAATAGCAGTTTTTCAACATCAGATCAGTTTCATTGATGAATATTAACCATTTTCTCCAAGTAACAAATACATACATCTGCACAGATGCTAAATGTGCATGTGAGGGGTGTGTGTGTGTGTGTGTGTGTGTGTGTGTGTGTGTGTGTGTGTGTGTGTGTTAAAAGAAATAGTTATGATGTTTCTTCTTATTTTGTGTGTAAGGATGCTGTGTGAATAAGTCTGCCTGCACAGATCCACCCCAGCGCATTGTGGGACTCAGCGGCTTCCACTTTTCCTGCAGCAGTTAAGCAGTTACAAGGGAGCTGAAGTGAAAAGGCCTGAGCTTCAGCCCTGTGTTCCCTCCATTCCTGTCCCTACTGGGGAGGGCAGGAAATGCCAGCCTCCACAGGAAAGCCTGTTGCGGTGAGATTTCCCGATTTACTTTATAAATGCAAGAACGCCAGATACAGGCGGAGATAAGCACTCAAGATTGCAAGTGCTTATCATATGGCTGGCTTCTGGGCCCCACAGCCAGGGCTCATTTCTCTTCTAGAAATACAAGCCAAATTTCAGTTTGGTTCCAACTTGAAAGGAGTGCCCAACTGAAACCTGTGGATGATGGCATCCACCCTTGCCAGTCCACTGGAGAACCCAAACCCCTCCAAACAACTGCCAGGTTTTCACCCTGCATATCCCTTCCATAGCAAATTGAGTGGACGTGGCCCTCCTCCCCAACTGCACACTGGAATCAGCTAGGCGTAGGGGCAAGTAAAAACAGAGTGGGGTGTCAGGTTCCCCAAGCTTGCAGCTCGAACCACCCTTGAGTCCTAGGGTCTGTGCCAGCCTGTGTGGTTTTCACTCCCCCCCTTGGTTCTGATGTTTTGTTGTTAGGGCCCTTTAGATAAAACAGGATGTGGCCCTCTAAGGAAGAAGACAGCTAGCTGGTGGAGATGACTGGCTGAGTTAATAGAGGCCATGTTGATCTGGCTCTACTTAAAATCAAGCACCATGCGCTGACAGTCACAGAGCCAGCTTGCTCTTAGGCAGGAGTTTGGGGGGAGAGAATAAGCGATGATGGGGGTGGGGCTTCCACAGTCAAGGAGCCCATCATTTCAAGATCCAGTCTACAGTCACTCTGTCTTTCTAGACACTCTTGGTAAGGTATAACCAACTGTCAAAGATCATCTCCCTGAGAAGTCGTTTGCAAGCGTGAGAGAGAGAAACCCAACCCCTCTCCCACTTTTTTTTCTTTCCCAAGTTCCCACCATTTTGAAACAAGTGTGTAACCCCCAAGACTAATATTTTTAAAAAAACAAAAAACAAAACAGAATTTGGATGAGAACGTATGTTTCCCCCCTCCCCTCCCCCCCCCCAAATTTAAGAGACACATAGTTCACAAAATCTGATTAAAAACCTGCACTAAGAAAAATGAAAGCATGCCTTCCACGCTTGATCTCTTATCTAGGGGAGCCAGCTTCCCTCAGAGGGACTCTCAAGGCTGTGAGCCCCAGTGTTTATTGTGTTTAGTGGAACGCATTGTTTTGTGTGCAGCTGTGACACACAATGAGGGAATATTGAGAGACAATGCTCTGCCTGGGACCCACTGCTCTCACCCCACCCCACCCGCGCACCCCTGTCTCTTAAAGTTGAGGGTCACCAAAGTAATACCGATGACACAACAGACCAATGTTTGTTTAGGAAACTATTTGCATGTCATCTTCTCCTTCTGGAATATGGAAGCATTTGGCCTAATGGCTCTCTGAAAGATAACCTCAGACATTTGTATCAGGGTGTATCAGGGATATTTTGTATATCTTTCTCTCGTCCAATGGACTCCCCACTCCTACCAACCCAAGAGATTTCCAGGTTAAATATAGTTGGAGTCGGGTTGTTTTCCTTTTTCTTTCTCTCCCCCCTCCCCCCCCCCCCCGGCCCAGTTAAACTCAAGAATGAAGGACAGGGACAAATAACACAGCATCTGTATTCGGACAGCTCTGCCCTCTGTTGTGAGTGGCTACAGCGGCTGTGTTCTGTGGTTCTGTGGCATGTGCCGCAAAGGTTTGGGACACTGTTTGCATCTCCATGAGTGCAGTCATCTACATCAGAGCTACAATGGGTGGACCAGCTCTCTCACTCCTATGTCACTCAGCTTTGAACCCTTCAAAGTTGCTGATGACCTCTTAGTAATAGTGACCCTTCCCTACAAAAGGTCCTGAACCTAGTGCTTTCTTTTAATTCTGTTCTCTTTCTTCCCTTTCAGGCTTGAGTAAGGCCAGGCTGATGGAGCAAAGATAACATAGACTTTGCAATCCTTTATCCTCTGTGAGATAACAAGGCAACATTGCTCAGGAACTTACCACTGATGCCCCTCCCTCCCCACACATACATACATGAACGAATGAACCAACTGCTCCATTCAGTCAGGAAAGGCAGAGTTTTCTGGAATCATACTGGGATTTTTGAAAAAGATTATTTCCACAATTTTATACAGAGGAGGGCATGTATACAAAACACATCCCAGGGTCCTGAAAAATACTGCAGATTAGATATAGAGTTATGAAATTTTAAGCTAGAACAGGTATTGTGAATTAGCTAACAGAATGAATTATAAAGTAATTGGTATCTATAAAGTTATGAGCTTTAGAAGAAAAACTTGCTGACGGAAAAGAAGGACTGAAGATGCAGTTGAGGAAATCTTTGGTCTGAGAGAGCTTCTTTGCCTCAATACACCCTCTCCAGTAACTCTAACTCTTCACTGTCCATCTTGGCAAACTCTGCCCATGTCTCCTTCATAGGCTGAGAGGGAATCTGCTCCGCTCAGCTGCACCGGTTCACATACGGACCCTTTGCCCTATCAGCTCACTAATTGTGTACATACTATGACCCCTCCCAAGACCCATTTGTCCACTGAGAATATGTGGCAGCACACTCACACCGGGGTCAGGGTTGGGCAGGCTCTATGTGATGGTAATCAAAGGTCCAGCCAGGTCACACGTGTGATGCAGTGTGATGCAAAGAGGCACTTGTCAACCCCTCTTTCACTGGGCTTCGCTTTGGTCACTGCCTCTATTTCCTGGACTCATCTCGTCTCTGTCCCCGAAACATTCAGAAATTCAATCTACACTTTCAGTCTGCCAAGCAGCACAAGAGACCTCGGAGAATGGGAGATAAGGAGGGTGCCTCCTTGCTGGGTACCTTTTGAAATCTGAAATTCTGTGTTCAAAGGAAAACAAGTGACTTCCCTGTTTCCCCATCATTATAAGAGAAAGGTTAGAAGAAAAAAAAAATACCTGGGAAAGAGGCAGAAACTAACGTGGCCTTGGGTTTTATTTTGGGTAGAAAGGACCCCAAAGATAGAACAAAGGTAGCAAGCAATTAAACAAAAACCATGTCAATATACAATAAAGTGGCAGTAGGTCCCAGAAAGGGTAAACAATGCTCAACCTTGTCACGTCCCTTTGACTTGCTTGGAGAAGCCAAATCATGGAAGATGCATTAATCTTTGTTAGATTCACCATGAAAAATGGTACGGTGGGTTGATTAAGCAACAGAAATGCATTTGCACACCCTGCTGGACAGCAGGGACCCAAGATCAAGGGCCTGGGATGTCTGTTTGTCTCCTAGGCTAAAAGATGGCATCTTCCTTCTGCAGGGTCACAGTGTTTCCTCTGGATTCAGTCTTCTCTGGGCCCTAGTCTGCTCTTCTTATAAAGACCCTTACCATGCTGGACTAGAGCCCACCTGTATGACATTATTCTTTTTTTTTTTTTTTTTTTACTGTGTGACCTCTATAAAAGTCCTGATTGCTAAAGACCTTCACATTCCAGATTCCTCTAAGGCTAGTGTCCCCAAGCATCAGCATATAAATTTTGAAGTGACACAACTCAGTCAAGATCATCAGGATTAGGAGAAGAATGAAGGCTGGAATGACAAGCTCCTAAAACCTTAGAACATTGACTTCGCCACCCTCCACCATCTACGTGCATCAGTGCCACTTGCCAGATAAGGAATCCGAGTCCTAACTGTCTTGCTCAGAACCACAGAACTACTGGACGAACCACCCTGTACCACCCAGATTTCTTCTCCTTTCCCCTAACTGCCAGTCTTCAGTTGTCCCTTGCTCTCCTCCCCTCCACGTCAGTGCAGTGTTGCTTTCTAGACTCTGGGTAGAAAATCTCAGCAGGGCACGGTGGCACACACCTGTAATCTCCCAGCCCTAGGGGAGGCAGAGGCAGGAGGATCTCTGTGAGTTTGAGGCCAGCCTGGTCTACAAAGTGAGTCCAGCTAAGGCTACACAGAGAAACCCTGTCTGGAAAACAAAACAAAACAAAAACCCCAAAACGACCAAAAATCTCCAGGCCAGGGAAGCAGCTTGGTAAAAAGCCACCTGTCCAGTGAGAACTCTATACACCTTTCTTTTGGAAAGCCCTGGAAGTACAGGCTGTCTTTAGTGAGATCTTCCTGTCCACCCTCCCTACCTGCTCTCGCCTCTGGCAGCTACTATATATTTGTGTACAGGTACACACACACACACACACACACATCGTGGCTTGGGGTGCATGTTTATATCTGAAAGCCATCTGAAAGGGGTTCTATAATGCATGTTTCATTATCTGCTCATATGTTTTCTTAGACCACATTTTTTTTTCTTGCTGTCCCTGAGAATGAATACCCATTAAGGCAAATCACAAGAAGAACAGGAAGTTAGTCACAAAACATCAAGGCTTTGTTACAGAGTCTGGAACAGGTAGCACCTCCAACCAGCATGGAAATGGAACCACTGCAGTGAACAGCGATGCCAGGCACGCTCCCTGCAAGGGAGGAGAACCACTTAGGGAAAACTTTGCTCTCAGCATAATTGTGATGGTCTGTGCTGTTTTCCATTCTTCTCTCTCCTGACTGGCAAGGAGAAGGAGAACTGGTTAAAGGTAATTGTCACTTTTTTCTGTACCTGTTGGCATTTGTGTGGACACTGGGTATTCATCTTCAAACGCAATTAGCTCTGTGCCTATCTTCAGGGGGCTCACGAGATGATGAGGAGAAAAATATCTGAGAGATATTTCTTCAACTGAATATGGTCTCAGGACTGTGAAAACAGAAAAAAAGAAGAGCAGTGATTCTCAGCCTATGGGTTGCGATCCCTGGGGGAGGGGGGTCACATGACCCTTTCACAGGGGGCACAACCCAGATACCCTGCATATTGGATATTTACATTGTGATTCATAACTGTATAAAATACAGTTATGGAATAAAAATGAAAATACTTTTATGGCTGGGGTCATGACAACTTGAGGAGCTGTGTTAAAGTAACTGCGATAGGAAGGCTGAGACCCACTAGACTAGAGGGAAGTAACTAAATGGTCTCTTAGAAGTCTCCCTTTAGAAAAAAAAAAGGCGGGGCCTGGTAACACAAGCCTTTGATCTTGGGAGGCTTAGACTGGAAGACCCCAAGTTCAAGGCTGGCCTGAACAATCTAATGAGACCCTTTGTCAAAATCAAAAGTGAAAAGAGGGCCTATGAGGTAGCTCTGTAGTAGAGCACTTGCCTAGGCCTAGGTCAGATCCCTACTATCAATCCTGCAAAACCTAGATAAATAAATAGAAGGACAGAGTGAGGGAAGCACAGACCAGGGATGGTGAGGCAGGCCCTAAACAATTTGTTTAGTGCCACCCCCTCCCTTCCTCTAGCACAGCTGAAGCCCTTCAGACCTCTCTACTTTCCCAAAGAAAGCTTATCTTTAAAATACAGGCTATACACACACACAGTGATTTGTATTGACCATTGTTTGAAATCATATGTGTTGTCTCTTGGAGGGAAAAGACATCTCCCTGAGAATCCTAAGAGCAGAATTCCAGGGGCCTGTGGCTCTGGTCCCTTAGCCCCCTCGCTTCCTCAGCAGCCTTGTTTTCCTAAGCTATGGTCAGGAATGTGCAGGGAGGGGGCAACGTGGCTGTGGGCAAGGATCCCTGGCAGTTCCAGCCACAGTCCCAGGCTGGCCTTTCACCTTCTAGCTCTTGGGTCTGCTCTTATTAAGGAGCAAAATGTTTCAATATGTGGCGCTTTGGGGGCAGGGACAGGAGAGAAAATCGGGATATTGTTGAAAAGGAAATAATGAATAACTCCCTCCAGTCTTCAGCAGAGCCCCCCCACGTGGACAGATCTAGGCAGATAAGTATGCTTTCTCCTGCCTGTTGCCTTTTGGATAGAAATTTCCAGACCTGGTTCAGGAAAGCAGGGAGTGGAGGAGAATGATTCTAAACTAGTTTTGTCAAAGGGTCCAGGAATCTCTGCACTCCAGGGGGAAGGAGGAGAAGTGGACAAACAAAAGTGTGTGAGGCCGGTTGCTGTTTTTACAGATTGACACAATACGCTTCCATCTCTACTCTCTGTCACCTCTGCCTCTGCCCAGACAGCTAAATTAAAATCTAAGACTCACTACTCTGGTCCCCATGGGCTATTCAAGCAGGCCTGGTGATCAGTTCCCCCCAGAGACTCTTCAAGGAAAGGGCAAAGGTGTGAAATCTGCCCACCCCATTATCCAGAGGCAACTGGACAGCATTGTTAGGCAGCCTTGGGGAGACCCGGTCTGGTGGGGGTCGGGGGCAGGGGAAGGCGGCCTCTGATCAGACCATGGTCTCTGAAACCTGAGCCTTATCCAAGGTCCTTCTACAAGGGGAAGAGAAGAAATGAGTAGCATTCTTAAGTCCCAACAAAACAGAAATCGAGGCCAAAACACCTTACTAGTGAGTGCTTTTCAATGCCTGAGCTCCTAAAAAAAAAAAAAAAAATCAAAACTCAGGCATAGAAGTATCTTTGTGGTGGCTGTATTCTACCAAATTCTAAAAAAAAAAAAAAAGCTCTAGTCAGAAAGTGTATTCCTGAGGGTATCAGATAAGGGGCAAGTAGAAAACAGGAGCCTGGATAGGGGTGAGTGAGGACTGCTAGAAAGCTAAGTCTGGAAAGCCATTATTTACACAGCACTCACTACATTCAAACTTCCCCAGAAGTGGCTAGCTCTGTGTGATGCTGTGTGGTTTCTAATTATTCCTAGAGATTTCCTGGTAACATGGGGGAGGTTTCTGGAAAGTCAGCTGGGAGCAGATGAGTGGCTGTCTTTTTAGAACACTTCATAGGACAACAGTTGAAATATTGATAAGAAAACGGAAATCAAATTACAAGAGGGGGAAAGCCAGAGGAAGAGGTAGTGGGGACGCGGCACGCAGAGCTGGCCAGCTAGGGAAAGCTGCTCAGCTCAAACTCTGGTAGCTCCAGGATAGGCTCAGGATGTGCCTAGGCTGAAGCTGCAGTCTGAGCTTTGGGCAAAGAAGCAAATTTTAACTGCAGGTGACCACTAGCTTTAATTCCTCGTTGTCAACGTTTCAGGAGCTGGGTCATAAAATACCATCGCATCCACAGCCAGGACATCCTGAAGCTCCAGGCTTAGTTGGCAAGTGTGTCCTTTAAGGTGAGTGTCCCCTGGCATTTACTGGGGCTTCTGCCCCTCAGCAGGCAGTGCCTGATTCCCGCCCCCCTTTTTCTCTCTCTCTGTCACTCTCTCCTCCTGCACTGGTGCCCTGGCTGTGATTAGAAAACGTGGGGCTCTCTAGGCTGTTTCTTCCTTCTGTTCATTTATTTTCTCCCTCTCTGAACTGGTTTTCAGAGAAAATGGAAAGAGTAATTTTTTAAAAAGGTGCTGCTGTGGTCTGAATTGGCAAAAGAAACCCACACCCACATGCAAGAGAACCCCCATACCTAGTCACTGAACTAGGGAGTGCTTGTGTTATGACTTCAGGAGTCAAAAAAGCTGGAGTTTGTTAGTAGGGAGAAAAGTGCTTTATCAGAAACACATTGGCCTCTGGAGAAGCTGCAGGAAAAGGAAGGAAGAAAAGGAGGGAGAAGGAGGCTGACTCCAGCCTTTAACCAAAGCAGAGGACAGACCTGCTCGGGCACCTGACACCCTAGGTGGCTTGGCTTCTCCAGCCCAACTAGTCTGACCTAATAAACTGCTGCTCAACATGCATGCCCTCTGTTCATTATCCTGAGCTCTGCTTCAGAGCTGCTTTCTTTCGAAGGAGGGAGATCTTAGGTCCTCTGAAAGGAAACTTCACAGACCTCAGACCCTCAGTCTTCCGCCCTAAAACATCCATAGCTGGTGGGAAGAGTGCCTGCCACCAGCCTGGCTCAGTGGTGGGCAGGTGGGACAGCCAAGAAGATCTCTGCCCCAGGGTCTCTGGTTATTCTCTTATGATCTGCCCTCTAGAGATGGTCAGCTTGAAAGGAGTGTTCCCCTTGCCCCGGGCGTGAAGCCACTCACGCCCTTGAGAAGGCTGCAGCATCTGGTGTGTATTTAGAAGGGAGAAATTGCTGGTTCAGTCCTGGAAGTCTCCTGGCCTGAAGTTCTGTGGGCAGAGGTGACCTTTCACCTCCTCAAAGGACCTGACAGATAGGAGCTCTCCATAGCCACTGCCGTCTCTATTTGGATCACCGTGTCCTCACCTTTGCTTTGCTTTTGAGTGACTCAAATCTCTCCTATTTAGGTTGCTTCGGGAGCCTGGAGGAGCCTTCCTCTTGAGCTCAAGATGTTTCAGACAGTCCCTGACACGTCCTCTTACGTCAAGGTAAGACAAGACAGCATCCTTAAACAGGTAATAATCCTCACACCTTGCTCCCCCACCTCTACTTCAGGCCCTTTATCTGGTCCTCCTTTATCCAGAAATTTAAAAAAAAAAAAAGAAAAGAAAAAGTGCATGGGAGGGAAGCCCTTGACTATACTGTCACCAGGATCTCACTTTGGGGAGACTGGGTGGGCATACTGAAGGGTGTGCAGGTAGACTCAAACCTGTGTGGCTCACTGTGCACCTGGCACACAATGGGCACCCTGCTTTAAGGATGTACACATGTTTGCATATGAGTGAATGGCGCATCTGTATATTGCACGTGCTCGTGCATGGATGTGTGGGTGGCTATGTGCAAAGTCATGGGCACAATTATTTCTTTCACTGGGTGGCCCTGCTCTTCCTTCAAACCCACCTAAACCCGCCCATCCATCAAAAGCTCAGATTGCTATATTTCACAGCTCATCGAAGGGGTTGTTTCCCCCTTTCCACAACTGTTCCCAAGAACGTAAACAAACCCAGACTGGGACATCTGGGTTACATGTTTAGTGAAAATCCTCTGCTGGGTGGGGCAGAGAGTGTACACTGAGAGGCCCTGCCCAGAGTAGAGACTGGGCCTCACTCTGCACCCCAGTGGAGGAGGAAAGACTCACAGGAGGTAAGGTTGCAAAGATGCCTCCTTTAGGGCTGGGCTCCTTCCTTCATCCTGTAATACCACCCCAAGTGCCTAACACCCAGAGTCAGCACTTTCCTGCTTTTGAAAAAGAGAAGACTGGGCAAGGGCTGACCTGCCAGAACATCCGCGGTATAGATTTCTTAGATCCAAGGGGCACTAATTATGTGTGTTCGACTGGTCGAGAACTTGTTGGCAGTGGAAAGCATCTTCTCTCTCCCTACCTGCAGTCTGAAGCAGAGGCGTCCACTTCAGGAAGGGTCCGGGAGGATGGGAGGGATGGGGGAGAAACTGGAGTAAAACTATGTCATACTTGGCCCTTGCAGAGATGGATGGATGGATGGATGGATGGATGGATGGATGGATGGACGGATGGACGGATGACTCCCCAAAGCTGCCTCTGTGACCTACGAGATCAGACTGAGGCAGGCAGGGCTTTGGTCTTCAGTTTCACAGAGGCGCAGCTCCTAACCCAACCTCTCCCAGAGTAGAAGCCAAGCCAAGGGGTTCTTCCAGCTGTATACCCAGTGTCCTAACTGGCCTTCATCCTGGGCTGCAGCCTCTTTCCAGCTCACACACCAGGACCCAGAATCTCAGAGATAATAACCCTCCACAGGGCAAGGGAAAACCCAGGCTCTGACCTAGCATTAAGTAAGGGTCATGGAGAAAGCAAGATGGTCCAGAGCAGAGCTGCAAACCAGCCTGGGGTGGGCAAAGGGGCCCTGTGAGAGCTGTGGGTTGCCACTGGAGCCACTTGCGGCAGGAGCTCTTTTCAAGGGGAGGGGGGAATGGATTTTTCAGCAGCCACAAAGTTTGTATTGTTGCACAAAGGAGTGCATTGATGATGGCGAAAGGTCTGTGTGGCAGGGACAATCTTTGGTCTGTTCTGCAGGGTTCCTTCACCAACCATTTGCCAGAGGGGCACAAACTGCCAAGACCCCCACCCCCTGCTGTTCCCTGTCTGCACTGGCTCAGGGTTGTTGACAAACACAGGGAGCCCAGGTGACCTGGCCCCAGGAACCAGGAGCTGAGCCCTGCCCTAAGGGACAAGGGGCACTCTCCATGCAGCTCCTGGATGCTGCTTACTACAGACTGAGAACTCAGCCGTGGTCCTATGCAGAGCACCAGAGCACGTTAGGTCAGGGTGGGAACTGAAGGAACTAGAGAAAAAGAGAGAGGAATCTAGGAGACTCTTTAAGATCCACCCCTATATGCAGTCTTAGATATGGTGATATTGACGGCAGCCTCCCCTGTGCCAGGCCCTGTTCTAAGCATTGCTTTTGTACTATACTATAATAATGACCCAAAGGCGATCTGTTCTGCACTTAGAGATTAATGTGACAGAGTTTGTTCAAGACACAGACATTGAGGACAGTGTAGGAACTGCCAAGCCAAGTTCTAACATTCATGTTCAATATACCCTTTTGAGATGGTTTGTTTGTTTGTTTTGTGTGTGTATTTGTTTTTTGTTTTGTTTTTGTTTTTTGCTCTTTTTGTTTTGTTTTTGTTTTTTGCTCTTTTTGTTTTGTTTTTGTTTTTTGTTTTGTTGTTGGTGGTGGTTTTTTTGTTTTTGTTTTTGTTTTTTGTTTTGTTTTGTTGTTGTTGTTGTTTTTGTTTTTTGTTTTTTTTGTTTTTTGTTTTTGGTTTTTCAAGACAGGGTTTCTCTGTGTAGCCTTGACTATCCTGGACTGGCTTTGTAGACCAGGCTGGCCTCCTCTGCCTCCCAAGTGCTAGATGCTTCTTAGTCTGAGGCCATGCTGCAGAGTGGAACACTGGCTCAGACAAGTTTAGAATCCAGGGGAGTGCCGTTGGCCAGCCTGAACTTTCACACACGGCATCTGGGTTTAGAGGTGGATGAAGAAGCCCAGAGACCCAGTGGGATAACTCGTCCCAGTAATAGCACAATACTGGAAGAACTTATTCCATCTAGGGATGGGGTACTTCCTTGAGACCTGATGCACAAGCACGAGCCTGACAGGGTTCTCCTCTTTTTTTGCTCTTTGCTGTTTCCTTCTGCTCTCCAGTCTGCCAGCCTGAAGAATCTGTCCTGGCTGCTTCCCAGGGGAGACCCCCGCCCCTCCCCGCCGCCGTCACCCCACCCTACCCCCGCCCCCCACTCAGACAAAGGGAGGCTGCTGGGTCTCTACTCTGCCCTTGAGTACCTCGCAGGTCCTGAAGCCCCGCTTCAAGGACAGTGGTCCGTATTTGGAGTGGATATTGTATGGGGCTACTGGGAGGTCGAATTGGCTGAGATTCCAGAAGCTGAACCCACCCGCAACCTCCAAAGTCCCCATCACGGCGCCACCACTGGATGAGGGTCGCGACACCCGGCTGGTCTCCACCTCCTGTCAGCCTGAGCTCTCTGGTCAACCTCCGACTCCCTTGAGCTTTCCTCGAAGACGCCGAGTGGTCTGGGGGGTTCAGCTTCCAATTGCCTGGGGCTCGGGTCTCCAAGACCCTCCTGGCCTGTCCCCCCACCCCCCAAGGCTCTGCAGGCGCTGGGGCCTCCCACGTAGCGTTTTGAACCGGGTCGGTGCTAAGGCAAGAACGAGCGTGGGGTGCGGGCAGGGCGAGCAGAGGCTCTAAATCTTCCTTCAATCTGTGAGTGGATGAAGTCTGAGAAACAAATTCAAAGCAGGCGCTCCTGCAGAGCCTTCCTGCAGAAATATTCCCCAGCATTCAAGCGCATCCAGGGGCGGTTCAAGCTGCCTTGTTTGGCTAAGGTCAGACGAGACTCGAGTTCTCCAATAAAAATAAATCTCAAATTAATTATGGCCTCGAGCGAGAGGCCAGACACTTGAAGCTGCAGTTGTGCAGTCTGGAGTTTTGGCGATCGCCTGCCCACCCCCTTCCCCCTCCACTGCCCGCCCCCCCTCTGCTTTGCCAGCTAGATACCCTCTGAACTAGATCGGAGAAGAGAACTCAAGAGAGGCTCAGCCAAGACTTTTTGCCGGACCTGGCATCTTTAGGAGCTTCAAGCGACCCAGCTGTCAGCGACCCAGCTATCAGTGGGTCCAGAGGCACCCCAGGAACCGAGCTCCAATTGTCCTGTCCCCCCAACTCCCGTCCCAGGCTGGGACCAAAGGAGCCCGAGAGAAGCTTGTGTCTGGAAAGTCTTGACCCGGTCAAAAGGGTTGACATTGAGCTAGCCAAGACACGTTTTGTTGGCCGTTCCCCTCCCTGGGGAAGCAGGACTTCCGCATCTTTGAAATTGTCAAGTGTATATGGTGGTGCAAAGCAAGTGGTCTCGTCAATGTCTTAATGAAAATTCTCCAAATTCAAATGCTTCCTAAATATTCTCCCACGTGTGCGAATATACAACTTAGAAATGCACGCCAAGATGTTTTGTTGTTGGATTATTTTTTTTTCCAGTTGGCTTTAAAAATGTTTAGCCTAGCTTTTTTTTTTTTTTTTTTTTTTGGCTATGAGCGTCCCCTGACCTGAAAGTCAGGAATGGGCTGGTGGAACAGCAGCAGTGGTACCAGCACCAGCTCTTAGCCCCCAGCCCTGCCCAGTCTGGGAAAGAGTGAAGCCCGCCAGAGCGCCAGGAAAGAGGGCGTACACCGCTGTGTGGGCAGGGGTTGCCGGTCCTGAGCTAGGCTGGTAGGCAGGGAAGAGGAGAGCCCTTTTGAGAAAGCCAGAAAAAGAGGGGGAGGAGAGGGGGAGGAAAGGGAAGGGGAGTGAGAAGTGAGAGACGGGAGGGACTGCCCTCTCCTAGCACAAGACAGTTTTCATTTGCAGCAGGCCTCACCGCAGGCTCTCTATCAATTTGTCTCAATGCAAACATTCAAAATATTCTCTTTGGCTGCTCATGAAAACAATGTGAGCTGCCAGGATCAAACCGTCTTTCCAGATGTCTGGTGGTGACCACATTAAACAGGGCAGACTTGTTTACTGTTGTGTTTGGTTAGGGCTTTCCCCCCTTTGGGATTTAAAAGAGAGCCAGGAGGATAGAGCAGTTCCATACCCCCAGTTACATAAGTGGGCGAACTTGCCCACCAGCCCAGCACCGTAGGATGGAAGGAATCAGACATTCTATGCCAGATCTGCTCAAAATTGGGGGGCTGAGACCCCTGTGAATACACAGTAGGTTCCTATGGAAGGGTTGGTGGTAAACAGCAAAAAAAAAAACAAAACCACAAACAAACAAACAAACAAAAACCACCCCGCAATAGTGCCTATGTCTGTCTATGCAAGGGGGTGCCTGTACTAACCACCCCCCAAACTATGAAATTGCTTTAGTTTTGCAGTTTACTAACTCAGTTTTGCAGGTAGAGACAAAAAGTATTCTTTAGTTCCCTAGCTGAGATGGGAGTTCAAGTCTTCCGTTTTGACCTGGATTCTTGTTAAACAACACCTGGGTGAGAGAAGGAATTGGGCTCAGAAGTTAGGGACTTATTCCAAGGACTGCTCCTCGGCACAGTGAAGATGACTGTCACTGGCCAGATCCACAGAAGTTGAAAAGAAAAACCTGGTGATGGTCTGCTAGTTGGTGCTTATTAACGGGGTGGGGGTTAGTGACTACATGTGGGGTGGCTATTAGTAGTCTCTGTGACTGTCCAGTGCCTGAAAGGGGGAACCTCTGAATGGAAAAGTAAACAGAAAGAAGCATAGTGTGGCTTGGGTGCACCCTCCTGAACGCTACGCTACGTTGTTGTTTGAATGTCTGTAGAGTCTGGGCTGAAAAGGAAACAATTTGGGGTTTGAAAGGATGTAATTCATTCTTCCTTTCCCTTTAACCTCTTTCCTCTCTGGAAAGCATGTGGAAACGCTGACGGGAAGAGCAAGAGGGCGGGCAGCCTGGCCGCGGACAGGAAAGGGTTAAGCCTGATTTCTTTTAATTGAACTCCAGAACTGGTGGCCCCAGGCAAAGGGGGGGGGACGGGGACTGACCCCGCTAGCGGTAACCAGATGTGGCGGTCCCAGGGGAGCCCCGGAGCAGACCCCTGGATTGAGAAGCAGACAGGAGGAGGGGGAGTGGGCTCGGCCCTCACCCCACCCCCCACAGTAAACCGAGTCTCAATTGCTGGCAGGCTGCACCGCCACTCCAGGTCTGGTCACGTTCAGACCCGTGTCTGTATTCGAACCCCAAATTGGAGCTGAATTGATGAGACTAATTTGGATAGGGGGGAGGGGGAGGGAGGGAGGCGAGAGAGCGCAATTGCTCCTGAAGAAATAAAGAATTAATAAGTCACCGTTTTGCCGCCGTGGACACCCTTTTGCTTTTTTTTTCTTTCCAATTTATTCGGATCTGCTCTGGATTTTTCCCCCCTCTTTTCCCGGGAGGACTCATAAAATAAAAGTGAGAAAGTCCACAGCGTGGTCTGAAGAGCGTGGATAAGGTAACCTGTTTTGGAAGTCGGGGAGATGGGAGTCAGGCCGCGAGCGCCGGTACCCCCAGAGGCCGCCTTAACTCGAGCGCTCCCGGGTCAGCTGGGAAGGCAAGAGATCTTACAAAGAGCCAGGGGGGGCAAAGCGAGTAATGCCGCTGGGTGGGGATGACAGCCCCTACCTAGCTTAGACCCTCGGAGCGACAGGTCTCATCCAGGAATGTTGGGTCTGTGCTGAGCCGTGGCAAGCCGCGCTCCCGGGTCCTGCTTAGTAGTGTGGAGGGCACACTAGCCCCAAAGTCAGTTCCTTGGTGGCTGCGATGGTATTGAAGGGCAGGACTGAGTCTTGGGCCGTTGGTTCCAGATAAATGAGAGGCTTTAAGCCAAGAAAGCATGGATAAGTGGCCTAGGATGCAGCTGGTCCGCCTCCTTAGGAGGATGGGGGGGCCTGAGTCGAGGCGCGCCAACGCACGGGAGCCTCTTTCCTAACAATGCTTGATGTGTTGTCACACTCTTGACAGCTCAGGTCCGCGGGACCCAGAATCCGGGTTGAGTCCCTCCGGAGTCCAGAGCTAGGGTGCGAAAAGTCCTTTCGGGTGCTTCCTTCCTTCCTTCTCTCTTCCTTCCTTCTTTCCTTCCTTCCTTCCTTCCTTCCTTCCTTCTTTCCTTCCTTTTAAAAATAGTCGATTTGCCTTGAACTACATCCGAATCTCCTCTGGTAGTCTCCGCCAGGTTATCCCCTGTCCTAGCAAACTCTCCCGCCTTCTTCCTCCCATCCCCAAAAAGTTTGACTCCGGCTGGAAAAAGCATTAATGAATGTATCTGTGGGAAGAAACGGAAAGTGAATGAGTCAGGAGGGCCACCTTCGGCCAAAGGCCCAAGGGAAAGGAAAGAGGCCAGAGGCATTTGGCTTTGGATTTGGGGGGGGGTGATGGGGGAGTTGCAGACTACAGGAATCAGGGCGCGGACACTGGGCGTGGACCCCGTCATTGTTCCTGGCCAGCTCTTATCTCCCAGGAGCAAGTATCCTGTGAGCGCAGTGCATGAATGTATCTGGGCATCTCGCGTATATTTATATAGCGAGTGATGCGAAAAGCAGGGCTAGGCAAGGAGAGGAAGAGGGGTGTGTGGGGGAGGGAAGACAAGAGAGAGCAGAGAAGACAGAGGAGAGAGAGAGAGAGAGAGAGAGAGAGAGAGAGAGAGAGAGAGAGAGAGAGAGAGAGAGAGAGAGAGAGATAGGACTTCCTCCCCGATCGCAAAGTGAAGTCACTTCCCAAAATTAGCTGAAAAAAAGTTTCATCCGGTTAACTGTCTCTTTTTCGCGTCCGCTACAACAACAAACGTGCACAGGGGAGCGAGGGCAGGGCGCTCGCAGGGGGCACTCAGAGAGGGCCCAGGGCGCCACAGAGGCCGTGCCGGGCTAATCTGAAGGGGCTGCGAGGTCAGGCTGTAACCGGGTCAATGTGTGGAATATTGGGGGGCTCGCCTGCAGACTTGGACAAATGGACGGGACTATTAAGGTAAGCAGCGGGACAGTGGGCGCTGGCGAGGGCCGACCGGGCGGTGGGAGGGCTGGGCGGCGGGGTCCCGGAAGACGTGGCCGATCTCCCTTCCTTCCGCGCCCCGGCTTCGCGCTGACTCCTCTGGGAGGCGAGTCCCCCCTTTCCGAGGAGGCCGGTCAGCCTTCCCGCCCAGAGCGATCTACCCTTCACTCCTTGCGCCACAGTGGAGTCCGGCAGGCTCCCATTGCGCCGCCCGCCGGGCTGCGACACCCAGCAGCTGAACCTGGGGACCCCGGGGCGGACCAGAGTCGAGGGCGGGAGATCGCCGGGTCCTTTCCAACCCGGCACCCAGGCGACCTGCCCAGGCGCCAAGCACTCGTCTAGCCGTCAGCCTTCTCTCGCCAGAGGCCAAGAGAGAGCAGCGCCGACAGGAGCAGCGTTCGCCACTGGCTGGGGGTCCCGGGTCCCCGGCGCAAGTTAGAGGATTAGCTGCGGGCTGGGAGGGATGCAAGGGAGTGCGTCTGAGGATTGGGCTGAGCCGGCAGGTCCAAAACGAAGCCCCTGTTTACATGTCAGCTAGACTGGTTTCTCTTCCCTCTTGCACTCTTTCTGCCCGGCGATTCGCAGACTGCCGGCTGCCCGTCGCTTAACGGGCCCGCCTCGCTGCTCCTCCGGTTGGGTATCTCCAGACTCGGCCGCCGCCGCTCCTCTGCACCTCAGATCTCATACTCTGTGTGTGCGCCAGCTTCAGAGCAAGGGTCCCAGGAGCTGTCCTCTCAGTAAGAATCAACCTTCTTCACAGCCGCCCCGCCTGCGGTGGCTGGTTCTGAGCCCATGGCCTGGGGCTGTCTTGCGGATTCCACCCCCAGTCCGCCTGGGTCTAGGTTGCAAAGTGCAACCCTGAAGACCCGTGAGTCTGGGTTCCCTGTCATGCTTCAGAAAGGGTGACTGCTCCCTCTGAAATGGGGAAGTAGGGCCAGGAGCAAAGAGGAGGGACACCCCCTAACGTGACTAGCCTTAGAGGACTTAGGAGAATGAATGAGACCAGACATTATTAGCTTCAAGGCTGCACACCAAGCTGGAGTTGGTCTGGAAAAACTATCAAGCTGGTGAGGTGGGGGACTGGCAGGACCGCCGCCATTCCCTAGAAACCAGAGGAATCAACATCCTACCCATGGCTTAACTGAGAAAAGGTTAAGGTGTTGGCTTTAGAGAATTCAGCAGGTTTTGATCTTCTGGGTGGGGTCACAGTGTTTTTATTTTCTGAGTCCCCCCCCCTGCCTTTCCCCCACCCCAAGTCTGCCTTTCTGAAATATGCTGACCTACGTAAAGGCACCAACTGAAAGAACTTGAAAACAGAGATGAGATATCTGATTGTAACTGGTTTTTTTTTTTAAAGACAATCTAATAGCCACAGGTTTATCAAACTTGACTTGAGTGGGTGGGTGAGAGAAGTGCTGTAGAGACCTGAGAGTGGAGGTCACTGGGCCCTGTTTCTCTGCTTCCTGTTGCTGTGCAAGTGCCTACATCCCCTGCTTCAGTAACCAGATGCTCCTCCTAAGATCTTCACATCCCCATTCAGAGCACCTTCTACTGGGGGTGGGGGAAGTGGGGGGGCCCACGACTCCCCTCTGATCCAGCAGGGTGGGAATAGGGCTCCAGAGACTTGATGTGGACACTCTGAGAAGAGGTGAAGCAACATGCGTGCAGTGTTCAGCCCTCTAAGCACAGGCCCTGAGCCCTGGAGGAAGCTGTAGTCTTGTGTACCCAGGATGTGTTAAGCCCTGCTTTGTGCAACTGGGGTGGACATGGCAGACACTGAGAGCAACCTTAGACTGGGAACTTGGCACTTCATGCCAAGGATGGGACCGAGGGCAAAGTGTGAATGACAGGAGCCCTCAAGCTCGTCCAAAGCCACCCAAAGGACAGCTTGTTCTGGGAGACTGAACTCCAGGGTCAGTCGCTTCTCAAGCTATCCTCTGTAAAAAGCAAGGTTCAGGGAGATTGAGTCGTTAGTGTAGCCCTTAGCATTTTAGCCATGTGGAAGCCACAGGGTCCTATTTACACGTGGCCTTTTGGTTTTAGGGATACTAGACCCACTTACACAATGGTTCAATGCTATACTTGGTGTACATCCTGAAAGGTACTGAATTAGAAGACCAACCAACTCCTGGTCTTGCTATATGAACTCACAACTATAAATCATCTTTGAGCTTCATAATCTTCATTTAAGAACAGTCCCATGGGACTTACTATACGCTGGTGTTTCCAGCCACTCATATTCTAAACCGCCCTCCCGCCCTGCGTTGACAGAGGTCAGAAGTCACTATAGACACAGATTTAGGGTGTGAGTTGCCAATTTAAACAGCCTGGAACAATCAGCTTTGAGTGAGTCTATGATGTGATTTGTATGCACCTGCATGCATCTTCCTCAATCACAAAAGCTGAAAATGCCTGTGAGTCTCGGTGCCCAAGTAGATGGCTCAGGATGCCAGGGACGTCCGGCTTTCTTTATAGTAGCTCTCTGTTTTGTTTAGCATTCAGAGACCCTTTGGGATCATAAGTTAGTTCCCACTCGTGCTGCCCTCTTCCAAATTATCTTCTCTACTTTTCCAAGAGTGTCTCTTGGGAGAACTTGAATGGGGAGCCTTATAGTCTGTTTGCCCTTCTTTAGCTACAGACGAACTAACCTGCTGTATTAAACAACACACCCTACCCCACCCCGCTCCCCACAGTGATATTATCAGTGTTGGGAGGCACGTGACACAGCTTGTTGCTTGAAGAAATGACCTGGTTTCAAACTGCATCTTAGTTCTAGGCAGGCGTCTTTTGATCAGACTGATGCCATCTGCAGAAGTGTGAAGGTAAAGTGCACCATCGCAGACTGGGAGCCAAGCGAGAAGCATTAGCCATGCGTGTGAAATTGAGAAATCAGAGAAGGACTGGAGGAAGGCCTCGGAGAAAACGTAGCTCCCTCCTCTTTCTACCACTTACCTACTGTGTGTGTGTCATAGCAAGGCTCCCAGCTCCTGAGTCTCAATTTTCTCATGAGTAAAATAGGTCTAAAGAAACTTCTTTAGATAAGCCGCAGTGAGGATGAGATAAGATCTTGTACTTTAGGGGGATGCGCATTCCTTGAACTTCATCTCGCATTAGTACCCGTAGAGATTGGTTGCTCACAGTAAGTTGAACATAGGTCTGAATTTATCCTTATGCATATTTCATGACGTTGGTGTGTACTTGTGATGCACTTCTCACGTTCTAAGGCTCTATTTCATGTACGTAGGCTAAACAGCAGTTGAATGTCTTTAGGGAAGGTGATGGATGCACACAGACACTAAGGTGATTAGGGCTCACCTATGGTCGTGCTCTTCCGGGTGGGATAGCACTACTAGTAAAGTAGAAATGGAAGAGAGTAGAGATAGCATTTCTAAACAACCACTAGGCGATGGTCAAGGAAAGAGTAAAGCTGCCATCTGTGAACCAGAGAAGAGTCATAGGCCAGACAGAGGGCAGGCTGCTGCTCTTGGGGCAGAGAAACGTGGGAAGGTGCTCGGGAAAGTAGCAGTCAAGAGAGCAGCACGCTAAGAATAGGGGCAAGCTTGGCATCACCCTCCCAGCACACCACCTCAGCGTCACCTACATTCACAGGGACTCCAGGCAAGCTAGATGGTCACTTTGTCTGTCTCCGTGACCACATGATTGCTCTCTGAAGTGGCTTCCAAGTGAACTGTTGCCACTAAAAAGCTTTCTTCTCATAGGTGTGCAACTTTAAAGTTTTAGAGACTATATTTGGCCTGACATTTTCATTTTAAGTATGGGAAAACCAAGGTCTGGCATGATAAATGGTAAGTTCATGATCACAGAGTGAGGATGCTGGGTTCCTAGGAGATATCAAAGTACATTGAAGATAAGATGTCACTTGTCACATCATATAAAATTATAGAATACTGAAAAAAAAGAGCTTTAAAAAGACAAATCATGAAATATCTGGTACCTTAAACTAATAGCACTTCTGCAACTTAGTGGCAATATATATTATATTTGCCCTATCTTGAATTAAATCTCTACACAAACACAAACACACAGACACACAGACACACACACACACACACACACACACACACACACACACACCACAATATCCAATTTTTCAGATAGGTTTGGAAAATACAACTATTTTCCAGAATAAATCTGTTTTGATCCTATGCAACACAAACAAAATTTCCATTACCAAGAAACTATCCAAACTATACCATTATTTAGCCAGCAGGCCATTATACTGACGGTAAGCAGGTGCAGAAAATTAAGTTTTGCCTCTTTAAATAAAACACTCTCATATGTATTAAGACAGACCTATTTTCTAAACAGTGAAACAAGCATGTCTTTAGTAACAACACTATTAAATAAGTTTTAAATTTTCAATGTCTTCTTTAGTTTGAGGTTGAGAAGTAAGTTGGCATTGATTTTCAAAAATTGTTTGGCTGAAACCAAACCTTCTTGCCACCCCCTGCCCAATGTAGCATTAGTCTAATTCCAAGAAAAAAAAAAAAAGACAAAGTTACATCCATAAACTTCCATTTATTTTACCTTAAATCTCACAAAATATTCCCAAACTAAAGAGTCATTCAGCTTAAAGCTTGAGATACAAGATTTTAGATTAGACCATCTTTCGTTACTTAGAATGGGAAATCTACAGCTTAATTCCATTTAGGCGTTTGTCTGTACAATGTTGGCACAGAATATTTTTGTTTTGAATAAGATGAATTTTTTAAAGACTGAATTTAAAAGTTTGTCTATCTTTTGTTCAGTGTGTGTGTGTGTGTGTGTGTGTGTGTGTGTGTGTGTGTGTAAGAGCATGCACGTGGAGATAACGGGATGACCTGGAGCATTGGTGCTCACCTTCCACCTTGTTTGAGATAGGGTCTCTTTGCTGTTAGCTGCTGTGTGCAGCAGCCTAGCTGGCTCTAGATCTAAAGACTCTGCTGTTTCTACCTCCCATCTCACAGTAGAAGCCCTGGGAATAGAGATTTGTGTTACTTCTGTCTGGCTTTACGTAACTCTGGACATTCAAACTCAGGTCTTCAACCTTGTGTGGCAAGCACATCACCCACTGAGCCATCCCCCTACCTCAGCATATTTGTGCTTTTCTGGGGGAAAAGTCTGTGTATCGTTGGCTTGCCTCAGATTCACCACGTACTTAAGGGATGGCCATCAACTTCTGAGTCTCCTGCTTTCACCCACTGGGTGCTGGGCCTACAGGAATGTGCTGTGTGCCTGCCCATAATCCTTTTTTTAGTCATCTCAAAGTTCTGCAGGTGCTCTTCTCTGCAGGAGACTACACCCTGTTTCATTTTCTGTTGTTTTCATATCTGCCATGTCACTGAGTAAAGCACTTCAGGCCATTTCTCTAGAGGCAATAAGAGAAATCACCATCCATTCCCCATGCTGTCTCCCCTAGGTCCAGCAGCTTTGAAATGTGGCAATGTCCAGAATAACAGTTTTCTGTATGAAATGGACACTGTATGATAACCGACCATGTAAATTCAACTGCTGCTCGGAGCCAGACCTGGTGACCTGTCTTGGACTCTCAACTAGATAATGATCTGTGTGTGTCAACAGGGTTTATCAAGTGACATGACATCTCTGTGCAAGGGAAAAGCAATCCGAAGTGCCCAAAGAAAGAACTAATGAAAAGAGCTACAAGGGTAGTTTCTTAGTCCTTGCTCCCTTAGCAATCACTTTCTTCAGTCCTATGGAGTTTATAATGCCATAGCGCCATTTCACACAGAATAAATGGAAGTTCAGAGAGGTGAGCCTACTTGCCCAAGATTGCAGCTAATAGGTGGCAGGGCTGGGGTTTTCAAGCCTAGTCTTTCTGGATTGTGCAATGCTGGCTTCTTCTGCATACACCAGCCATGCTACTTCCTGACATAAGTGAATCTAGAAGCTGGCCTTGAGGTATCAATTTGCACATAGTAATATGGTCAAAGGCTTTGGAAAGGAAATGCATTGGGGAAGGCACTGGAAAAAGTAGACAGAAGTAGACTATGGAATCCCTTAGCTACTGTGATAAAGAATCTGGGAATATATAATATTTATAATAAGAAATAATCAAATTTTAAATTGACAATAGTCTACATAGCTGTACAAATCCCCTAGTGATTGTGTTCTTCGCACTATCATGCTGCTGCTTAGTCAATAGATATGGCAGTGGCTTGTTAGAAACTTTACAGAAGCTTCTAGTGAGCCACCAGGGCTAGATAGACAGTGAGTGATGACTTTGGGAAAACAGGAAGGTCTTAAAGACACTGCTTACTAAGCAGGCATTAAGTGAGGGAGGGAAAATTCCATTTCTTCTGCTCTTATAAAAATGTGATTATACAGGAATAGGGCACATGCCTGCATTCCCAGCACTTAGAATGCTGAGACAGGAACATCCCAAGTCCAACGACAGTCTGGGACACATAGTGATTTCAGAGTCAGGCTGAGCTACATGCCAAAACCCTATTTCAAAGACTGAAGGGCTGCAAAATTGGTTCAGTGGTCAAGCATGTGCCTAGTATTCATAGGACTAGACCTGGTCTCCAGAATTACAAAAAAAAAATCTATTTTAAAAAGTTCATTGTTCCATTTGCTCCTTCAAATACAACCTCTTTCCCCAGTGTTCTGGGGAATCTCAACATGAGATATATTTTTAATTGGAAGGTCTATCCTAGGTGCCAACTTCAGCTCTTTTTAAGAATGAGTCAGCAGATGGTAACAGAGACCATTCAAAAGGGAAGGTTGTTTCCCCGAGACTCAAACCAAACTTCTATGGAAATTCATAGAAGTGTGACATTCTCTCATGAATAGATTGGACCTCCATTAGTAGTGCTGACATTTCACCTGATCAAACCAAGACCCAGATACTTTTGTGCCACATCTCAGTAGGATCAGAGACAGAAGGAATAATAGTGTATCCTCAGTTGTTCAGACCAACTTCACAGGAGCTTCGAAATTACTCAGACCTAACATCTTTAAGATATTTCCTGTCCTTAGGAACAACATACCGGCAATTTACTTTATGATCAAAATCTCAGAGTCCTAAAGGTTTCAAACTCTCAAGGAGGACACAGACTTGGGTCCTGTGGAATGATTTCCCAAGAACAGGCCCATTCGCTCAGCCAGAGCTTTGCATCCAAGGTCATGAAAGACCTTATGTCACTTTTCAGTAAACACACTCAAGAGGCCTGAACTACAGGTGACAGGGGAGCATGGGCCTTGATTTTCTGGACATGGGTGGCTTTACCATATGTACTAGAACCCAGCAGTCCAGAAACAGATTTTTTTCATTCTGGCTATACAAGCGTTCATTGATTTTATGTGAAAAGGAGTCTAGCCTGAAAGCAAATAATTGTGCTCTGCCATTTGTGCAGCAAAAAGGTGAGAAAAAAATAGGTTAATATTGTAACTTATTCAGCTTCTAACTGGTCTTTATGTTGATTCTGTTATAATCCACCTAAAGGCATATATTTGGGTTGAAATTTATATGCCTATAGAGTCATTGTGTACTTAGACATTTGTCCTTTATACACTTATTTATTCATCCAAATTGAATAGTACAACCAGGCACAGTGTTCCAGAGAGGATCTACATCTGCCAATGAGGACAAGAGGGCTCCATTATTTCTTTCTCTATTTCCTTATTTTGAGCTCTGGTGATCTATGATTCCAAAGAAGGCTATTTGGGGGGACTGTTTATACATATTTTAATGTTGTGGACACATTTCGTACAGTGTCCCAAGGTGACAACAGCGTAGAACTCCACAGCTCCTACTTCTCAGGTGATATTAGTCCTTTATGCTGGCATTTTTGGAAATCCAGAGCTTTAGCCAAAGAAATTTCTCCTTCTTCTCTTTCTTTGGGTCTTCAATGCGTAGATTAACATGGAGACAAAGAAAACAAGTAAAGCAAAAAGACAGGGCAGCTTTGTGGCGCAGTGGCAGAGCAGCATGACCAAGGTGTTGCGTTTGTTCACCAACACCACAAAGCAAGCAAGCAAACTGAAGAGATGAATGAGAAAGCTTGGAGACGGTCTCTCATACTTATTATCCAGTGCAATGGCTACTTACAGATCAATCAGAAAAAGACTACTTGATGAGAAATGGGCAAAGACCCTAGAAAAAGAGACACCCTAGATGAAGAGGAAGAGCATACTTAAAGATCTTCAAATGAAAAGAATGGGAGTCCTACAGTTGTAACCAAAGAGGATAGCAAAGGTAAAAGGGCATAAAAATTAATGTGCCATGTTAGAAAGGGTGGCTGCCTTACCATAATCTGTATTCATTCAGATACTAAAGATGTGTGGACAAGATACTTATAGTAGCATCTTTACAATGGCAAAACAAACAATTGTTTATTTAATCAAAAGTAAAGTGACAGATAAATAATTAGGGAATCGGCCGGGCGTGGTGGCGCACGCCTTTAATCCCAGCACTCGGGAGGCAGAGGCAGGCGGATCGCTGTGAGTTCGAGGCCAGCCTGGTCTACAAAGTGAGTCCAGGACAGCCAAGGCTACACAGAGAAACCCTGTCTCAAAAAACCAAAGAAACAAAACAAAACAAAAACAAAAAATAATTAGGGACTATATATATATATGTATATATATATACATGCCATGCTAATATTAAATGAAATAAAAATACTTCCTATAGACAGTAATTTAGGAAGTTCTCAATGGAATATTATCACATAAAAAAGAAAATTCCAAATTATATAGCCCATATATGGAAAAAATTTAAGTACACATATGTATGATTATTTAGGTACAAATATTTCTAGAAGTATATACACTAAATGCTTAAAACTAGATACCTCTGAATAGGTAAACATAGATGCCTATCTTTCATATCATAAATTCAGGGAGCTTCTTATTCTTTAATCATTAATATATATTACTTTCACAATTTAAAAAAGCCTAAGTTTTGAAGGTCTGTTAAAGATTTTTTGAAACCATTCTAACCAAAGCATATGGATCCCAGAGACTTGAGATATTCTTTTGAGAAATAGTGGGGCCAAGAAGTCACATACTGTGTTTCTAGCCAGGCTATCCCTCAACGCAATCATTGGATCCTGGGCAAGTCACCTGGCTTCTGGGGGCTTACTTGACATTTCTCTCTTTAATCGTTCTGTGTGTAAGCTGAGGTACAATGACAACATTCTCTTCCAATCCCAAGTTCATCCTGGCTGGGTTGTGGACTTCTGTGTCTGCTTTTGGAGTGTAGGTGACTGAACCACTTGACATTCTTTCTGGTCTAGTGTGGCTGCTCTAAGATCTCAAGACTGTTGTGCTCTCCAGTGTCTCTCAAGGTCAACCATCAGCTGAGCTCTTAGAAGGTACTTTGTGAGTTTCTGGAAGCCAGTTGTCTCCACTGGCAACTCATGGTGCAATGGTGTTGATCCCTACGTGTTGACACCATCTAAGAATAGGGCCCAACTCTCCGCTGAGGTCTTAGACTCTTTTCTAAAACTCAGTCACATTAAAACCCAAAACACATTTGGCTCCAAGAGCCTGTACCCTGGACTTAAAAAAAATCCTATTTAATTGAAGGGAAATTGAATTTGTCTGGTTTTTATTCATTTACACTTAACTCTTAAGAAAACAATATTTTGAGGACTTATTTGATGTCTAAGAAGAATGTTGAGCTTCTTAATGAGTTTTCAGGAAGGCTTTTTATTTTTTTTTAATGCTTCTTAAAACAGGAAGTGGTACTGTGCTATGGACAAACATGGTCTGCCCCAGAAGGCCCCATTTGGTGTGAAACAGTATCACGGGCCATGTGTGTGGACCCAGTGGTCCAACTAAGGCCTCTTTTCTTCTAGTTTTTACCTTAGGCTGAATGCATTACTCACCATCCACTTAAGGGGTATAAAAACTTGGATGATCACAGTTACAAAAAAATTAAAAATCTAGTTATTAATCTGGCTTTAGGCACTGATTTCTGACCCTTAAGACACATTCCCCTTGTTCTTTATAGCAATCTTGTGATATATGTATTGTTTGCATTTTTGAAGCAATTGACTAACTTATTCACTGTAGTCTATTCAAGTTGAAAGGTGGAAGCAATTATCTAGACCCAATCCTACTGCCTCCAAAGCTTATGGAGCCTAGTCACTATGAAAAATCACCAAATGAACACATATGCCTTCATGTAGTTTAGGACTCAAAGTCTGACTCTTCTTTTGTCTTTCTTTAGCCTCCTGGTCTTGGATGTTGAACCCCAGGCTTTGCACATGCTCTAGGCAAGTGCCTTACCATTGAGCACTATTCAAAACAAGGCTGCTGTTGGGTTTTTGTTTGTTTGTTTGTTTGTTTTACTTATTTACTTTTTGTTTTTAGACAGGGTTTCCGCTAAGTTGCTCTGGTTGGACCTAAACTTGATCTCTAGTCTAGGCAGGCCTAGGATTTGCAATTCTCCTGCCTGCACCACACGGCTCAGCTCTAACCCACCTTGTGAGGAACATACAGATTTCGCTGTTTCTAGTCGCCGTGACTCCTGAGCGCAGGGTGTGCTCGTCAGATTCACTAAATTGCTCATACTCCACCACCAATCATGCATGAAGACTTAAGCTCTCCCTGTGTCTCCAGGAAAAAGCCAGCCCAGCTTTGTTATCAGGTGTACTGCAGGTGGGCAACAGACAGGCTGTGTAGCTGACTGGCTCTGTTTTACCGTAGTGAACCAAGAGGCAATTCAACATAAGTTCTGTAATTCAACAGAGAATACGTGGCTACTTTGACTTGACAACGCCTCCTCTTCTGCCTCCCTCGTTTTCTCCTTTGTCGCCTCTACCCCTAACTCTAACTCTCCTTTCCCTCCTCTTCCCCTCCTATGCTCACACAACTCCACACGGACTTTAAGTGAAGGGAAGGATTTGGGCAGTTGTGAGAAACACAAAGAAGGGAGTGTTCTGCAGTGGTTAAAGGAAACGACCGACCAAGCAAGGCTGACTGCAGGCTCCAGTTTCTCTTGAACAGCGTTTCTTGTTATTTCAAGGCAGATTGACTTATAACTGCATCCCAAGCCACTGCACATCAGTTCCTTTTATCAGCCCAAGTGAGACTTCCTGTGGACTGGCCCAGCTTCCTGATATATTTCCTTTTTCCTTTGGTAGAACAAAGGAGCCATAGCTCTAAGGATCCTTGGGAGCAAACATAACTTAGCACTAAAGGAGCTGTTATTTTAAAGTTTTCCTTCTCCATGCATAAGGCTAACTGCTCACCTCTGCTTCTTTTATTCTCCCACAGTGTTATGTCAGCATGTGAGGAGAGCTGTGTTAGGCTGTCAGGACTTAGTGACCCACTTGAACATACCCTGCTTGTAGTTTGATTTTTTTTTAAATGGTGGCGCGGGGGGGGGGGGGGGGGAGGCAGGATTAAGGCAACTGTTTGTATGCCTGTTATGCCTCTCAAAGCAACTGTCACACAGAGTCAACTTAACATGCCTCTCTTCCAAACTCTTACCGAATAAGAGGGTATTGGATAGAAAAGACAGATTAGGTTTCAGGATCCAGTGCTTTAGGAGGAGAGAGGCTGGCAGGAATAGCACCCCATAATAAATGTGTTTCCCAGAGGGAAGGCACCAGGGCTTACTGAACTTCCAAGGACTTTGAGCCTCCATCCAGTCTCTTTCCTGACCATTGTCATGGTCCACCTGAAGAACTGAGGAGCCGTGTTCTGTAGGTGCCGCTTGAGCAGCTAAGAAAGCCTACTACTAAGGCTTTTTGTTTGTAGTCACCACTGATTTGGAATGGGAAAATAATAACACTGGCGTCTGCTCTTTGGCAATGTCATTGCTAAAGGAGCAATTCCTTGTGGTTAGTGACAGTGAATCCTTTTAGCCCAGTCCTCTAATGTTAACAGCTCCAGAAAGAAATGGGTTAAAAGGGGTTTTTCTTCTGAGAACAAAAGAATTCAGAGACTACTTGGGGGTGAGGAGCCTGGGTGAGGGTATACCTCTGGTGTGCTCTGGTAACCAGTGATGGATGCCAAGTGGAAGGGAAAGACGGGAGTCTTCCACGTGTATTGTGTTCTGACACTGTAGTCTGCCTCTAGCACTGCACCCAGGCCTGCTACTATCAGGTATTCTGGGAAAAGACCCCTGCATTTTGTTACACAATTCCTTTTAGCCCAGATGCACTGTCTGAAAACAAAACAAAACTAACTGCTCAGACCTGACTGACTTCTCCCATAGTACAGTCCACAGATCCCATGATAAAGTCTCACTCAAAGAGGATCTTTAACGGGACCGGGGGGTCCGAGGATTGCGGACACCTGTGCTTCCTTCACTTCCTGTGCTCCTCTGTTTCAGGAAATGGGCATGCAGACCATTTTCCCAGAATGCTTTGGGGATGGAGCCTGTGGTTTGGGTTCGCTGCTCTGAGCTGTTAAACTGTTCCTTCTGGAGATTCATAGATCTGTATAGATTATCCAGTTCTGCACTATAGTAAGGGAATCGCCAGGGCATCCCTCCTTGCTCTCCCTTACCTTACCCCAGGAAAGTCTTGCAGACCAGTGGGCCAGGCTTGAGTTCGTAGAAATTAATCTTTTTCTTCCCATCAGTGTGGACTGGGTTTGACCCAGACGCTTCTCTTCCCAGAGCGCCCTCTAAACTTTTTTAAAACCCTATGTGTATTTCATGGGAAATTTCACACGCCTGTTTCTGATTCATTTTCAATTAAAGGCTCAAAATACTGGTTTTGTAAGAGCCCTTTGATGACTCTGATTTTTGTTGGTTCATTCTTTCTTTCCTCCTAAATGTCCATAGAAGCTTATTAAATATTGCTCTCACATTTGCATGCTTAATTGTTACAAAATAATTGAAAACAGGGGAGGCTGTTTTATTACTGGGGCACAATACAAGAGCATTTGTGGGGTGTGGAGAGAGAAATGTCTCAGAGATGAACTGGAAAAATGAGGGCAAAGGTGGATGCCCAACAGTAAGGTCTGGTGGGATCTCAGAGCTCAGAATTTTCTGGAAGGGAAAAGGCAGTGTTGTAAAACACATGAGTGTCTCCTGCTTCATTCAACTGGAGCCCACAAATACTTATTTGATTAGGCAGCCTCATTTGAGAGGGAGCAGGTAGGCTGGCTGTTCTGAGACAGTAACAGTGTTTTTAATTCCTTCTGATTAGAGCGAATTAGAGGTCTATAATCACCATAAGCCTCATTCTCTGCCTCCTTCTTGGCCATTAGAGGCATTGGTGGCAAGCCTGTCTAGGTATACCTCTGTACTAGCTCTCTAGCTCTCATAGACCTTTCCATGGTCTATATGTCCTCCTTCTAAAGAACTGAGGTGAGCCAAACGTTTAGGTCATCCAAGTACTGTGCCTGGTCTTGCTTAGGCCAGCTGGGTGACATTGGGTGTGCTATTCTGCCCTTCTTGACCTCATCTTTTCTATCCACACAAAAGAATGGAGACTAGCAGTGTGTGCCTCTTCCCTTGTAGATTTAGTCACAGCCTAGAGCAGTGAGATGCTCTGGGCCTCTTGAAAAGAAGCATTAATTAATAACTAGAGTTTGAACAACCGCTAGGTCAAAGGTTCGGGGGTTATTCATGTTGCCAGTAGTAAGACAAGCAGTATTTCTGATCCCGAGCCTCAGCAGAATTCCTCAGAGAGAGAACCTGTCCGTGTCTGTGAGGAGGAGCTCACTACTAGGATTCTGTCAGTTAAATTTTGAAAACATAACTTTGTGTGCACACAATGCAATGGGAAAACAATACTGTGTGTGGTCAAGTACTTCTTGCCTAAGAAAGATGATGCAAAATCTCAGTGGAGTTGGTAGAGGGTTGTGTGCTGTTTTGCCAGATACCACAGTGGTGGCAAAATGATCCCTGTGACAGGTTGAAGTTTGAGCCAGAGGAGATGATTCAGTGAATAAAGTGTTTGCCATCCAAGTGTAGGGATCTGAACTCAGACCCTCAGATTCCATATAAAGCTGTGTATAGGAGCACACATCATGAACCTCAGCATTCTTACAGTGATGTGGGAGACGGGGGCATGAGAGTCCTCAGAAGCGTGCGGGCCCAGCTAGCCTGTCATACCCAGGAGCAAACAAGAGGATAGCCTGTCTGAAACAGGGTGAAAGATGAAGAACAACATCTGAAGTTGGTCTCTGGCCTCCACAACCACTCCATGTTATGAACTCATCTACACACACACACACACACACACACACACACACACACACACACACACACGCATATGCACACATGCACTGAGAGAAAGGTATCTTTAATTTTTAAACTTGAATACCTAGATTCAATTCTGCTCACTTTTAATTGTGTGACCATAGGCTGGATACTAACGTTTCCCACATCTAGCTGCAAAATAAGAATGATAATTATAATAATAAGAAATATGAAAATAACACTTTCCACCTGCCTTATTAAGTGCCAGGAACAAAAGAAACATGGAGGGGGCACTTTGTAGTTGTACACTGGGCATTGCAGTACACCCCTGTAATCCCAGCACTGAAGAGGCTGAGGCAAGGAAGCTATGTTCCAGGCCAGGATGAGCTACATAGCCAGGACTTGTCCCCCAAAATAAAAGAGAACAAAGAAAAAGCAGTTTATAATTGTAATGGACCACGCAAGCTGTTACTACTTTAGTTTGTTCTCCTTCTAGTCAGTGCTTAAAGGTAAACAGATAACAAACGATGCTTTTTCTACCTGGCACTAAGATTTCCAAAAATGGTTGAATGTGCTTACATTGGCCAATTAGCTACTTATTCATATCTCTTTGCTCACACAGACTTCATTTCTAGTGATGCATCGCACGGATCAGATGTCCCATACTCCTCTTTTCCCTCCCTTGTATCCGGCTATTGTTTTGGTTGTGAAACTTCCAACTCAATCAATGGGTTTTTTTTTAACGTAAAAAACATAAAGAGATGGCAGGATGTGACTGGACTCAGGAATTCCAGGCTTGTGCTGTTGATAAAAAGATTTATGTCAAACAAACAAAAGAGTGAAGACCATCAGAGAAATGCTCTGTCCAACCTGTGCTACTTAGGCCCATTGTTTTCAGGTTTACGTCTGCTTTTATAGAGCCGGTGCATAAAAAAAATGCGTGACCTTCCCACAGCGTTCCCTTGTGAATAGCCTTGAAATTCCCATTTGGCTGGCTGGATACTTTCTGGGTGGCTCACCTCATTCACCAAGGCATCTTTTCTACTGTTTCTTCACACACACACACACACACACACACACCCAACCCTACCTTTGTTGTTGTTGCTTTTTGTTTTGTTGTGTTGTGTTTTTCCATGTCTTGGGCAAGATGTTGATCAACTTACGAGCAGTGTAACATGGCAGCCATCTGCTCTGCGTTTTGCCTTTCTCTTCTGGAGAGAAGAGGGTCTGCAGCAGAGTTGATGCCCTTGGTCAGAGGACATGAATCTGCTAGGTTGTCATGGGCTGTCTTCAACTCTGATTCTGTCAAGAGGTGTAGGGAGTGATGGATGCAGTGAACAGAAGGAGCAAGCCACCTTGAAGACAGCCCTCTGTTAGGGTTAATGTAGAATAATGGCGCCTTCACCTACTGAGCCCAAGGAGAGCTTTCTCTACGCTCACCACCTTCTCAGCACTGTGAGAAGGTTGTGTCTCTGCCTTGGGGTTACTCTAAGCCACCAAATATGCTGATGTGTTAGAATTGATGTGAAGAAGGAGATCATTTGCCCCGATTCTACCTGCACTGACTTAATGGAATAGAGAAATGGAAAACAAAGTTAGTTGTTTCTGTTGTAAGAGGCATCCTTGTATTTAGGACTGAGATTAAGAACTCCGTAAGTCCTTTTTTTATATAGGTTGAACCATGTACTTTGGTTTTATTCCTGATGAACTGAAATGATACTTCAAAGTCCATGGAGCTGGATAGTGAGTAGTTCAGATACTGTGTCCTGTAATTGTTAGAGATTACTATTATGGCAAGATCAGGCCTGCTGCCTCTTCCTCCAGAAAAACAAAACAAAGCTGTGCTCCAAAGCTATATACTTCATTGAATAAACATTCTGTATTTTGTCCTCAAACCTGAGAGCAAAGGTAAAGAGATTGACCAATCTCTCTCTCTCTCTCTCTCTCTCTCTCTCTCTCTCTCTCTCTCTCTCTCTCTCTCTCTCTCTCTCTTCAACTTGTAAAAGTCACATCACACAGTGGAGGCAAAGGACAGCCTTTCAGAATTCATCTGTTTGTTGGGATCAGCTGTAAGGTCTGATTGTAGACAGTTTCTGAACAAGCACAGTGCCCTGAATCTTTACTGTGGCCCATGTTGTATGCAAACATTTACACATATTCAAATAGCTGTTTAGGGCTTTCTGGTCTTTTCAGGTAACTCTAAGTTCCTGGATTTTATTTGGGTAAAGGGGGTATATTTGTGACTCTGTGTTGTAGTAGTCAAATAGTTGACAGGACAGATTTGTAGAGGTGAAGGATTCTTTGAGTTTACAGCTTCAGAGAGCCTCAGTGCATCCTGGTGGAGAAGCATGGCTGAGCTCTTGTCATTGGAAATGTTGGTGATGCCTCCTTCCTTCACAATGGACCAGGAAACAGAAAGCATTCTAGAGCCAGGAATGAGATGTTAGCTTTTGAAGATTCATCCCTAATGAAGTGCTTCCTTGAGCCATCATCTACTTCCTAATTTCTGTATCTTCCCAAATCACCATCAGCTGGGGCAGAACACTCAAAATACAAGTCCATGGGGGACATTTAACAGCTTACAACAGGGAACAATACTACTTTGGAGGCTACAGAAAGGTCCAATATATCTCTTTTACGTTAAGAAACTTTTTAGAGAAATGGCTTGTTCATGGGGGGAGGCAGATTGAGATAAGGTCTCACTATGTAACCCTGGATGTCCAGGAATTTGCTTTATAGACCAGGCTGGCCTCAAATTCACAGAGATCCACCTGTATCTAGAGCTCTTGCATTAAAAGCATGGGACATACATTTTAAAATAAGAGATTTGAGAAACCACCATTTCTTCTGTGCCTTTTTGCCCCTATCTCAGATGTTGAGGCAAGTGAGAAATTAAGATAATTTTCTTTATGTTTTGTTCTTCAGTGTCCAATATGACAGCCGTAGCCAAGCTATGAAACTGGCTATTAGAGACATGAGATATCCACAGTGCAAAGAAGGAATTTTTTTAAGACAGAGGTAATTTTTTTCCACAGAGCTCAGGATAGCCTTGAACTGTTCCTTATTTCTTGTCTCAGCCTGTCCAGTGTTGAAATTACAGATGTATGTCACCATACTCAACTTGAGAAATCACCTTCTAATATAATTTAATTTTAAATAATAACAATAAATTTATGTCAAAACCATCATCTTAAACTCTTGATTGAATTGGAAGGATCTACTTGCATGCACTCCTTTTGTGAGTCAGCAATGGATGTGTTCTATGCATAGAGACTAGTGCTTCCATTAATTCTTTTGTTACTGTTGTATTTGTTTTTCTTTCTGAGATAAAGTCTCATGTATCCCAGACTGGCCTCAACCACAGTATGTAATCATGCTGACCTTGAAGTCCTGCTCCTTTCATGTCCATCTCCTACTGCTGTCATGAACCCCTACCTCCGCTACTCTATAGACAATTTCAAAGTAAGATAAAATGTAGTCAGTGCTCAGTGTTGCCAGGTTACCATCCATGCTGGCCTGGGGTTGGAGCTTTAGGTTAGCATATAGCCTTCTAGTTCAACAACCAAATCCGTGCTGACCACTGAGAATATAATACTTATTTCCCCCCTTTTCTAATAACGAAGGCAATAGAAATTTACCAACAGGATATTTACAAATCATGATTGAATGTGTACTAGGCTTTTTAAAGAACAAATGAACCTTTGATATATACCCTCTCGTTGGAAAAATAAGTTTGACCAGAAAGTAGCCCTTATACAACACAGTGACTTTGGTTTCCTCTTTGGAAAATACTGGCATGGACCCAAATTCTTCTTAAGGTTGTTTTCAGCTCTAATGCTTTCTGCTTTATGCCACCATGAAAAATATGATTTCCTATTGCGCAGGGCTCCATACTCTTAACAGATGGTTTGTTTCTTTAGTTCCCAGGTCTCTGTAACTCTTTGTAAGAGGATTTCTCCTTTAGCTCTGAATGTGAACAAAGCAAATTAATTTGGCAAATAACTAGCTGGATGGTCCAGGAAAGCAAATTTCCCTCCAGAGCTTGTTTTCTTAACTTGTGTTGTTTTGTGGTACCTCAGTCCCAAAGATGTATGTTCTTAGTATGTCAAGACATAAAGAAACATATCTATTGCCTTCAGGCCCTGATCCATGACATGCCATACCCACTAGAGCTATGGAATAGTCATCAGAGTTAGAACTCCGTCCTTCTCCTGAGAAGAGCTGGTCTCATTACTAAGTTCCCTCTCATGATGGGACCTGTGGTGGGCTTTGTGTTGTTCATCTTTGAGTACATGTCACCGCGAGGGTAAATTCGTTGTCTCTTGCTGAATCTCTAACATGAATGAACTTGTGAGACAGGCTGTTTAAAAGTGAATTGGGCTTCATGAGATGGGTAGATTCTTCCAAGAAAATGAGGTCAAGTTCACCTGAGGTCTAACTCTACCTAACAGTTTTCAGGGTGATGGACTGTTGTGGTTCTGATTCATACTAAAACAACCCTCCAGGAAGAATAAAAGGCACCCCTGCCCACAGGCCGCAGCGAGTGCCCAGGGTTCAACGGTCTCATCCTGGTTCACTGGAGAATGTATAATGGTTCTATCTGTAGTTGTTAATCTTCCCAACCTCTTGCACCTTAGAATGCTTTCCCTCTGTTCTTGGGGATCACATGCTGCATGAGGTGAAGATGCTACCTAGCTCTCAGGATCTGGATGTTGGTTGGCAAGGTTTGTTCTGAGCACTGTGAGAGCTGGGACTTGGCCAGTTTTTCTTTGTGTCATCAGCACATGACATATCTTCGTGTACTGACTGAACAGTTTTCAAGTGCCAGGGACCAAGGTATAGTAGTTTAAGAAAAAGATAGCTGCAGTTCCTTCTTTGGCAGGAGTTATGCTCAAGCTGAGCAAGCAGGTATCTTGTCTGAAGAGCTCTGTGTGAAAAGGGAACTGTGGAGTGCCTCAGAGAGTCTGACATGGGGACCTAACCTGGTCTCAGAGGTCAAAGGCTTCCCTAAGGAAGTAACATTCGGGCTGAACCCTGAATGATAAGTGGGAGTAATTATGAAAGAGAACAGACTTTTGATAAGTCTGTGCTAACGAGTAGAGAGCTGAAATGTCTGCTTCGCTTCATGGCCAGTCACCCCAGGGCCTTGCTAAATTAGGTCTCAGAAGCTTAGTCATTCTAACCATGACCCTTCTAGGCCCTATCTGTGTGGCCACAAGTCATCCTCTTAGCCATTTTCTTATTTGATAAAGGCAAGTAGAGTGTAATGAACAATGCTGTGAAAAGACAATATCTCTGAAGGCATTAACCGACTAGTGTTTACCGAGTGCCTCCAGTGAATCCTTAGACTTTCAGCTAATACCCCTCTATTACGTAGTACATCTAGATACTTCAGGGGTAGGACAATTTCAGAAAAGCTGGCTTTTGCCTTGGAAGATGCCAGTCTTGTTTTGGCTTGCTGTAACTCCCCACTGGTAAAGTCAGGCCTTTCCTGGGCATCCAGAGTTCTAGAACATTCACTCACTGGCTTTGACATGAATCCCTCTCTGATGGGACTTGGATCTCCCCCACCTTAAGCTTCTTCAGCTGCAGATCATGAAGATTCTGCCAATGATAGTTTTACCTCAAAGTGATGTTGTAATGAAGATGGCAGTAAAGGCATTTTGCAACATAAGAAAAAAAAAAAGAAAGGAAAGAAAGAAAGAAAGAAAGAAAAGAAAAAAAAGCCTTCTTAGCCAGCATGAAGCCTGCTATCTCTATCTGGTGTTTTCTAGAATTTCAGAGGAAGCTCTCTGATCTAAGACTCTAAAGAGGCTGACATTAGTAATTTCTTTCTAGAATTTCTGTGCCTTTACCTCGGTATTACTTAAAACAACATTAGCAGATAGACTCAGAAATGCTGTTGCTGATACCACTGGGGATGGTGCTGATGTTGGTATGGATGATGCTATAGTTGGTGTAGGTGGTGCTGATGTTGGTGTGGATGGTGCTGACATTGGTGTAGATGCTGCTGATGTTGGTGTGGATGGTGCTGATGTTGGTGTGGGTGGCGCTGACATAGGTGTGGATGCTACTGATGTTGGTGTGGATGGTGCTGATGGTGCTGATGTTGGTGTGGTGCTGAGCATACAGAAGCCTTACACATTCTCATCAAGGCCATATGGATTCTATTTATGATACCCACTTTTCCAGTGAAAGGAGCTGAGGTTTAAAAAAAACTCAAGCAACTGACCAAAGAGTTTGCAGCTAGTAGGGTCTGTCTGATCCCAAAGTCTTTGCTCACAACATGTGTGAAACAGTTTGAGCTTTTCAGAATAAGAGCGTGGAGTTGCTAAGTGATGAAACATATACTATTAATTATCCCTGCCTTGGAATACACGAGTGTTAACATTAGCAGGAGTTTATTTTTGCAATTCCTCTGGCCTTCTGGTGTTTCCACATTCCTTCACCCCCTTTCCTAACTATATTGCTCTCCTGGTGTTTAAAGTTGGGAGGAAAAACTATTTTCATATCTGTCCAAGTAGAAAATGACTTAGACTAAAAGGAGTGAAAACTGTGGAGAAGGACTGTTGCAGAGTCGAGACATTTGCTGAAAATCTGCTATGGAAGCTTTGTGAGTGTGCCAGGCCCCTGGCTGTGTCATACGAAGAGTACTGAAGGCAATCATGAGGGTCTCTTTTTACCTCCCTTATCCCCGTGCAACCTCTTTCTGCTGTATGATCTAGTGAGAAAAACAGCATTTCTGCCTCCTTGCTGTGGAAACAATAGGCTTGGCCGGTGCCACTTTTCACTTCCCCACCAGGGGATTTGAGAGATGACCTGGTCGAATTCCACCCGTAAAGGTCATGCTTTGAATTCAAGGCAGGGGGAAAAGTGAAGAAAACATTTTGCACTGATATCCCATGTGTCCTGAGCACACTGGGACCTCTCCCCTTGCTGCACTGTGGTCTGCTGATAAGGATAACATGGATGGTAAGTGGCACATTTCCAGGACAAAGGAAACTCTCTGGTTTATTGTTTGAAAGGATCCACTGTCCAGACAGGAGAGCAAGGTTGGGGAACAAGCTATGGGTGAAAGAAAAAGCAAGGTTGGCTGGGGGGGGGGGGGAGTAGAGTGGGACCAGAAAGGACCACCAGGCTGCTTGGGAGTGCCATCTGTGGAGCGTTTGCTTGGTTGGGAGGTAGAAAGAGGTCACTGTAGGCGATGATGTGCTCAGGGAGTGAGAGCCAGCCGGCTAGAAATGGAGGCTCCTACTTGGTAGAATAGAGAAAAAACCCTATCCGCACAAAGCAGCCCACTTAGGAGTCATAGCAAAAGCTCCGAGAGATTTAGAGAAGTTGATCTGGTTTTGACTTTAAATTCAGGACCTCTTCTTGCCCCGCCCCCTCCCACCCCCTACCCCCCACCCCCCCTCTCCAAGCCAAAATGTCAGCAAGGGCCTGGTTTCCCTTTATGGAGTGCAAAATAAACAGATCCTCAACAGCAGGAGAGGGGCCCACTTCCCCAGCCCGTCATGCCAGAGCTGGGGGTTGGGGGGCTGCGGGGAGCAGCAGTTACTCTTCTGTCTGGTTAGGATTTGGCATTGACTTTCATTTTCTCCAACCTCTGTTCTCTAGAAGCACGCCTGGGCGGAAGCCACGGGGAATAAGGCAGAAGCTGATCTTAGAGCTTTCTTGCCAGACTTCAAAGGTTGTGGAGTTTTCAGTCTTGAGAGTTAGGGCAGGCAATTCCAAGACTGAAAGCTGGAGAGTGGGGGGTTGTACCCACCATCTGGGCCAGGATGGCAAACTCTAGCCTCCCCAACTCAGCTCTCGCAGCCCAGGGAAACATCCAGCCCTGGGCATCTCTGGGTCAGTTGTGGTTAGCCTGGCCACAGGGCCCTGCATTCCTTCTGGTCTTAGCTGGGTTTGAGGTGGGTGTGACCATGGGTTTACTCTGCAGAAAACAGAGACAAAGCGTCTAAATTGGGCAGAATCTTGAATCTAATGACTTGTTTACCATTGTGTGTGCTTTTTTTTTTTTTTTTTTTTTCCAGGGCAAGGAGGAGAAAGAGGACAGGGCGAGCACTCACTGTGGGCACGGGCTCACTGTGGGCACCAGCACACTGTTGTTTTTCATTTTGAAGGGGTAGGACAGACAGCTCCAGCAGGGCAGCTAGGCATAGTCCTAGCAGCCATCAGCCAAGCAAAGTGGTGCACACTGTGTAATTTTCCAAGGTGGGAGGAAACAGTGGTGCAGGCATCTGCCTCTGCCCAGGGTTTGGCTTCCGGGAAACAAACAGCTCCTCAGAGAAGGCCCAGTCACACCACATAAAAGGCCCTATTTCCTCCCACTTCAGCTTTGAGCCACCCAAGAGACTACCTCTTCACCCCTGCTCCAAGTGTACCCCAAACCTAAGGACTCACGCAGGAATGAACACCTGTGATGTGGCTAAGGAGCAGGTCCTTTGACCTGAGAATGGCCACCAGGGGAGTCCAGTAGAACTTTCTGGTAAGAAAGCAGATCAACAGTGATTCCCCCATACCCCAGTTTTTAGTTTTTTTTGTTAAGTAAAATCCAATCCCTCCCTCCAAACTAGTGCACTTCACACTCAACGGTCTTGTCCTCACTAATTCTGGGAGTTCTCCTGTAGCTCGGATGTGCAAACTTCCAGGACACTTAGACCAGCCATTGGAGTTTATCCCAAAGGGAGGAGTGAGGCTGGGGACAACAGAGGGCTGTTCTGGGCAGCTCTGAGGAAGGTCGCTTTCACTTCTTTTGCCCGTCTGCGGCCTATGAGGGGCTTCTTACAATGATCACTTTCTGATGATGAAACTGAGGAGGGTTGGAGAGCTCAAACAGTTGACTCAAAGCCTTCCGGCTGCTACATGTGTCATGTTCCATCCCCTTAGCCGTGCATCTGAACGGATTGACAAAGTGAAGAGAGTAGGAACCCCGTGTGGGCCTCATCTCTTCAAGCTGACAAGAGGGTGCCCTAGGATGCGGTCTGATGCCTCTCCTGAGTGGTTTCAACTGGGTGTGGCTGATTAGAAATTGAGCTTCACAAGAATGAGGTCTAGCTCACGAGGAGCCCAGTTGCACCTGCTCGTTGTCCACAAGCCCTCCAGATGAGCCTATAGAGATGTCTAAAGTGCTGCTGGGTATCCAAGGGCAGTGTATGTGGGAACCTTGGGACTCTCCTGCATGGGTCTCTCAGACAAGGGATCCCAAAAAAAACCTCTATATTTGCAACGGAAAAAGATGTCTGTTAAACACAGCCCCAGCCCCACTGACATACACAAGCCAACAACAGCTGGTGTGTACTGTAAGAGTCCTGTCATGTCTATGGATGCATCCGGATGCTGAGATGATGTGGCTGGACAACATGGGATGGCTTTGCATTGCTGTTCTAGCCCCTACCATGCATGGATTGTGTGGCCTCAGCAAATCCTTCAACTTCCACCGTTTCTCAAGCTGTGGGCATGTAGTTGCAGAAATTATGCTCTAGACTGTTCTGAGGTGCCCACAAAGGCTGGCATCCCCAGTCCATTGGGGTACCACGTCCTTCCCCTTTTCCCTCGGCTGGCAGAGTATGACAAGTGGGAGGACCAGGTCTGTGCGGGGGGAAGAAGGGGATGGCAAGATGCCCACTCACTTCCTGCACCTGGAGGCAAGAACAGAGGCCATTCTTCTGATGACTTATTGTCTAGTGCCTTTGTTTGTTTTGTTTTGCCCTTCCGAAAAGAAACTTCCATATTTTTCAAATTTCAATTGTTTCTCTCTGTTGCCAGTCCTGCTCACTGACTTCCTTGCAACTGGCCGCTATCTGGGTAAACGTCAGAGTGTATTTATTTATCCATGCCCAGCCCCCTAACAGTGGAGACTCAGAGAGGAGAGCAGCTGAGGGTCGACTCAGTGGAAAATCCAGAAGCGCAGATGTGGATCCAAACTGGGCTGAAAAACCTCATGAGATCAGGCTTTCTTGAACTTCCTGCTTTTAGCTTAACCAGTGTGTTCGACATAAACGAACTTTCGGTATTTTGAAACTTCCGTTTCTGATCTCAGAACCTGGAAGTAGAGAGCTGTTGTGAACATTTCCACAAATTTTTGTCATGGTTTTTCTGGAGACCAAGTTGAACCTGGTAATTATGGAGCTTTAGAATGCACTACTGTCACCACAGAGCCTGCCTGCCTGCACTGCCAGGCAGAGGGGGAAGGGCACTTTGCTTAGAAAAGGTTGGGCTTGGAGACCTTTGGGACAGCGGGACAGCGTTTAGATGGTGCTCCTGTCTCTTCTGGCATGCGACTTAATAGCTCAGAGCCTTGGGTCTTCATCATTCAGGTGAAGAAAATATACTGGCTCATGACATTATGAAGACCAAGAGTTGAGTGTGCTTTATTTTCTCATACATGTGCATATGTGTGTATATATATACATATATATATGTAAACACGCACATGTGCCTATATGTCATAAATATATATGCGTGTATTAGATATTTGTTAGCTTGAATACTTTGCCTCAGGAATCTCTGGCTGCTAGTTTCTGATACCGTGGCATTTAGAAGCTGCTGAACTCTAACAGTGGTGTGACCTCCTTCCGGACTTAGAGCTCAAAGGTTTGGGGAGACCAGATTAGTGTCTAGTGACAAGCAAGACTTTCAATAAGCTTTGCAAGTGGAGCCACATCTGGGCTGACCCTTGTTCCTGGGGAGTAATGCTGGGGAGGCAGGAACGTTGGAAAGCCACGTGCTTTAAGAGCATGCCCAACAGACACCAACTGAAATGAGTAAGAGCTGGGAGGAGCAAAAAGGAGGGGAAGAGACAGGCGGGCCTGGAGAAGGTGAAGTTCATGGAGGCCCTAGCTCTGGCTGCTCAGAACAGCCTTAAGTAAGTTCACTCTGGATATGCTGTACCCAGAGTGTCTTGGCTGTCTTGGCTTACTTAAAAAACAAACAAACAAGCTCACTGATTGTGTTGCTTATTTTTAAGAAGCTTTTTTAAAAAATGACCTCCAAAATACAATCTCATTAATTACATAAAATTTTGTATACAATTTGAAAAATGAACAAAACCACAACAGAAAAAATGCAAAAAAAAATTTTTAAAAATCCCAAATAACAGTAACAACAAAAACAAAAACATGTTCTTCCAACCCAGTTAACAATCTAATAATATTTTGGCATATTTCCTTCCAATCTTCTTAATGCAAATATATGAACATAATGTCTAATTTTAATATAGTCAGAACCAACTACTTTAAGGTCTCTTTTTTCTTATTATTAAATTATGGCTGTTTTCCTGTGCCACTGAATGATATTCCATATTACTTTGTCTGGTAGATGTGTGCCTAAACTGTTAAGTGAATAGGAAAACTTCGGAGGTTTTGTTTTGTTTTTCTTCTGTAGTTTCTGGGGAACCTGGGCCTTTTGTGTGCTAGGCAAGCTCCCTACCCCAAGCTATATCCTTGTGAACTTTTGAGTGGCATCTGTTGTCTTGGCTACACTGGCTTGTTGAGCGTAGGATAGCAATGTTGCAACCAGGCTAGACTTCTTAATTTCTTGTATTAATATTCGGTGGAGGCCTCAAAAACCCAGTCATGTGAAATGCAGAAAAGGTGATGTTATAGAAGTCACAAAGTCCCCCCTTGAGTCATAAAACCAGAAACCCTGGGAGAGACAGACTGGGCCTTCACTCACCTCCTTGTGTTTTTTAATGCAGCCCAGATGGAAGCAGGCCTGAGCGCAGATTGCAGACCAGTCTGCTGGACCCAATCTGATAGCATAATGACACAGCATCCCTGAACTGCCTACTACCAGGAGGCCTCTTTGCACAGGCTATTTGATTAGCACATGCCTACGGAGAGCAGCTCCTAGTTACAGAAGACTTGATCTTTGCTTGTCCTTGTCAGGCTCACAATCCCTGCACAGTGACTCCTACGAAACTCCCATCTCAGGGCTGCTGCGTGCTGCTGGCTCTCCTGCCCCTCCTGACCGACAACCGGGTCAGCAGGCTCCTTGTCAGAAAGAGGCCAGGCCTCTCCACCTTCTCTGTGTGTGGCAGGGCTTGGAGGGTAGCTTTCTGAGGCTCTTTGTCTGGTGAACCAGGCAGCAAGACTTCTGTACAGCAGAACCACCGCCCCCCCAGGTCCCCCTGCCCTCCCCCTCCACCAGGAAAGGCAAGCCTCAATTCTCTTCCAGCCCTGTCTACCCTGCAGTGCTCAACTACCCAAGAGGCTGGAAACTCCAGTGGCCCCTGCAGAATCTGGACTCCAGGAAAACCAAGGATGGAGCGTGTGGGTGGGTTTCACTGTGAGATTTTTTAAGACTGAGGATGTTGTGTGCTTACCCTGCAAGGAGCTTTCAGAACATTGGGGCAAGAAAGTGTCAGCCCATGGCGTCTGTTCTCTCTCTTCTTTGACTCTTCATTAGGTATCCATTTATTCCACTGGTTTGTACTTAGGGCTTCCTGTTCTTTGCAGCTGTTCTAGAATGTACTAGGGCAAGATAGACACAGTTTACAGTTACTGTGCTTGTGGGCGATAAAAAGAATAAAGCAAAAAGCAACTCAGAAATAGAAGAATCTGTAATGAGGCGCATAGGGGAAATGCCTACTACGTTATCAAAGATGCTTGACACTCTTTGCTTTATGTCTCGAGTTACCACCAGCCTCCAGAAGGGTTCAGGCCAGTGGTTCATTTTGCCAGGCTGTAGTGAGAGCAACACTGTATAACAAGATCAGCTACGGGCGGCAGAGCATGCCTGGCCCCAGCACTCAGCCCCCTTAGACTCTTGTGGTTAGGGAGTTCCTAAAGGAACTCAAACCTTTCTAGGCTGGGATCTGTTTACTCTCAGCACACTGGGATTTCCTGTTTCTAAGAAAATGGGGTTAGATGCTCAGCTGCATTAGCCAAACATGTTGATGGAAATGAATCTGAAACTCGCTGGCTCCTGGCTCTCTGGAAGCTGGGCTGGGAAGAAGGGCATTTGGGCGACTTTCTTTTCAAATAATATTATCAATATTCCCTCTCTCTCTCTCTCTCTCTCTCTCTCTCTCTCTCTCTCTCTCTCTCTCTCTCTCTGTGTGTGTGTGTGTGTGTGTGTGTGTGTGTGTGTATGAGTGCCTGCTGAGGCCAGAAGAGGGTGACAGAGCCTCTGAAGCTCGAGTTACAGTCATAAACCTCTTGATGTGGATGCTGGTCTTGAACTTGGGTCCTCTAGGAGACATGAAAATGCTTCTAACTGATGAACCATCTCTCCCGCTCCCATTTGGGTAACTATCTAAATGTTAAACTTTAAACCACTTGTCCCAGGCCAGATATTATCAATTGAAGGGCACATCTCTGCCTTTCTGTCTCAGGAACAGGGACCCCAGAGTGACTAAAGCCCCACTAAAGGGATTCAGAGTCAGGACTTCCCTAAGCCTTCTGTTTTCCATAGATATACCAGGTATAATAAGTTGTGCTAAAATACCCATTGCCCAGAGTCCAGCACCAGCTCCCATCTGCCTGAAATCTTACCATGGGTTCCTTCCTTTGAACATTCATGGAACTCAAATTACCCCCTACATGACTATGATACCTAACAGACAGCATTATGATAGTAAATATTTGATATTTTCCTAGTAAGGCTCTCTGCAAATATTAACACGGTATGGACAAGAGAAGAAAAGGCAGAGAAAGCTACTGACCTGAACCAAAGAGCATCCCTCTGAGACATCGGAGCCAGAGAAGAGGGAGGGCAAGGAGGAAGATGCTCTGGTGGGGAACAAGGCAGTCTGCTGACCTCACAAAGATATGTAGTTCATACAACAGCATTTAAACAGCCAGGGCACCAGCAAACTCCAAGGGGAAGCTGTCTGCTTAGATTCCAGGGATTATAGCTCTGCCTTCCAAAGAGAAATCGGCCAATTATTTTTAGCAGTTTTTGAGCCAAGAGATTCACATGGCTTCCACAGGGAAGTATAACTCTACGGTCAAAAAATGTGTAAATTATGAGAGATTTGATTCAAAGAAAGAATTGTAGGGGCTGGGGAAACATCTCAGCAGCTAAGTGTGTTTATTGTCCTCGCAGAGGACCAGGTTTCAGTTCACAGCCCCTTCCTGGTAGCTTACATCGCCTGTAACTTCGAGCCGAACACTCTCTGACCTCCAGGCTCACCAAGCACATATGTGGCACACATACATACATACATACATACATACATACATACATACATGCAAGGGAAACACTCATACATGTAAAACTAAATAAACAAATCTTTAAAACAAATTTTAAAAAGGATTGTAACCTCTGAGGTGTTAATTCATAGTGGCAGCATAGGCACTGCATGCCAGCTGAGGAACAGGTCTATCAGAAAAACCCCACTGCTGGAGGATGAGGGATGAATGCCCAGCTGCAGAGAGGCAGTGCTGTAAGAATGTCTCACACAAACCACTGACTTCGTATTCTTCATCTGTGCCAAGCACTGGGGACAATGGAAAGGCAAGATCGCCAAAGAATCAGGAGAACTGCCCACGTCTTAGCTCAGGTTGCTATAACCAAGTGCCATAGACTGGGTGGCTTATAGGCAACAAACACTGCTTCTCACAGTTCTGGAGCCTGGGAGCCTACAATTCCAGTGCCAGCAGTGCCAGGTTCTGATGAAAGCCACCTTCCTCTTGGTTGTAGATTACTGGTTCCCTCTGTACCTTCGCATAATGGAAATAAGGCACAGTACCTGAGATCCTTTTTTAGCAGTCCTGATAATGAGGGTCTTCATTCCATCAAGTAACCATGTCAAAGCCTCCACTCCTAATACCATCACACCGAGGGTTAGGAGCTTGCACCGCCGAGGCATCTGTCTACACATTTAAAATAGCGATGGACAGTAGAACAGAACACAGCAAGTAAAGGCTCAGAAAGCATAATCAAGACCATTGAAAATTATTCAGAAGACAAAGAAACTCACCATAGGCTTCCATTAGTCTGGGAGGGTTTTCTGGAGGAAGGGATGAGCACCACACATGCAGGTCATGAGCAGAGGCCTTTTCCAAGATGGTTTCCCAAGAACAGGAATGTATAAAACAAAGATAGAGATATTTCAGAAATAGAAACAAAAAATTAAATGCTTTCCTGGTGCCATAAATATGCTGCTCCGTAGGAGGTGGCCATGTAGTTCAGAGTAAGAAAGAAAGCTCAGAAATTCCTCCTTCAGGATGTAAAATAAATAACTGATCCCATGCATTATTTAATACTTTCATCATCAAATGTCAATCAAGCACTTGTTATTTCTATGAACTGGGCAGCACCAGTGATGCCACTTGAGCAGGAAGTTTTTCTCCTGGCCTTTGATGGACTCATTCCTTGCAGAAAATGGGCAGTCATCACGTTAAAAGCAGCAAGTGTGTTCACAACAGTACTGTGAGGCATCACAAGAGGCCATCAACGGGATGATTGACTACCTAGGGAAGGGCTAGAGATAAGGATGGTCTCTAGAAGAGGTACCCACGGGACTGGTGTGGTGAATGAACTAAGGTTGGTAGGACAGTCAGTCCTAAGGAGGGGAATCAGCAAATGGAGAAGGAGGAAAATGAGAAGAACGTGCCATGTCAGTGAGAGTGACAAAGTATGGAACAGTTGATGGGGAGATGGGGCAATACATTGCAGCCTGACCCCTCAAGAGTCTTTGGCGGAGGCCTTAGAGAATTTGCATCTCTAACTGGTGACAGGGAAGCCAGTGCATGTTTTGATAAGAGGATTACCAACATCACACTCAGGTGTGCCAAGGGCACCTCCTGCATGCAGAGCACTCACTGTGTTAAGTAGTAGTTCCGGGGGTGGGGGGTGGGGGTGGGGGTGGTGCTCCAATAGACTTGGGAGAGATGGGTAATGGGAAAAGCGGAGGGGAAACATGAGCACAGACAAGGGACAGGAGATTGGAACAGGGCTGCCCATTCTAGGAGACCTGCAAAGGAAGTGGAGATGGTTTGGACCCACCCTCTCAGGCCTGATTGGAGGCCCCACCTTTTCTGTTCTCCTTTCCTTTCCCTGGAAACATCACTAGGATTCTTCCTCTTACCAGTGGCAAACAAACCAAAAAATGCTATTTCCAGGTACAGACAACTATGGTACGCTGACGCACACCAGTGGCATGCTGCATTAGGTGGTCTGTTGGCAAGTTGCCATGCCATGCCTGGGTGTGACACCAGGCTCCAGCTCCAGGTGTTCCCATGGCTTGTATAAAAACTATAATTAATGGCCACAGATGTAGGCATCATGGGAAGGGGAGAGGAGACCTGAATGCGAATAGTTTTTGTTGTTGTTGCTGGTTGTTTGTTTGTTTTTGTTTTTGTCGCAAATGACTCACTAGGTAGTCTTCAGTGGTATGCATGTGTCACCTACAAAATCAGTCAGGGTCTTCCTGGACACCCCCTTCCCTTCTCCTGTCCCGTGAATACACATGTAAGTTGTAGTATCCCCCCCCACACACACACACATTCAACAGGACCTGGAAGCCTGGAAACACCTCAGTTCAGAAATGAAGGGCGTGGCTTTTCATACATCACTGGTGACCCTCAGGCAGCCACAGAGGCCGGGGAGTCTCACTTCGACTAAGTCACTCTGATCCACAGATCTTAAGTGTGTCTAGAACCTTCTACCACCTGAGGCCTAGCAGAATGGTAGAGCAGGGTCATCAGGTGTGGTGGAACCTTCTAGAACCAGGTTGCTTAGAAAGGCATCCTGTCACTCCTTCCCTGCTTCTCTCTTTCCCTCTCTCCTCCTCCTCCTCCTCCTCCTTCTTCTTCCTCTCTCTCTCTCTCTCTCTCTCTCTCTCTCTCTCTCTCTCTCTCTGAATTGCCTCAGGGCCCGTGGTTTCAAAACTAGCAGCTGCAAACTTATGAAGGAAAAAAACTGAAACCACAAACTCTGTCTTGTGAAAACCGTGTGCCAGTCTAAAAGCGGCAGTCCATGTGGGGGGAGCCTGTTAACGTTCAGGACATAGAAGTAGACAGTACACGATCCAAGTTGGGTCTTTAGGGTAGAGAAGAATTATTCCGTGGGTGAGTGGGGTACCAAGGACAAATTTGGGAAGAGAGGCGGGTAAAGAGGAGGAGAAGGAGAAGGTCTGGCCAAAAGATTATTAGCCTTTTGGTGGTGGCTCTGGCACAGGTTGAATCCTCTGAAACAGCCAGGTTCTCAGATGCAAAGCAGCCCAGCTGTAACTACCACATTTCATCTGCTGTCTTCACCCAGAAGACCTCTCCTCCCCACCTGACTCACCTAGGGCTTCAGGACCGTGCCTGCTGCAGATAACTGCCCTCTCACTCCTGCGCCAGGCTTATCCTCTTCCATCTCCCCAGTGGTCCCCACTGTACTCACCTACATGTTTATCCTTCTGAAACACCTACAGTTAGACCAAAAGATGCCTCTCAATCCCCATCTCAAACTGCCATTCCATCACCATTCACACGTCATTCCGAGGGAGTAGAGACGGGGAATGGGAAATGGGAAAGACCCTCTTAGGAAGGATGGACCACAAAGTCCTCAAAGACTTCTTCTAATATGAAGGCTAGAGAGGACTGGGCCTGGGCCATTTCTTCTTCTGCTTGTAGTTCTTGCCAGGAGCATCTTTAGCAAGAACAAAACAGATATTTGAGTCATCTGACCAGGTCAAGAGCTTCCCGGCTCTGAATAGGAAGCCTACAGGCAGACACAGGCCTAGCCAGGGGACTCGGACACAGGTCTTGCAGGACTTTAGTAGGAGGTACAGATTAAGGAAGATCCAAATGTACCCCAGTGGTAAAAACAGGACAAACTTGAATTTAAGTATCAGGATAAAAGCAAAGTAGTGAATTGATCAACACTGGGTGGGGCTAATGAGAGAAAGCTTCAAGGAGGAAGTAAGTTTTGAGTAGAGGTTGAAGGAGGGGAGGGACCACGGCTGGGGCAGAGGAAAGAGGAAGTGTATACTGTGGGGGAGGTGGGATGTCTTTGGAAGGGGTACGGTGGCTACATCATGGCCCTGGGTGATGTGCCCCACATCAGAGCTCCTATCAATGGGCTGGGCTAGATTTTCAAGGAAGACTCTTGTTTTATACGGACATCAGGAGTGTGGTAGAGGCAAGAACTACAGCCTCTGGAAAGAACACACCCCATAGTGAGTCAAGTCTGAGTTCATCTCTAAGTTGTGCCACTTATAATCTGGTCAACCTCACAGGCCTTACCTCCCTGAACTATAAAATGAGGAAATTACTTCATATGGCTCTGGTGAGGATGAAATTCGAGTAGGTCCTTACCTGATAAAAGAAGGGCTCCTGGATGTGGGATGGCTGGGACAATAGTTTTTTTTTTTTTTTTATGGGTCACAGACTAGAAAGACAGTGAGGGAAAACAGCTCCAAGCTCTCAAAAAGAAAAGTGTGGCTCAGGGATGCCAAGAGGCTGAGCTCAGCATATCAGTCCTCACCTCAATGTGTTCCCCTTATGAAGTCAGCCAAGATCTACACACAGCTCAAAGGCTGGATCGAACTGATGCTTTACTGTAATGCTAAATATCAGCTCACCTGCCTGCTGCAGACTGAACCCTCACTGCCTAGATTTATTGAATGGCTCAACCCTGAGTGGAATTAATGAGAAGCAGGAACTTCCAGCCACAGGTGCTGATAAGGTGTGTAACAACCTACCATCTGGATTTGTGTACCATCCACCTATCTCCATGGCACAAATGGCTCCTCTGGGGTCAATGTCAGGCAACCAATATGACGTCTCTGGGTGTGGAGCTGGGAAGAGATGCTCGCTCAGCTCCCACCTGCCCCTGTATCCATATCCCATCCCTGAAGCTGGCTGCAGTTCATCTCACAGCAGGTGGGGCTCCTTCTCTGGGCCAGGCTTCAAGGAGTTGAAGGGGAAAGAGAGGAGGAGGCATCCCTACTTTCCCCTCTGTCCCGTGCTAGGCAGAAGTAAAGCTTTCCCTCCCAGGGCCCACTTCCTCTCCATCCAGTTCCAGACTGAGGAGCAAGTTCATTTTCCTCCTGAGCTGAAACAAAACAAGACAAAACAAAAAAGTGGCACTCCAGTGAGCCCTCTGCAGACCTCGGGCCTTAAGATGAATCCAGACAGGCCGGGCCTGCCGCAGTGCAACCAGTGCAGTCTTAGGCTTTACCGACACATTTCCTCCACCTAATAATGTTGCTTCCCTCCCTCTTGCTCCTGCAAATGAGGCTGCTATGACTCAGCCACACCCCCATCTGGGCGCAGGTGAGATGTCCAAGGCTTCCTTTTGCTGCTAAAGCAGGAGGAGTATGACGTCATCAGTTTAAGTACAGCTCTTCATTCAGGTACAGAAGGGTGGGATGCTAGAGCCAGGGGTCTTAGCAGTCCTCTGTGCTCTCCCTTGCTGAGGCAGGAGGGCAAGCTCTCAGGCACATCACCTCTAGGGATGGCGCTCCCTGTGTCTCTGTCTCTGTGTCTGTCTGTCTGTCTGTCTGTCTGTCTCTCTTTCTCTCTCTCTCTTTCTTTCTTTCTCTCTCTCTCTCTCTCTCTCTCTCTCTCTCTCTCTCTGTGTGTGTGTGTGTGTGTGTGTGTGTGTGTGTGACTGCTGCTTCTGGGCAGTGCTCTGAGGGTTTACACTGACATTTTGCTCCATTTCTTCTGTAACTGCTGTGGCTTCTGTGAGAATATAAACACCACCTCACCGCCCCCCCTGCCCCCCCTGCACCCGCAACAGCAGTGAGTTCTGCACCTTCTCGTTCTTGTTCAGAATCCGGGCATACTTGTGGACTAATGTCCAGATCTGCCTCAGCAGTAACGGAAGTGTCAGGAAAAGCAGAGTTGGTGAACGCACCCAGGCAGTTCTGCGTTAGGATAGCTTCCTTTAAGTACAGAAAAGAGAGTGTGTCCGCAGTGCTCTCTTACACCAACAGGCATCACCAACTTTCCAAAGTGAGCCGGCATTGCCTACATTGTGCCAGGGATATGACGAGCCATACAGACTAGCCACCTTCTATTCGTCCCCTAGTAGTCACTTGGAACTTGCCTGCCTGCCTGCAAACCCCAGGGATGAAAGGAAAGAGAAGAGCCTACAACTTCCTGCAGCCTCTTCTCCAACCACCAGGGAACACAGCCTTCAGCACTATGCTGTTCTTTTAGTGTTTGAGAGCAGCTTTGTGTCCTTGCAGTGACGACATGCTGCCTGTGAGCCTCCTGGCTCACAGAGAGCCGGAAAGCTCTCCCCTAAACCCTACCAGAGAGTAGTGTGAATTTCCTCCGCAGGGATGTTATCTGCTAATACATTAGGACCCTGACCCAGCTTAGCCAAGAGACTGTTATGTTCCACAGTTCAAAGAAAAAAAAAAGGTAGGAGAGGGGTTGATTAGCTGGGACCGGAAGGGAGCTTATTCTGTGTATAAACAATGAGCCCATGTTCCTGGCAGGTCAGGTGTCCTGATCGCTCTCCCAGGTGGGAGGGAAGAGCTGCTGGCTGCTCTCCTCTCACGGCCCTGAGTTTAGGAACAGGATTTCCTCTGCACATTGTCAGAGAGCAGATAAAATCTTAATCTCAGGCACACACAGCCGCAGGCCTTGGGCTCTGCCGCTGTGTGCTCAGCTTTCAGAAGTGAGGCTGAACAATGGCTTGGGACACCGTACATGAGTGGGGAGGAAGAGAAAAAGATCACGGTTGGGGGCCAGTGGGATACACGGGCTTTCCATGGAAGATGCAGGGCCATTCAGACGTTCTAAATTGCACACGGTGCACAGAAAAACCTGGGTGCCCTTTCACTGCCTTTGGCTTTCCGGTACCAAGTATAAGCAGTAATGATAGAGGTCCCTGTTTAGTACAGTTTTGTTATTTTGTTGTGTGTGTGTGTGTGTGTGTGTGTGTGTGTGTGTGTGTGTGTATGTATCTGTTTGTGTCTGTGTGTGTGTGTGTATGTGTCTGTGTGTGTGTGTCTGTGTGCATGTGTGTCTATGTGTGTCTGTGTATTGGATACATGTATGCGCAGGTACACTCACCTGTAAGCATGTGTGAGTTTCAGAGGCTAGTTTCTGGAATCTTGTCTTTTGTTTTCAGAGACAAGAGCTCACACTGAACATGGAGCTTGCCTGCTAGTTTGGCTGGCTACCCAGTGCCAAGGATGCGCCCCATTCCCCCAGGTGGCCACCACCACGCCCAGCTTTTACATGGGTACTAGGGTTCTAAGTTCAAGTCCTCACGCTTGCACCAATAGGCACGGTTATCCACCGAGGCACCTGCCTTCCAACACTGTTTCTTAAATGTTCAGAGGCATTCACCTCTGCTTTTCAAAGTGGCTGCCTGGGCAGAGTTTGGCATGGGCCAGGAGAACTCAGAAGACGGGAAAAGTTTCAATCTTGTCCTCCAGGATATTTGTGCTAAAAGCTTGCTTATTTTTCCAAAATGCATCCTATGCCTTTACAGAGTAGGAAGAGTCAAACATTTTTAAAGTCCCATTTATTACATGGGGGCTGTATCAGAAAGTCCTCTGCACAAAATTTTGCCTATGTGAAGGTCCAGCTTATGCCTGCTGAAGGACTCAGCCATCCAAGTTAGCATGAGAAAGTTTAGGGCATAGACAGGTTGAAATCCAGACAGATTTCCTTCATCACTAACTCCATTGCGAAGAGCATGCAGTGAGCACCTGCCATGTGGGCACCATGCTACCTGATGCTCTCTAATTACAGCATCTCATTTCACCCTCACGATCTCATCATCCTGGGAAAAATCAAATCTCAAAGAGCATTCTTAAGTCGTCCCGGTTCCCCAGTGTGCTTGTGCAGAGCACAGCTTGGATGTCTGCCCTAGTAAGTTAGAACTTCCACCGCTTTTACCAATTCTAAGACTTGTTTCTGAGCTTCTTGAGTAGAGAGGAAGGCTAGGTGAGAGCAAGCCAGTGGGGCTGAAGCCATGTGCCTCTATGGAGGGCTTGCACTGGGCTCTAGGGTACTGACTGATTCACTGGCTTCCACTGCAGCAAAGAAGGGGCTCTGCACTCCTTTCCTTCGGACAGTGCCTCTGGAAACAGAGGAAGTGTAGTGTTCTGGGTCAGTGAGGCTTCAATTCCCATGGATTTTCTTCTGCCTGTGACTATGAGGATCTTGAAGCAGCCAGGACAAGGGATGTAGAGCAAATACACCATGAAGGATGCATGGATTATTAGCTGGGGCAGAGGGCAGGGGGGGCAGGGAACGCAACAGGGAGAAGCACAAACCTAATTAATGCGTTTGGGGGGACTCAGTTTGCAGAACAGTTCTTCCACGTGTGCTGTGTAGAGAGGCTCATCCTGAGTTTTCCCATTGCTGTGTCCCCCCCCCCCCCCATGAATCTCCGCTAAATATAACCAGAAATTCTCTGCAGAAGAAAGGATTTCTTCCTTTCAAGGGCTCACGTCTTGTCGCGTGAAAATGAAGAAGCCAAGAAGGTACAATGTCCCTTTTCCTTCTCAAGGGGAGGAATTCATTTTACAAGTGCTACTGGGGGAAAGAGGCCCTTGGGGGAAAGGAGAATGCTGTGTCCTTTCCAATGTAAGAAGTTCATCATGATCTGTGCAAAACAGCACCTTTGGATAAACACAATGTGACTATATATACCCCTGGCCATTTCCTGTTGCTCTCGCAGCTTGTGCAGGCTCTAAGGTAGGGTTAGACTGTGACCATAAGCCACATGGTGACATGCACATTAGCCCGTGCCCTTCGCTTCCTGTACTGCTCACAACTGGGGCCAGACTAATGCTTGTGCTTCCCCTCGAGGGGAGGGAGTCCTGGAAGCTAATTGTGAGGGTCACAAGTGTGCCAGCCCCTTCCCTGTGCACAAATTGCCTGGTGGCAGATAGATATAGGAAGGGGCCAGCATGCCTTAACAGTCTGCTGGTGTAAAGTTTCCACCGCAAAACAAAAGGTCAAGTAGGAAGGTGTAGTTAGCGAAGTGAGCAGTCTTCTTTACTTTGTATTAAAGGGGCAGTCTCAAGAGAAAACTCCCATAATGAAGTTATGTGAGAAAAAAAAAGTTTGGTAAAACTGAAGTTCACAGGCATGTGCTAGAAACCCGCCATGCTAGAAATAGCAACTGTGTTTTTTTTTTTACTTCAGTGTCTCCTCTCATCTTGGGATTTCAGAATGTTTCAGTAGACATCTCACAGTGTAATTTTGGAGTAGAAAAAAGTAGGTGGCAAGTGGGACTTCCACCTACTGAACAGTGACATAGAGACACTAACAGATAGTCTTATCCAGAAACCTGTAGCAAGCCAGGAGAGGAAACCATGGTGGATGTCTCTAGGCCTCCTTTTCTCTTTCTTCTCAGCCAGGCACTAACACATTATTCTTGACCTCCCCTCCTGTCACTGAGGAGAACTCAGATCTTGGATAGAATAATGCAGGTGTTTGAGTTTTCCAGGACTGGGGGTGGGGGTGGGGTAGAACCCAGGGTCTTGAGTATCCTAGGCAAGCATTCTAGCCCTGAGCTATGAGCCCAACTAGAACCACGCATTCTGAACGAACTATTCAGGAAGTCCTGACGCCCAAGCAGAATCGTCTAAATCACGCCAACACGTTTGTCTGTCGGTAAAGTCTTGCCTTGCAAGTGTGAGGACCTGGGGTCCATATCTAGAACCACTACAAAGAAATCAGGTTTATGGTAGCATGTGAGTGTGACACCAGCATTAGTGGGGCAGAGACAGACAGATACCTGGGACTTACAAGGTGAGAGCTCCTGTCTCAAAAAGATGTGGCTAGCAACTGAAAACTGACAACATAGACATTGTGTAGTTCATTTACATGCTAAATAGCTACGGAGTGGTGACTGCTAGCTAGGCGGGATCCCAGGGAAGATTCTGCCTTCACAGTGCTAAGTCTAGTGGGAGAAAGACGCACATCACACATTCATACAAATGAATGCATATTTCTAAATGTGATTATTTTGCACGCCAAGAAGGAGAGGCAGAATGTAATTTAGGTTGGAGGTTTTAGAAAAGTCCCCCTGAAGACAAGACGTTCACACACAGATGCTCGAGACGAAGGGAGGAATATGCTTCGTTGCTTCCGACACATAACCAAAGCAAGTTATGATTCTAAGAATCGATTAGCTAGCAAACAGGGAAACCCAGTGATCTCTTGGGTTTGTGGTGCCCGTTTAGCAGACCACGTTTCCTATTCCTAATAGAGAGATTTATGAAAGGAAAAGAGATTAAAAATAAGACCTGGGAAGGTAGATTCCATCATTGGCTTGTCACAGTGGTTCTGAGAAACTGTGATTTTGCTTCCAAATGTGACGGGAGTTATTCGAAGGAGCAGTATGAAAATGGAACTCTGTGGGAAAGTTGAAGAAGAGACCTCTTTTCCTTGGGCTTTATCTGACTCATGGCTATGCGCAGGCATGTGTTGTTGCTCAGAGAGAAAATGGGTGGCCAGAGAGTGTCTAGCATTTTCTTAATCAATTTGGTTGTGAAAGAGTTTTTCCATTGAGTACCTAGTATTTACTACAGGAGCTCTGAAATTCCCACCTGCGTAAGTCATTTGGGAGCAAAAAGATCATTGGTTCGTCTTCTCCTAGACCTAATTGTCTAAGTCACTGGACTGGAATGTTCTAGAACTTTGCACTTGAAATGAATACCTTTGGTGACTTAGATGCAGTCAATCTAGGTAACATGCATGGAGACAGTGATTACACACAGCATCTCAGTAGCTCTGCATGGTTTTTATCATTTGAAGGGCTTTGTTATTGTTTGCTGTTTTTGGGGAGGGGTTCCTAGTTCCTTTGAATTTTGTTACCCTCAGTGAACAAGGCCAAATTATTGATCCAGACTAGATGGAAAAATAGTGGCCATAATATGCAAAGTGATTCAGATTTGAATTTTTTGGGTGTCACAAGTCAAGCTACAAAGATGACTTTTGGACATAGCTGACAGGAGCATCATGGTGGTATAAGATGCTATGCATTGAAATTTCCAAAAGCTATGCAAATCCAAGATCTGATAGACTTTTTGTCTGATGCCCTTATCTGTATATGTCTAACCAAATCTCTTTAACTGCCTCCTTTTCTTTAAAAATGAAGAAAGATGCCAAAAAAACCACACTTCTTGATGCATTCAAGGTTGCCGCCTCCCCGTGTGTGTGTGTGTGTGTGTGTGTGTGTGTGTGTGCACGTGCATGCATGTTCTTCTTTCTCTCTTCCCCCCTCTCTCCCTCCCTCTCTTTTTCATCATGATCTATCATCGGAATAAAAAAGGCTACAAATAAGATGGCTCTCTCTAGAGTCGAGTCACCTCCCGCATGCGTCTCCTATCTGACCTGCCATCAGCACACTGAGAAGAGTGACAGAGCACATGATGGTGACCGGGCTTTGCTGCTTGAGATGCAAGAAGCTTTCTGAAACACACCGCAAACACCCCTGCAGCCACACATGGAGAAAACTCTTAAAACTGTTGGCAGAGACTTAGCTTGGTTCAAAGACAAGCTTAGGGTCAGGGATGGAAGAGACATAGAACAAGGAAATCATGAGAAGGGCTGTGTTCCTCTGCACATTAAAGAGCCCTGCCTTGTAGGCAGAACATTTAGCCCAAGTGATAAGAATCGGAGAAGTTTATAAAGATGCAGGGACTATGGTTAGAGCGAAAGGCATGGCTTAGCTTGAATGTTGTGCACAATTAAACCTGCTTAAGAGAGTGCAGGAAGGCTGGACGGAGCCAGGATGAGGAGCAGCAGTGGATCGTTCCTTCAAAGATACCTGCAAATGAGATGCCTTCTTCCTTGTGACCTAGGCTGCCGACACCATGTTTTTGCTTGGTTTGCACCAATACCCTGGCTCGCGGTCACTTGCTCTTAGTGGCCAGTTTCATTTCCTGGTTTTGAGAAAATGGCAGTGAGGCCCATTGCTTTGGCACGCCGTCACTGAAGGAAGTGTGCAGTTTGAAAAATGTCAAAGCCAGCAGGCTCATGTCCACTGCATGCCATCAATCAGCAAAAGTCTCTGGACCCCTAATGAGCCCGCTGCAAGTTCAAACAGCCAAGTAACTAGAAGATAAAGATCTTGCCTTAAAAACTGCCTACCCTAACCAAAGAGGCAAGATCAAAAGAGAGAGGAAAGTGACATCTACGTGGAAGAATCAATGTACTCGTGAGCACTGTGCTTGTAGACCAAGAATGCATCAGAGAACACTGGCCCCCTTGGAAAGGACCTGCTGTCTAGGGTCCAGAGTGCTGAATTTTCCCTATTCCATTACCAGCTCTTGACCTTGAGTGAGATCTTTAGCTTGGGAGAACCCCTGTTTCTTCACCATCGAAGTGGGGGATGGGGAATGAACCTACCCCCATCTCTGATTTATTAGCGTGATTATATCACAGGTGCAGGGAGGCTCCTGTTAAGATATACGTTGAAGCATGAAGTAGCCCTTACATTTCACTTATTTTTCCTATCATACTAGGGTAGAAAAAAAAATAAATGCGAAGAAAGCATCTTCTGCCCTGACCATTAAACAGAGAGAGAAGCACAAACCACAAACAGGAGTCACATAGGCCAGACTCATTCTGGTTCCTCCCTGGGTCGCTAACTTCCTCTCCAGTGAGACACACACACACACACACACACACACACACACACACACACACACACACACACAGAGGTAATGGTGGCTGGCTGTTGCATTGAAAGATTCCAGGTGAACACATCATTTTAAAGAGGGGAGACACGTGAGAGAGCGGTGTACTTCCTGGGATAGCGTGCAGCTTAACTCTTTAGGAAGCTGACCCTCAATGCAAAACATTGAGACTGCGTAGTTCGGAAATCATTAAAGGTTCAGTCCAGCAGTAGAAAAATAGTCATCACAATTAATGGGGTGGTTGGGAATCTTGGCAAGAAGGGAATAGCACAAGGTAACTTTAATACTCTTTGTGACCAGGTCTTCTCGTGGCCTGATGACTAGGGATGAGCATTTGGAGAGGATTATGATCTTTTTTCATAAATGTCCCAGATCTTTTTTAATTTTCTTTCACCTTAGACAGCAAGCCCTATGGAACATTCAATTCCTCAGACAAAACAGTCTTAAGAAGTGAAACTTTTTTTTAAAATAAATAACCCCCCAAGATGCTCAGGCCCTGGAAAGTAATTTCACCTCATTTTGAAGGAAAAGTAGGACAAAGGACACCTGAAACTTGAACCTGGAATTTGGGGTGGTGGGTCCCGCCATTTCCTGATGCTCAACCCTCCCTGTGAGATCCAGAGACCAAACTGGGGCAGTGATTCCCTGGACATCCTCACGGAGGCTAACTGCCCAGGGTAGCACTAGGCCTTTCCTCTTTAAACTTTTCACCTAACCCCACTAAACAGGAAATGCAAACTACTAGATCTGAACACACAGCCACCCCCTGGGTTCCCAGCTCTCTGCCCCCACATTGTCCTTTGTTTTCCTTTCTGACAAGTTGTTCATGCTCACTGACAATACGCAGGGTAATCAGAACTCATTAGAAATAAAACAGGTGGCAATCTCTACTCAGGAACCTTACAAAACTTTCCCCTGCAAGGGAAATGTGCTCTTAGGGAGCTACACCTTTGGGAGCTGGAGCACCTGTGGCTTTGGAATGCCTAGAAGTCATGAGCAAAATGTGTTCTGAAGCTTAACCTGGTGACTTGCTATCCCAAAGCAGTTTGTCACTTGAGCAACTTTGGTTGAGAATACAGGAACCTGGAAAGTGTTTCGGTCTCATACCCAAGGCAGACATGGCAGATGCATAGGAAGTATTGATAAAAAAAAAATGTCCACAGTTGCTAAAAACATCTCCAAACAGACACACAGCTAGCTATTCGATAGGATGCCAGTAAACTCCACTGTGTGTTGGCTTCCCAAGACAAGTATTCTGTAAATATTGTTTATGGGCTCAGTGGCACACTGTTTTTTTCAGGTGTTAAAAGAGTGGTAGGTGCTGTTGCATTATCTGTGTGCATGTTTTCTGTTATAAGAATATTTGCATGAGTTCAATATTTATAGCACAGTGTACAGTAGCTTTCAACACGCACTGTTATTTGTATCACTGTGTGTGCAGGTAGGTTATCATAAACAAGAGGACCCCCATCTCTCTCTACCCTTCCCCCCCCCCAAGTTCATGCCTCAAAGGAAGCAAAGCTACCAGCCCCTGGCCTACATTCTCCTAGAGGACAGGTTTAGGTAAGTAGAGGAGTCCACTTACCCTTTAAAACTTGAAAGATTTACCCTTTCATTTGCTTTAACTCTTAAGTGGACACGATCTTCTGAAATCCCTTTCCAGGCTGAGTTCACTGAGTCCATAGAGCCTACTCAGAGATGGTGCTATATGCCTGGGTGGGAGTCTGAAGAAAGGCAGCTAATACAGGTGAGAGAGAGACAGAGACAGAGACAGAGACAGACAGAGAGATAGAGAGAATGAGACAGAGAGACAGAGAGAGAGAGAGAGAGAGAGAGAGAGAGAGAGAGAGAAACAGCCTGGAGCTGTCCTCGCGTTGTACATAGTTTGTCCAGCTTGCACGAAGCCCTGAGGTCCATCCCCAGCACTGCATAAAAAACAGTTGTGGTGTTTCATGCCTGTAGTCCCAACACTCAGGAGGTAGAGGCAGAAGGCCAGAAGAGCTGAGAGTCAAGGCCATTCCTGACTATGTAGTGAGCATGAAGTCAGTCTGGTCCTCATGAGACCTTATTGAGAGTGGAGGAGCTTGACAGGTTGAGAGAGGAGACCTGCCAGCCAGCTTGATGCCATGCTCTCATCTGTGAAATGGCCATATTCTTCTGCTCCCCTGAAAACATTATTACAACTACCTCCCCTGGCTGCTGATAAAGTACAAAGCACAAAGTAAGGGTTTTGTTTTGTTTTGTTGTTGTTTATTTTTAAGTACTTATTTTGCCTTTATCCATAGTTGACCTCCCTGAGGCCAGAGCACAAATTTTTGCAGCAAGATGCTTTTTCTCTTCTGTCAAAATGTAATAGTTCAGGGAGTCATGTGGTACCACACGCCTGTAGTCCATGGCAGTGGCGGGGCTGAAGTTGGAAGATGACCTGATCATATGAGTTGGATCAGCCTGGGTAACACAGGGAGACCCTACCTCAAGAAAACAGAAGCAAAGAAACGAGAAAGCACCTGAAGCACAAAGGGCCGGGGATATAGCTCAATGGCATAGTATTCCTGAAGTTCCAGGTCTAATGACAAGTACCACTGGAAAGAAATGAAAGAACTTAAGGAATCCACCAATGAGAATCTAGTCCTTCTTCCCAAACCATGGGCATATCTGTGAGCATTCCTGCTGTCTGTCTTTTCAATGTATTCTTTTGATTTGTGTGAGCATATATGCAGTGTATGAGGGATACATCTTATGTTTATGTATGCTTGGGAAGGCTGGATATCATTGTCTAATGTCTTACTTGATTGCTCTCTTATCTTTTTGAGAAAGAGACGTGGGGGGGGGATGATTGGCCATTAATTTCTGGGGACCAACCTATCTCTGCCCCATTGCCCCTGCCCGAGGGTGGCAGATGTGCGTGACTGTGTCCAGCTCTTAATGGCTCCTGTGGATTTGAATTCAGACTCCCATGCTTTACTGACTGAGTCATCTCTTCCCTCATAAAATTAATTTTTAAGAAAATAAGCAAAACATAAGTATATTTCTGTAAAAGATTCAGTGAGGTTGAGGGAAAGCCTTGTCGCCTCATTATGACTCTCTGTCTTAGCTGCCCCAGGCCTCTATCAGTGGCACATTGAGGAGCTTGGGATGACTCCCTTGAACCATAAATCACATTCTTGCCTCCAGAAATTTTCCTCCAGGCCTGACCCAGGCCCTTTGCCACCATGCTTGTAAAGCTGATGGTCTACTCTTACTCAAATGTAATGGACTCCTGAATTTACTTCTATATACTCTTGAGGACTCAGCCATCGGGACTGTTCTACCTAATCAAAACTTGCCTGGAAATCACCTATTGTCCTTATGGATGACCTCAGTGGTTTCTTGAGTCAGGCTCTCGCAGCAGCACACTGAACACTAGAGCTGGGAGAGACGGGCGAGGACACCCAAGGTCCTACCGCTGTGCTTCTCACCTTCAAATGTGGCCCCCTTTACCTGAAGCTTGCTGCTACTCTAACATAATTTTCAGAGAATCCATTTAACATTTCACTCACGGGGAACCAAGCATGCTCTTTGTGGCCCCCTCTTCCCTCACTCAGCCCTCCTGCTCAGGTGAGGCCTGAGCTCTCACTGCAGAAGGAAGACTTGAAATTCTGAGAAATGGTGCCTGTTCAAGAGCCCATACTTTGTCAGCAATCAGAGCTCCAGACCCTCACCCAATGCTCTTTCTACTGCACACTGTGTCTTCAGTGTCTGCTGGATGCAAAGCTAAGAAACCCTTCATCTACGGACACCCTGCTGGGCTTCCCAAGCACTTCCAGGAGGTCCACGCAAGTTTCAAGCCACGCCCACTTCTCCTTATCTAACTACTGAGCCTCTGCATGGAACAGAGAACCAAACCCATCTTGATAGCCTGAAAGATCTGGTTGGTTCACCTGGCACCCTACTTCAAGTTGTGTGGCATTAAGGATGTTGTACACCCTAACTTGGGCACCGGCAAACCATCTGCCCTGCCTGCATCAGAGCTGTCATGAGAGCCAGGGAATGCCAAGACTGTAAAAGCACCTTAAACAACAGCAACAAAAGGCTGGATAACTGTTATCAATGTTTGGCCCTTTCATTTTTTTTTTTTTTATGTTCAGGCTTGAAAAGATTTCGTCTACTGATGTCCATACCAAAACCAAATAGAAAAACAACAATAAAAAGATGAACAAAGCTCAGCCTGTGCAGCAATGTGCTCTCTGAGTCCTGTACGACATTACCTGTGCCGCTGGGCTTTCCAGGGTGTAAACTGAAACAGAAGAGGCAGCAGCCCAGTACTGCTTGGTTTCACATTTTCCTTTCTGTTTTCTGATTAGATTCTCCCCTGCCTGCAAGTGCAGAGAGAACCTCAAAAGATCATGTTTGCTGCGGATAAGCACCAACTCTGTGCTTATCAGCGTTTATCTCCCGCACACTCCCTCTCTGAAGGCTTCAAAGGCAGGAGAGAGCGCGAAGCTTTGCTCAGAGAGATGCACCAGCTCTGGCGGGCTTGCAGCTCCAGGTGTAGCCCAAGAGCCACTGTCCCCTTCTTCCCAGCTTGGGTCACTTGCTTGCTCCTTTCCAGGGAAAAGGAAGAAGTGGGAGCTGGACTTTATGTGTGGGAATGAGTGGAGGAAGGAAGCTCAGAAAGACTGAGAAAGCCTGATAAAGTCAGGGAGGGAAAGACAGACTGCCTGCCCACCCTGTGTCCCCACCCTTGCTTCTTACACGCCCCCCACCACACACACACACACACACACACACACACACACACACACACACACACACACACACACTGCTGCCCTTACAAGCCCTAGAGCTCCGATCTGAAGTTCTCTTCTGCTCTCTGCTCACCTCCCCCTGTCTCCTTGGTTCGCCCACTCCTCTCTAGCCCAGGGATTGCTGGCTGAGTGGGGCAGGACATGGGAGGGGGAAGAAGAGGATGGGGGAAGGGGAGCCAGCATTTTATTAGGCTGTTGAATTTGATTTATTGGGGAGGGGGGGAAATCCTTCGCTTTCTTGCCACACAGGTTACTCTCAAAGTGAAAACTCTATTTTACTTTGGAAAAAAAAATGGTGAAAGTGCCTCCAGTTATGAATGGAGCTCTTTGTTACCTTCCAGATCGACAAGACAGACTGTTTGGTTCCTGTCTGTGTGCTCGCAAAGGAGTGCAGGGGCCTGGGAGACAGATGTGGCCTTAATTGCATGGGAATATTAGAAGATCGTTAAGCCGTTTTGACAGGATTTTCCTCTTGCTGCGGGAGCGAAGGGTCTTGGTTGAGCCACAGCCAGCCCCTCTAACTGGGCCTCTCACCCTTACCTCCAGAGGAACATGAGTCTTGACTCTCTTGTCCTGATATTATAAAAGAACAGATGCCTCCTTGTCACCAGTTTTGAATCTGTGTCTGTGTCGCATACATGCAGAGACCAACCTCTCAAGCAGCCTGGGACCTCTCTGTAGTGGGAGTGGGAAGAAAAGCTGGCTACTGAAATTGTGGCACACAGATGTTCTCTGATTTGAAATGGGACTGCGTCCCTGTAAACCCATTGGAAGTCTGTGGTGCTTGTTAAGACCTCTAAACTAAGGGGCCTTGCGGCAGAGCAATGCAGCCCCTGCAGAGTGTCCAGTGCAGCCCCTGCAGAGTGTCCCTCAGTTCCCTCCTGACCCTGAGGCTGACTGACTGCTATGGCTCCCTGCTGCTGCCAGCATCTTGAGAGAGGACTGTAGCAAATACTCCTGGCTCTGGAAAAGGTAGAAACTGGAAGTGTATTTTCCACTGAATGTGTGTGGAGTTCACAGCGCTGAGAAGCCGAAAATGCCGAGTGGGGAACTCTTCTACTTAGGAATGCATACGTGTGAGTCGGGGGACAGAGAGTGGCCACATTGTCATCTGTCTTGCAAGGGATGCTCCATAAAGCTAGGGACTTCGAGTAACCCTCCGGCCACTGCAAACAATGTCACTCAGGGAAGGCACCTGGGCTAGCTATTTGAGTCTTCCTTTGGCCTTCACGTTTATTTGGTGACTGTGGAAGTCAGAGCCCATGGCGGCCATTCGTTCACAAATTAGATCAGAGAAGTCCTTGAACACTGTGGGGTCATCAAAGAGCATAAATATGTTCAACCTCGCGTCCCAGAACATCAGGGTCATGTCTCCTTCACATCTTAAATGCTTCTCTGCTCCCATTCAACCCACACGGTTTTCTGCATGCACATCAAAGACAGATGTTTAAGCATTCGCTTAGTGAGCATGGCCTGATCCACCACTAGAGGGAGGGGAAGCCCCCTTCCCCCATAGCATCACCGAACTCTGGTCCAGTCGATCATTTCCCTGTTAAATCAACATTGGTTCCTGAGTCTTGGAGGTTACTATTTGGTAGTCTTCCTGCCAGAGGGTCTGGGCAGCCTGGAGCATCCTGCAGGTTGGGGCCACTTGCTAGAGCTGGGTTGGTGGGATCATTACCCAGGTGATGCTTGGGTCACATCCCAGAAGGAATGTGGGGGAAGTGGCAGATGAGGTCTCCTAAAAAGAAAAGCAGGTGAAAGACAGAGGAGGAAGGGAGATGTGCAGCAGTACAGACCCTGTTTTTTTGTTTTGTTTTGTTTGTTTGTTTGTTTTAGCAAGCTTTGTTAACCCGGCAGGAGAAAGGGAAGTGCCACCAGACATGACCTGCCCCAAGTCGAGCAAGTCAAAGCTACCGTTCTCCTAATCATATTACTGTTAGGAAGCACCAGTCATGTGTTAAGTTACCTACAACCGCAAGCCACAGTCTCTAGTTTAAACTGTATCTACTCAGACCACTAAGACTCCAGCTTTAGGGCTTGAGTCACCAGCCTGTCAGAATCCAGTGTTATATTACAGTGGGGTCTTCCCTTCTAAATCACTTCAGCCCAGAGCCACAGCACTTCGTTTAATAGAGGTAGTGCCTTAGAGACAGGCCTTGGATGGTGGCAAGCCTCAGCCTCAACCCCTGACTAAGTCCATTTTCTGTTGCTATAACAAAATGCCACAGATGAAGTAATTTATGAAGAAGAAATGTTTGTTTTTCATACTTCCGGAGATTGGTATATCTAAGAGCCTGGCACTGGCACCTGGAGAATACCACCTTGCTGCATCATAATATGGAGACGGGAGAAGGGTATCACATGAGGAGACAGCAAGTGTGCTAAGGTGGGTCTCTCTCCTTTTTCTCTCATAAGGTCACTGGTGCAGTCATGGGTGCTTTGTTCTCCTAAAGCCATCTAACCTTAATTACTCCCCCCCCACACACACCTCTAGATACCACTAGGTCATATGTTGTCAATACATGAACTTTAGGGGGAGAAACAGTCAAGCCATAGTGACCCAACTCTTCCCAACCATGTGTGCTATAGAGGGTGAGATGACACATTCACCAAGGCCCTCATTAGCTGTCTATGACCAGGAAAGTCCCTTTGGTCAATGAAGTGTTCACATTCCTGCTTAGCTTGCTGCTATCTTGTTGTTTGAAATACCCCTCCTTGAGAGTCCTTCTCCTGAGGCCACTTCTCCTGAGTTAGCTGCTTGACTGTCCTCTGAGATGCCGTGTCTTCTTGGATGGCAAGAGAAGCTGTGGTAGCATCTAAAACATGATACAGATTCTGGAAGGAAGAGCAACAAATATACTCTCCAGCAAAACCCAAAACAGAAGTTTACCCAAACTTTCTTGGCTCAGGGTTAGACTGAACAAGAGGAAACACATAGTACGTCCCCACCACCACTCCCCACGCCATGGAGAGTTTGCTCCAATCTTTCTAAGAAAGACAACGTTGAGAAAGTTGCTAGCATTGACTGGCCTTCTCTGAAAAAAATCAGCAAGACCATCCTGAGCATGAGAGATCTCAAGCTTGCAGAAAATCAAATGACACTGGCAATATGAGACTGTGATAGCCTTTTGCATTGGGGCCCAAAGTAATGGAATTTGGGATTGGGGAAAATAGCTAAGAATCCATAGCTAAGAAGCTTGGAAACCTGCCTCCATCTTGTAGATTAATTTGTTGTTCCCCATTAAGACTTTGGAATGTGAAGAGTTGGAACCCTACTGCATCCATGACACATGTCCCTGAGACACACAGTTCTGGCTTCTGCTGGGCAAGGCTGGTATCTTTAGAAGCGTCCAAGAGTAGAACACTAGGTGCTTTTTATGGAGTAACCAGACCAGTGCCCAGTCCCTGGGAACCTTCAGCGGGTTTCAACTGGAGTGTCTGCTCAAAAAAGCTTTATTGAGGCTGACAAAAATGGTCTCCCCACGCAATTCCCACTTCGGTGTTTTCATTGGCCAGCCATGGCGGGACCTGTTCACAAAATATCTGCTTTTCCTATAGATGAATGCTGAGAGACAGGAGGTCCTGGTGCCAGACTGAATAGGTTTGGCACTTGAGTAAAACACAGCTAAAGGCCAACTCAGTGGGTGACAGCTTTGAGGGTGGCTGCCAGCTGAGAGACCAGCTGTGTACCGGAGATGGTGTCTAAGCCTCATGATGGGAGGATGCTTGGCTTCTCCTGTATACACCAGGCTGTCCTTGGTTCCCCTTACCTTCCCCCTGGAGGATAGGGCAAGGGTGGCTGGTGATGTGGCCACAGAGACAACAGGCACAGAAATGTCCAGGCAAATGGGATTGTAGGGTGCCTGCACTAAAGAGACTTCAGGCTCAAACCCCTGGGAGCAAGTCTGTAAATCATCCACGTTGGCCCATTGCTGTTGTAGGTAAAGGAGTGAACCCGAACGGATGAGGTTTTTCCTATAGCAGAACAAATCACAGTAATATTATGTATTAGAGAGTGCCTGTGGTGTGACAGACAGGAGTTAGGACGCTATTATTACTGTTTGGTTACATACTGAAGAGATTTTACCAAAAAGGAAACTGAGGCATAGGGAAGAAAAAGAATTTGCATAAAGCTATAGAATTTGCTTCCAGTGGGTGCAGAGTTCAGATTCTGACAGTCTGGCCCTGCAGGGGACATCTAAGATGGCAGTTGAGTGCTCTGCTCTAGTAGCCTGCATAGAGAGAGCCCTTGATACACATTAACTCAAGGCAGCCCTCGGAGCATCTTCTCTCATTATGCCTACTTTAGGGATCGAGGGAGCAAGGCAGTAAGTAAGTAGTGGGTAGTGGGTAGTAAGTGAAAATAATGTCTACAGAGAAGCGCACGGAAAATCTGGCCCTGGAGCACTTTCCATCTGGATAGTGGGGCAGAATGAAAATACGTGTAAAACTACTACAGAAAAAAAAAAAAGTTAGGGATTAAAAGAAAACAGTGTGACACGGAGAAATAAAGCACCATTTTGTTGGTGGAGGTCTAGCATGTGGCTGGACCTCAGACCAAGTAGTAAGAGGTTACTGTGGTGGCGTGAAGTGCAGGAAAGCTTCCGAGAGTTGATGATGAGCGGTCTGTGAGTGCGTGGGGGTTGGCTTGGCAGAGGGACTGGAGAAGACAACTGTATGAGGGAAAAGCTGCATCCAGCTCAAAGGAAGGGAAATTGATTTTCATCTTGGTAACTATAAATACCCAAAGAGGAAACAAATGTGTCACACATTCACCTAAAGGTGACAAGTGACAGCAAAGGGACTGGGAGATCTGATGAGAAGAGAAACTGTCAAACTGGACGTCAGAAGGCAGACAAAGCAAGAGAGGTGGAATGGGAGTACAGAGCACAAGTGAAGACAGGTGGGAGCAGGTACAAAGGATGCTAACAAGAAAGACTGAGACAAAGAGCCTAGAAGGCAGGGCCCCTAAACTGGTGAGCCAGTCCAGAAAATGGCCGACCCCAGGCACCACCTCCTTCTGTTCCTCCATCGGCGAAGTTTTTGCCACATGTTGCCGTAACAATATGGTAACCATATGCCCCGGGGCCACAGAAAAACTAAACACCCTGGATAGAATGGTTCATCCAGATGTGCTAGCTAGAAATACTGCACCCTCAGGACTCAAGGCTGAGCTGCCTCCCCACTTGATGGGCATGAGGTCACCAAGCCTGCCTCCCAGCTGTGAATCACAGAAAGGAAACAGCCATTGACGACCTGGGAAGCCGACTCGGGCATCTCTCTTCCCCACACCTCGGGGGGAAATGAAGTAACATGGAATTTCTGGTGCTCTGCCTGCTCTGCCCATCAAGTTGAAATGGCAGTCTCCCAGAGTAGAACCAGTTGAGCCTATTGGCTCAGCCCTCCGTAGCAGTTTGATGTGAGGAAGGGGGCTTGCTTCATGGCTCTGTTTTTAATCCTCCTTCTAGATCAGTGGTTCTTATCCTTCCTAATGTTGGGCCCTTAAGTACCGTATCTCATGTTGTGGTGATCCCCCAACCATAAAATTATTTCATTGCCATCTCATAACAGTAATTTTGCTACTGTTCTTAATCGCAATGTAAATATCTGATACATGGCCCCTGTGTGGGTCATGACCCACAAGTTGAGAACCACTATTCTCAGTTGTTCCTCAGGGCTTGGTGGAGGCATGGGAGCAGAGGGTCCCCTTGTGTGTGTGTGTGTGTTTCCTCCAGGGCTTCCAGTAATTCTGAGGAGTCTGGTTGCCATGGTAACTGTCACATGAGAAAACTGTGGGGTCAGGTTGTAGTTTCTAAGAAAACAACCTAGAGTGGTTGCTTGACAAGAGCCCTCGGTGGCTTCACATTAGAAATAACCAAAGGATGTGGCTGGTTTTAAAAGAAAAGACTAGGCTGGGATGGAGAGTAAAGGTCAAAGGTTCCTGAAAAATACTTAGAGAGCAGAAAAATGAGATATCCATATATGAGAGAGAGACGTGGGGGGGGGGGGTGTTTCTGCCTTTCCCATCATGCTCTGGGGTTTTTGTTCATCAGAAGAACATATTGTATACCTACTAGATGCTGGAGTGCTCAAAAAAAAGGAGGAGAAGATCTGGAAGGCTGACATTGGTCTTCAGGAAGCTAACAGTATCAGAATCAGTATATGAGGGGGGAAAAAGTTCCCAGGAGTTGAAGAAATACCCCAGGGCACCAGCACACCTATCATTGCTTCTCTCCCCAGCACTTAAGCAAACTGTCAGAAGTACGTCACTTCCCTGATGGACAAGCATCTGTCTGCCCCAATGGGGAGGAAGCTCGGATTTACATGGCCTCCTTCTCTCTCCTCCTCCTCTTGTCTTCAGTTATCTCTTCAGGCCTTGATCGAGGTCCTGGTCCAGCTTCCATGTAAAACTCTTATAGACTAAGCCTCAAGGGGCTTCTGAAAAGCCTATCTCAGGGAAGGGACAGGAAAGCGCAGGAACTCTGTCCTGCTCCAGGCTGCTCTGTCACTTCTGCAGGCAGAGAAATGCAGACTCTATGACATCGGAGCCCTGCAGTCTTTCTTCCAGGTTTCAGCTTTGCGTCATCAAGGAAATCGGAGCATAGCTCAATGTCTGAAAAGCAAGAGAACCGGTAACCGGCCCAAAGCTGCTCGGCCTGCCCATACAGCTGGGCACTAGCCCAGCCGGTAGCTCGTGCCTTTTATTAGAATACAGTTGCAAAAAACAATAGCCACAAAACCAGGAGAGAAACAGGCGACTTTCTTCCTTGCTCCTTCACCTTCTTCACCTTGACTGTAGCGACACGGCCAGAGCTTTCTATGCAGGAGACAGGCTGCTCCCGGTTCGTCTTCTCCACATCAACCCTACCTCTGGTATCAGGAAACTATTCTCCAGGTCAGGGATGCATTCAAGGCTGTGTGGTGCCCGTGTGATCAGGCACCAAGACACTGCACTCGATTTTGGAGCAAGGCTCTAGAAGACCCACAGTCCTCTGCGATGGGACTGAGAGAAGAGAGGCTGTGCAAAACTGTCTTAGTCTGTTTTCTATAGCTATAACTAAAATCCAGGACTGGGTGATTTATAAACAAAAGAGGTTTACTTTGCTCGTGGTGCTGGAGCATGCCATCAGCATCTGCTGGGATCCGGTGGAACCTTCCGGCTGGTGGGGATTTTGCAGTTATGAGGTGGTGTGGGCATCCTAAGCCAGTTAACTTGAGTCTCTCTTCCTCTACCGATGACATCACGAACTTAATCGCAAGGGCTTCACCCTCACCAACCATGTACTCCAGACTTTGTAACCCTTGCCTCCAAATACGATTAACGTATGTAGGCTTTGATGATTTTCAGGCCAAGTTTCAGCATGTGTTTTCAAGGAGACAAAGAAGCAGTATTCCAGTATTCCTTACAATGGGTACCACCACCTGTAGAAGTCAGGCAGAACGACAGTAATCATTTCTTCTGCTGAGTCTCAGTAGCCCTCCCTAGGGCAGCTCACATGAGCTTGACGTACCTGTGGTACCTGGTTCTGCTCTCTTGCCTCAGCATTGCCTTTCATCATCACCTCCTGTAGCACTCAGGGTTCTTAATGCTTCTTGGTATTAGGCCTGGCAGAACAGGGGAAATAGTTTCAAAGTTCTTTACTACAGCCAATGAACAATCTACCTTCATCCTTTCCTGTCCCAGAGCACCATGGGGGTCCACCTTATGCCACCTCCACTTTTGCTATCTGAGGAGATGGTTCCCAGATGGTCCGATGGGAGGATGTAAGCCAGTGGTTCTCGACCTGTGGGTCTTGACCTCTTTGGAGACAGAAAGATCCTGCACAGGGGTCACCTAAGACCATTGGAAAACACAGATATTTACATGATGGTTCAGAACCGTAGGAAGATTACAGTTATGAAGTAGCAACAAAAAAAATAATTTTATAACCACAACATGAGGAACTGTATTAAAGGCTGGCAGCATTAGGAAGGCTGAGAACCACTGATTTAAGTGCAACGGCGCCTTTTCAATCCCGTTGTCTCTGCTGTCCTCTAGAAAAAGCCGATTTCTACATGGTCAGATGCAATGAGTTGAAACAGCAGGGGCTGAGGAGATAGTCAATGCCTGTGTTGCTGTGCAAGCGTGAGGACCCAAGTTCAGTTCCCCGAGGCCCATATGAAAACTGGTGAGGAAACCTGTGTCTATAGCCCTAACTCTGGAGATGCAGAGACAAGAGGATTCCCCAAGCTCACTAGCCAGCCAGTCTTGCCAAACTGCTGAGTTCCAGGCCAAACGATGTATGTGGAGGGGGGGAAGGGGGAGGGGGAGGGGGAGATGATCAAAATATAGTGCATGAAAAAATTTCAGTTAAAAAACTGAGAGTGGTCAAGAAAGGTACCTGACGTCAACCTCTGACCTCCACATATATGTGCATTAGAGAGAGAGAGAGAGAGAGAGAGAGAGAGAGAGAGAGACAGAGAGAGAGAGACAGAGAGAGAGAGACAGAGAGAGAGAGACAGAGAGAGACAGAGAGAAAGTAAAACTGTAGCATGAAGTACTCTCTCTTCCTGGGATGCAGACAAGTCTTTATGCCCCTTCCTGTGAATCTCCACATCAGCACTTTTTTCTTTTCAGCAGTATGATCATTCTCTGTGGGAGGAGAGTTTAGCTTTGATCTTTAGAAATGCCCTTTAAATGTGGTTACAGTCAAAAGGTAATGGTAAAAACTCAAAGTCACCAGGTAAAGGCACCCACCCACCCACCCACCCATGAGAGACCTGGAGAAGCACCTAATGTGAGGCTGTTAACAGAAGGCATGGCCTCTGGATCCTGTTGTGTGGCATGACCTGAGAGGCCTTGGAAATCCTGTCCTCTGAACCCACTTAGGTCCATCCTCTTAATTTACTCATTCCAATGAAATCCTTTCATGTGCGAGGAATCCCACTATCACTGGACTCTTACTGGACCACCTTTCTCTGGGTCATCCTCACCCACTGAGGATGCTCTTTTCCCAGTAGGTGGTATTTTGAGATGGGTGGGGGTGGGGTGGGGGGGTGGCAGTGGAGTGAGGTCTTTGTGTGTTGGAGCTTTGTGTGCTCTAGCACAATGCCATAGGCTGGCTATTCTAGTAAAAAGATCAAGCTCGTGGCTTCTGCAGATCGGAAGATGTAAGTCTAAAGGGCATTATCTGGAGAGGGCTTTTTGTGCTGTTGCCACGTGGTGGAAGGCAGAAAGGAGAAAAAGAAGAAAGAAGGAGATTGAAGGACAAAAAAGAAAGTGAGAAAGAGAAGCACTTGTGAGGAAGAGGGTATGACCTGGGTGCCCTCGTGACTAATCCACCTCCACACAGTGACAGTGAGCCATTCCTGAGGCCAGGAACTATTGGGCACACATTCAAACCACAGCAGAAGTGAGAGGCCTCAGAAGGGGATACAGTGAGCAAGCAGATGACTCAATGCACCCCAGGGGTCTCAAGACTCTAAGAAGGGTCTGGCTGTGTGTGTGTGTGTGCGTGCGCGTGTGCGTGTGTGTGTGTACAGCCTACGATTACAGAGGGCGAACTGGAAATGGCCCGGGATGTATGACTCCTGCAGACAGGCGACTGGAGTAAGAATCTGGAGAAGAGGAACCCCAGACAAGTCTTACGTCTCCTTAGGCCTTGGTTTCCTTTTCAGTACCATGGGGATCCAAGTCACATTTAAAGGGCCATAGTTACAAATGTCTTTTGGAAATGCCAAGTGATACCTATTCCAATTTTACTTTTGAAGACAGATCTTACTAAGAAAACTAGGCTGGATCCTCAAACTCTAGGTCCTTCTTACCTTAGCATCCCAAGTGTTGGGATGCAGGTGTGAGCCACCAGGCCTGGGCTAGTCTAAACCTTTCTAGTCTAAAACTGTGGTCCTTGTCTGATTGGTGTTTTGCTTTATGGTGTTGGAGAGGAACCTAGGGCTGCACTAGCCTTAGTGAGGGTTGTGCTTCGCAGCTACGGCTACAGCTGCTTTCTACCAGATGTTCGTTCTGCCCCTCCCCCGCGCCCCCCCCACCTTTGTCTAAGAGTAATTCTACAGTACAGTTGTCAGGGGAGTTTACCCCAACATTGATTTCCTTTCACTGTATGAAACCATAATGGTTATTTTCTGTGCCTCAGTTTCTCCATCTGGTCCATCATGGTGTTGATTCTTGCTGTGTCAAAAATTATAGTATAATGACAATCACTCCCTGTGTCCTATGAGTGTGGATTGTTTAACCACCAGTTAGCCATAGAACACTTCCGACTGCTATAACTACATTAAAAAAAATGAGTGCCAAAACCTAGCGGCCTGAGCCAACTTCAGTGCTCAGGAATTCCATCTACTATTTAACGATTTGATTTGTTGTCACGTAGAATATGGAGGTCAATTCTGAGCCAGTGGCTCGTGGCAGGTGGCAGGTGGTCTCCACTCCTTTACGTGTGGGTATGTGGTCCTCTCCATGCACATCTTCCTGAACATCGTTGGACTTCCTCATAGCATGGTGATGGTCCTCAAGGACTACCATGAAGTGGATGGAAGCCTTAGTGCTTCTTCTCCCCTAGCCTCTGAGGTCAAGCGAGTGTACTTCTATGACACTGAACTTGTTGAAGCAGCCAAGAAGTGTTCCTCCTGGCTTCAGGGGTGTCATGGTTAATCTTTGTTGTCATTTGGTTGACTTAGGGTCTCCATGGAAACATGTCTCTGGGCATGTCTGTGAGGATATTTGCAGAAAGGTTTAGCTGACGAAGGAAGATCTGACTTGACCATGAGAGGCACCACCATTCCACGGGCAGGGATCCTACTGTAGGCAGCAACCTGCACGATAATGTTTGTCATTCTTTGCATCCTGACCATGAATGCCGTGTGACCAGCCCCGCCTCATGTTTGTCTGCCACCGTGTCTTCTCCACCATGATGAATGGGATCCCTGTACACTCTGAGTCAAGATGAACCCTCCCCTCTTTAATTTGCTTCTTGTCGGGGTTTTGTGTGTGTGTGTGTGTGTGACAGAAATGAGAAAAGTTGCTAATAAGGAAGGAAAGAGAAATAAATAGCCTTTGGTTTTAATGGAGGAGACAAGACCGTAAATTTTGAGGTAGCCATATGGGGAAATAGCATTAAGGCTCAGCAGTACCAGTGATTGACAAGTGTTTCCCACTTTCTTCCTTATCCCACTTTAAATTATCTCCCTGTTCCCTTCCCCCTTTGGCCTCTAGGGAAAGGAAATAAGGAGTAAGGAGTGGAAACACGGCTAGCAACTAATGAGGGGAGGGGAGCAGAAGGCTTGCCCTAGAGCACAACACCATGGGCCCCCTCTTGGAACCTCCCTGTGCCCTGGAGAGTCCCACTCCAGGCTGATGTATCTCCCTATGCAGAACAGTTCCCAAAGCAAAGAATGTAGCAAGCTCTGCTTCTAACAGAGTCCTCAGCATTCTGCATGCCCTCTGGTTGACAAGAGAAGGAAATTCATGTCATTATGCAAAGAATGTAATAAAATGCCAAAGCTCCTGTGCTCCCCATGGTGACCCTGAGTAGTGGATATGCCAGAGATTAGCTTTGCAGAGCACTGGTCTGGGAGCAGCTCTGTGAACCCGTTGAACTGGGGTAGTAACCAATGGGGAACTTGGCATTCCTTTCCCCATCCCCTCCAGCAAAGATCCGCAGCCATTGAGATTGCCCTTACAAGATCCAGGGCAGGCCGAGGGGAAAGAAGAGGGATGGATCTTTGGGAAATCCCTGCCTCTTTGCTGCATGTCTTGTGACCGTCTCTCAGTTGGAAATGGAAACTCAGATTCATGGGGGTGAGAATGGGAAAAGCTTCTGGGATTTCTCCTCAACCAAGAGTACCGTGACTCTTGTTTCAATCCTGCTGCTCATAGGACGATGGGCAAGGAAACCTTCTTTCGGGTGTTCCTGAATAGAGTGTGGAGATCTCCAGGCACTCTGGAGATCTTTCTTCGTCTCTCTAGAGGCTTTTCCATGCCTGCCTTAATTAAACTGTATGGAGATGGACTTGTTGGTCTTCATCTCATGGCAATGCTTAGACCAGGAAGGATCTCCATTATTCAACTGACATGAAAAGCTACTAAACCCTAAGGCAAACAAAAGCTACAAGATGGATTTGTGAATGTAAAGGGAATAAATGTCTGTCTGAATGTACGTCTGCATGCCTGTCTGTCTGTCTGTATGTATGTACGTATGTATGTATGAACACTTGTATTTATGTGTCAACTTCCAAAATATGTGAATTTTTGTTAGTGGATCAGATGCCTGCATGGATTCTTCTGGTGTTTCCCGAGTTTGCGTTGTGTAAGCAGAGTCGATGCCAGCAGGTCCTAGCACTACTGCTTCCTTTACTTTTGCTATGAAGGCCACCCTCCTTGAGCCTTGTCTCTGCCACCTAGAGGCCTGAACTCAAGCTGGAGAGATGGAGAAGGCAGATCCTACAAGGGAACAGCATCCATCACTTGACAGGAAGATGGGAAATGCAGAATAGTGAAGCAGACACTGTCTAGCAGACCAGCATAATCTTGTTTCAGAATCTGACAATTATCACCAACCTGCTAGATCTTTACTCTTTCTTCCCAACGGCTCCTGAACACGCAAGACTTAGTGAGCATCCTGCAAAGGTCTGTGCCAGGGATTTATAGGCTGGGTCTTTCTTCTTCCAAGGCAAAGAGTTTCCCAAGGGCTCCTGGTCCTTTGCTCAAGAGAGCAGTGATGGGGTGGGAAGAGGACAAACCAGATGTTTACAACTCATCCCAAATGGCCACTTAGTTTCTTCACGCAGACTTTCTCTATAAGGGTTGCAAAGGACAGCATAAGGATGGTGGACTAGTGCTTGGAAAATGGCCGTCCATGATCCAGGAGTTATATAAGGTTTGGACTTAGCTACTTACAGCCCACACAGGTCGGCTGAGCTTTCCCTTACTCCTTAATCCATGCATCCCACAAACATCCGCTGAGTGTCTAACACTCTGGGCCCTGGACAGGATTCTGAGGCCGCCCCAGTAATAAGACAGACTGTGTTCCTGCTCTCGTGGCACTCCCATCCTATGGCCTGTCAGGTTGGAACAACTTAAATCATGCAAAGTTAGGTGAAAGTTGGTAAATAATAGTCAAACAGTTTCTCATTCGTGAGTCTCACTCATCAAATGATCTCTCATTATCTCTCTGACTCATTCGTTCAGAGACATCTACTTAGTTAGTACCTACTGGGTACCGGGTGCTATTCCAGGCATACAAGGGGAGACTTGAATTGGATAATGTCCTGTCACCTAAGGGTTTAAATGTAATAATCAGAACATAAATACGCTCATGATCCCGTAGGCAATGATGGTTCATGACTGTGGCATGAAGTGCCTGGAATACGGGGCGGCTGCAGCTATATAGGAGAGCTGTTTTCATACAGGAATCCTAGAAAGGAAACAGTTTCTTTCGCTTGAAACGGTCAGAGAGTGCTTCTCCAAATGGGCACATCATTGCCAGTACTGAAGGATACACTGAGGTTTTAGTCAAACTGTGGTTAAAGAAAAACCGAAGAGATCTTGAGGATATATGGGGACTTTCCTGGAACAGGCAACGGGGTCTCCAAGGGATGACTTATTCTGCACTGCCTGGTTCTCTGGAGCCAGCTGTCCACCTGAATGAAAATTTACAAAGAAACAGAACCAATAGGAGAGAGAGGTGGACGACAAGATTATAGATAGGCTAATTAGTAGGATTATCTCACATCATGATGGAGGCTTGGAACTTTCAAAATGCCCTGTCTGTAAGCTGTCGGACCAAGGAAGCCAGTGCTGTGGCTGAACAGAGAAGCCCAGGTGCTGCTGCTGCAGGCTCTGATGCTACTGCACCTCTGCTGCTACTGCAGGCCCTGATGCTCCTGCAGGCCCAAGCTATGAATTCCTAAGGCCACATCCTGGCCTCTGATGGGTAAGGGCAGAAAAAGGAAAGTCATCCCATATTAAAAAAAAAAAAAGACACCAAGCAAAATTGCCTTTCTCCATGAGCTATTGGTCTTTTGAGAAAATGCCCAGAGGAGAAGAAAGCATTGCTCAGGCTCCATCTGGTCCCTTCCTCACCATCTCCATCCCAAACAGTCTCAGGCCATCTCTTGGTACTGGCTTTAAATCTAAAGATGTAATGATTCCCTGCGTTGTAAGAACATTGAATAGACAATTAGGCAGTTTACTCAGATTATGTTGTTTTATTTTCATTTACAACCTGCCACGTTAGAACTTGTTGACATCCCCAAGCTACAGATGAGAAAACGGGGCTCCTACAGCATGCAGACAGTGCACAGGGAACTAAAGGAACAACGGACAGAATTTGTATTGGCACTTGGAGCCTCTCTGGCTCTAAAGGTTGTGCTTGGAGTTACAAAACCCACAAAAAGTCCCTTTCAAAGAGCCGATTGTCTAACTGGGAAAGCAAACCTTCTCGGAAGTGAAGCAGTGGGTGTCAGTAGTTCTGTGTCCAAGCAGAGAGCCTGGACTGAAATCCCACATCATCTGCCTTTTCTCTGTGCATGAACAAGTCACCTCACCTGAAAAAGGAAAATGAAGAGGTGAAAACAGCACACAGCTCTCATTATACTGCTGAGAGGACTGACCTACAGGTTTCCTGTAAACATAATTTCACAATTAGTAAGTGCTTTGCTAATTGTCTACTGTTTCTGCTTACTTCTTTCACTTAAGACCAAGTTTATTAGAAGTGATATGGAAAGTTTACCTTATCCGTGCTAGGTAAGGAAGGCAGTCTTCACCGGAACATACATGTCAGTCATTGGTGATACATATCTCTTGGCTCCCTGGACCAACAGAGGATTGTGGGAAGAAGTTTTCTGGACAAACTCAGGCTATCTGCCACTCCACTGGTTTAGCCCAGAGCTCAGCCTGCTAACTAAAGCAGTTCCTCTGAAAAAGAACTCTGGGGAAAAGGGACATCTCAGGGTACCAACGTGCTAGAACAATTAGCAACTTAGAGCGGGGACCACATGTCCCCTTCTGGGTTTACAGCTTGGGAGGTGAGGAACCAGTACATCCTGACTATGGCATGGAAAGTTTCTAAGAAACCAACTCCTGAGGCTGTTCTGGCCTTCCGTCTAGTGACCATTACTGGGATAATAAGAAATCTTATAACTGAACATTGCACAGGGGTAGGGAGCCTATTTTTAAGCAACATAGACCCGATGGGTATTTTCAAGTATAACCTATGTTTTCTGAATGAAATCATCAATGTCCCAAGATCATAGGAGAAGCAAATTCATTAGAAACCAGGAATGGCAGTGAATTCCGCCACTGATGTTCATTTTGTATTTGGTCTGCCATGCCAAAGCCAGACACTTACCAATATCTCATCACTGAAGGTGCATGGACACCAGCATGATGCTTATTCCTATAAAGAGTTTGGTAAATGTAATGGTTTTGAGTTTAAACATTAAAAGTTTTAATGTTCAAGTAAAGAGCTTTCTAGAGTGCACATTAAGTGGCAACATCTGTTCATGAGGCACAGCTGCAAGTGGACTGGAAATGCCCCCTGGCACAATGGCTCTCACCTACCTGCTGCAGCTGCACCTTGGTACCTACTCCCACATCTCATTACCCACCGTGGCTTCTGTCGGTCCCCAGAAGTGACATAAAGTTCTGCCACCATCGCCTAACACCAGTCCCCTTCCTTGCGCTCTCCACTCTCCTGTCTCCATCACTGATGCCGTTATCTCCAAAGCAGTTTGGAGAAGGTTCCTCCTCACTGTCACTGTCCATCCTGGAAGTGGAAGAGGAAGTGCACTGAACCACGCATGGTCTCAGGCTTGAATTACAAAGGGGTTCTATTTCCTTGCAGATGTGGCAAGAATGTTCACCCCAACTGTAATTTTTCACATGGGCCCTAAGTCAACTTGTTTGGCACCTCATCTCTCCCGAATGTTTTACTGTATTGCTGTTATCAACTTATCCTTACTAGGTTGATTTTCAGATTCAGTCCGAAAGTCTAACAACAAGACCCCTTTTTTCTTCATTCTCTCTTTTTCTATTCTCATTCATCTACAGAGTCTGTTCTCCACACTGTTTTGGGGAGAAAGCCCTTTGTCTATCAGTGATTGATTGTAAATAGAATCAATCTGCCTGCTGTGTGCGTGCATGCATGTGTACAAGCATATGTGAAGTCTGTGTGCCTGTCTCTGTGTGTGTGTGTGTGTCTTTCTGTGTGTGTCTGTATGTCTCCATCTGTGTGTGTGTGTGTGTGTGTGTGTCTGTGTCTGTGTCTGTGTCTGTGTCTGTGTCTGTGTATCTATGTATGTTAAAAGCTTCAGAAACTTAGAACATTTTCAGCAAGGTTTGCATTGAGTTTTAAAAAAAAGACCCCAGTGAAAGTGGCTAGAACTGTACTGAGGCTATAGTGAGACGTTACAAATGGTATGACAGATAGGGAAAGGCTGGGTAATTGAAAAATAAGTGAGAGAGCATAGGTTCTCCGCAGTAGAAATACTGCAAGTTCTTGGTGGAAGAACGGATGTGTTCACAGCCTTTAGAATGTAGACTCTAACCTGAGAATAGTTATTGGGGAGTGGTGTGAGAAAAAACTGATGTGTGCACATGTACTTGGCAGGGTACAATGGTCAGAAGTGTGGGGCATCTAGGGGTGAATCAAGGCACTCCCTGCGAGGTTGCCACTTGACCAAGTCACCTTTGATTGGAGCTGTGTTTTAAAGGAAACTTTTAATTCTAAAACAAGTTCTACCTGCACACCTCACTTCCTTGACAAGACCACCAAACCTTAGCTCCCCAATTTGTTCTTTGGTGCAAGCTCTTTGCTGGATGTCCTGATCGCATCACCTGCATGTCCCCTTGCACTCATAATCTGGCTTTTTCCTGCTTTTGACCTCCCTATCTTTATGGCAGTGATGATGGGGACTATCTGCCCTGCCCTTCCCCACAGCATGCCCAAGTCCACTTCCGCTTCCCAGATCTCCCTGACTCTGCCAGTCCATGGCTCTGCTGGAACTCTTAAAGCTGCCGAGTCATGGCCAGCAGCACAGTCTCCTCCCACAGAGAAACCTGCTTAGATGCCATCTCTTTCTGCAACAGACTAGGGGCTTGTTCTGCATTCTTAGGGTCAAAAGGAGACTGCCGACTCTTGGGTGGTAACCAGGTAATGTCGAAGATTCATGCCCAGTCCTTTGGAAGATTATATACTTCATATTTTTCACCTTGGAGTTATGTATTAGTTTCCCAGGTAAAAGTTGAAATTTGTTTAGGACATGAAACCAGAACAGAACCTTAACTGAAATAAAGAGTAGACCTAATAACCAAAAAAACACAGGCTCCCCAGAGCCATAGCCTCCCCCTGACATTACACAGGGACAGCAGGGGAAAGCAGAAGGGTCCCAGCAGGCTTTAGGTCTGTGCAAAGGACACCCAGACATACCAAGGGTTTTTGTATTAGAAAACACATTCTAGGCAGAGGTACGAGTTATATATTGAAAGTAGGCAAACCTCAGGATTGAAAAGGGTCTCATCATCTATTATTCTATTCTTAAGCAAAGGCAAGGTTGCCATAGCAACACACCACAGGCTGAATAGCTCAAACAACATAAATTTATTTGCTCAAAGTTCTGAAACCTGGAAATCCAAGGTCAGGGTGCCAGCAGGACTAGCTTCCTCTGAGGCTTCTTCTTCTTCTTGTTTGCAGATAAGCATTTTCCCTCCATCCCTTATGTGGTCAATCCTTGGCACACAGCTATCCTGGGGTCTTTGCATGTCAAATCTCTTACTCTAATGAGCCACTTAGGTTCAGAGTCCACCTTCATCTTCCCCTTGCAACTTAATCATATCCTTAAAGGCTGTATTCCCAAGGGGAGTCATAATCCAAGTTACAGGGAATTAGGGATTTGCCATATGCATGTGAGAGGGCGCAGAATCAAGCATAGAACAAGAAACCAAGGGAACCCTTGTTCGAACACTAATAGTCATCACCACTAGTATTTCCAGAGTATTGCTCTGTGTTTGACATTGTATCACTATTTCCCATATAGTATTCTATCTTTTCTTCACAATCGGATTGCATGTAATAGAGCATGCTGATGACAAGGCAGTTATAAATCTTCTGGAACTCGGTCAGCTTTCTTTTGTGCATCACTGGGCTCCGGCAAATTCCGTACTCCAGACTGTGGCCTTGGATCCATATGGCTAAATGTGATTTGGAGTTATGGGTGAATCTTACCCCCATGCTTTGACTGACACTCGGTCTCTGGAAAGAGTAAGGCTGCCTTTCTCAACCCATTACCAAAGTCTCACCTGAGTCAAGAGATGGGGCAGTGTGAATTGGAGGACTACAGGCTCTTACGGAGGCCATACACTGGCTGCTCTTTATATACTTCCTCTTGATGTACATGGCTGAACCTTCAACACTAACATCCGCACATCTGGAGGACATACTCGCAGCAGCTAGCCAGCCCCTGACACACAACTGTGCATTCTCGCCAAACCCTTGGACCAGAATTGCTCATTTAATTCACCTGGCAAATCAGCAAAGGAGCTATTCAAGCTTATCGATTAGGACACTGAAACTGCCCTAGCTGAAGTTATGTATTCCCTGCTCCCCCTTGTGTGGCTTTCTGGTGGCCCTCCGTGGCCTCGCTTGTGAAATAAAGGCTCACTTTCACCTCTCCTAGCAACTTGACTACGCCGCAGAACTAGTGAAACATGCTGCCGTTAAGGTCTGGAAGCCAGAACCAACATGACTGGCACCACCTATTCCACCACTGTGTTCAGCCTCCCTGGCTCCACTCTCCTTTGTGTGGCTCTTAGCCTGCACACTCAGCAAGGGCACCTGTTTCTAGCGTTCTTCCAATCCACTGCTCAGATTCCTTTGGTCCCACACAGGGATAAGCCTGGCCGACAATGAGAATCTATTACCGAGGACATCTATGACTTCATGAGCAGGCGGCCCTGTGCCGTGTGACATCTCAGAGCAGGGGTGCTGCTGGCCTGGGTGAGGGTTGACACTGTCTCTGTCTCTTCTCCCTTCTTGTAGGAGGCTCTGTCAGTGGTGAGTGACGACCAGTCCCTCTTTGACTCAGCATACGGAGCAGCAGCCCATCTCCCCAAGGCAGACATGACTGCTTCGGGGAGTCCCGACTACGGGCAGCCCCACAAAATCAACCCCTTGCCACCGCAGCAGGAGTGGATCAACCAGCCAGTGAGGGTCAACGTCAAGCGGGAGTATGACCACATGAATGGATCCAGGTGAGCCTGCCAGAGCTGTCCTTTATGTAGTAGGAGAAACCCGAGCACCGCTCCTTCCAGGGTCACCCTGTCAGACAGATCTGCACATCCGCAGATGACACTCTGGGGCTGACCTGCCCGGGGGGGGGGGGGGGGGGGCGGCGAGGGGTTGTCAGTTCCTAGTCAGCTGATGTGAGCAAGGTCTACAGACTTGAAGAGGAATATAATTTGGAAGCCCACCTGCCTCTCAGAGTCCAGGTGTAGGCCACAGAAGCAAAGCTAGGACCAGGCCCCAAGACCCTGCTGCAGATACTCAGGATTGCGGGTGTGGTGTCAGGCTCTGGCCCAGGTCCAGCCCCTCTGGGAAAGTAACTTAGTGGTAAGATGCCCTTCCTGTGCTGTTGAGGATGTTTAAGGCCTCTGGGCGGGACTCACCAGAGCAAAGATGACCCACCCATTCTTCTAGTAATACTAGAGATGTGGTGAGAAAGAGGGATGGTGTGCCAGGAAGCCAGCCTCATACATGGGAAGTGTGTGTGGAGGGAATTAGGAAAAGCCAGGTAGGACTTCGCTTATGGAACTAGGAAGAAGAATCCAGGGATAGGAAAAGCACTGAAGCAAGATGCACGCAGCCGCGGACAGGTAGCCCGGGCTTCAGGGCCCGCCTCTATGTTTTGGCTAAATTATCTAAATCCGTCTGAGTAGCAGCTTCCTCTTGTCTGAGCCAGAAGCCAGAACACCTACTTTTTGACAGCTTTAGTGAGTGTGCTGCTGCAAGAAAAGGACCCAGGACACTGTCTGTGACTCCAAAGTGCCCAACAGTGTTAGTGGCCACGATACACTGAAGTCTTGTTTATTACCTGCTAATCCCCGGTGGATTCCCAGGTAATCCACCCAGCCTGAAGCAAAAAGACATGAAAGTGAAAGTGCGTAAATAAATAAATAAATAAATAAGTAAATAAATGACAAGACCTTGCTCGACAGGCTAAGAAACCAGCCGATTCCACAGGCAGAGGCTGCCCCTCAGGATTGCCACGACACTGCACATAATCAGAGCCGTGAGTCAAGGCTGATGAGGTGACCATCATTGTCCAGTCCTGCAGGGACTGGGGACAGGAGAGACAGAAAGATAAGAAGTTACCCGAAATAGCCCAGATAAGAAATCAAAGTTCTGGGCTAGGGTGACAGCTATGATTACAGAAATCCAGGAGAGATGCATAAAGGGCATATCAAAGCGTCAGTTACAAGAGAAGAGGCTCAAGAAACGCCAAAGCAAAGCGGAAGAGAGGAGCGAACCTAAGGCTACTGAGGCTGGACATTTGAAAGGTGGATGCAGTTAGCAGCCACAGGCTGGTGGGGGAGCAACAGGGTCCTCTGTGACCAAGTGGTACAACCTCTGGATTAAAATGTCTACTGGGTTTTGGAAGCCAAAGCCCATAGGATTTGGGGTTGGGACTGAGGCTTAGGCAGCATCTCCAGGAGGCTTAGCTGTGTGAGTCATGGAGGAAACTAGTCCTGAGGAAGGGGAGAAGGAGGAGGGAGAGGGCTGGGGTGGGGTGGGGTGGGGTGGGGTGGGGTGGGGTGGGGTGGGGTGGGGTGGGGTGGGGGGGGGAACACTGCTGGAGAGAGTTCCTCCTTGCAGCTGTCTCAGCCCTGCCACACTTCCATCCCACTAACTAAAACCAGGAAGTGGGACCTTGGCCACCCTTCTAGGGTCTAGGGTTAGGAAAGCTAAGAGGATCTGACCCTTAATCTCCTCTGCGGCGCTTCTCTCCACAGAGAGAATGATGGTTATGCCGCGACCCTTGTAAATCCAGTCTCAGAGTACAGTTTATCAAACACTTTCATCCACTTGCTCCCTACCTATCTCCTAGGAGGCCAATATTCTAATGCTGTTACTACATACAAAAGAAGCCAAGAGAGGCCAACCTGGCACCAGCCCGGGCTTTCTGGTTCCTTGGGCATCGTCCTGCCCATCCCTCCCTCTCTCTCTCTGTGCGTCATGGTCTGCACCATGATCTAATTCTGCCAGCACCCTCCTTTGATGAGGCCAGTTCAGAAATGTCTCCCAAATTCCCTGGAGCACAAGTCGCTTCTCCTTTCTATTGAAAATCCAGATCTCAGTGTTGGAGAGTCCATGCATGGTCTTGTTGCTGCCTGCATCAAGTTGTCACTGCCTGCCAAGCCCTTAGCATCTCTCCCAACTGGAGGAGAGGCACCTGTGTTCCCCTCGTCCTCTTCCCTTCTCTCTATTCTCCTGACAGGCAACAGTGAGGGTCATCTACCCTTCCTCAAGAGTAACCTTCTTACTCAAAACCGTTTAGCATCTTACGACAGAACTTGAAAGCCTCAGTGGAGTCCCATCACCAGCCCATTCTCCCTGGCTTCTTTCCTCCCTTCCTCTACACCATCACCCAAGACTCCTGCTGCTCCCGGATACCCTAGCACACCACTTCCCAGCTTATCTTCTTCAAGTCTCTTCTTTCTAGAACATTCTTACTGCATCAATTTGTCTGTCTCTCTGGGGTCTTTGCCCATATATCACCTCTTCAAAGTCCTTTATTAATAGTCACCCAATCTAAAACAATGCCCCATCACTCTCTTTCCCTGGTAGATTATTCAAGTTTTTGTCTCCTCCCTCACTAGAACGTGGCGGGGCTTTTGCTCACTGAGCAGGGCTCATGGAGTCATTAAGGAAAAAGCTACATGCAGCACAGTAAAGCAGGCCAAGGTCCAGTTGCTTCTTCAAGGTCATGTCCTGTATGTATGAGTTGAGTCTTCCTTACCTGAAACCTATGAAATGTGATTCGGGTTTTAGGTTCTTTTCAGATTTTAGAATGTTTCTTTACACATAGTGTAACAACTAAGCATAATATTCATTGGTTTGTACGCATGTGAGCACACTGCCCAACAGTAAAGCTATAGTTTACCGCATTTGCATTTGCATTCTCCCATGAAGTCAGGCATGGGATTTTTCACCTGTGGCTTTGTGTTGGTACCCGGACATTTCAGAGTTTAGAGCACTTGAGAAACAACTGCCCAGCTGAACGATTCCCCACTGTTAAAATGTCCAGGCCAGGCCAGGGCCTGAGCTCCATTGAGGTTGCCCTGTGGATTTGAAGCATGGGTTGGCTCTAGCAAGCCTGTATCTCTGAGCTCACTGCCCCCTTCCCTGACTCCTGGGGAATTCTGGGCCATACAGAATACTGTTACAAAGCTAAGAAAATCCTGTGAGGAAACAGACTTTCTGACTCCTTTTCCTGGCCATATCTAGCTTTGGTCACATAAACACTAGCTGGAGGAAGCCTGTGTAAATCTCTCTAAGCTGGCTGAACACTTACCTGGTTTTGCATGCGCATCATACCATCAGCTGGTTCATTAGATCTGGCTAAGGAAGTGATAGTTTAGGTTCAGAGCAGCTGAAATAACCTCACTTATGTGCAGAAGTAAAGCTCTAATGGACTTTAGAGCCAACCACGGGACCTCCTCCATCAGTAAAGGAATGTGGAAGGGTGCCCTCTTCCACAAGGGTCCACTGCCACTGGGTCTTTGTGATTGTAGCAGCATGTTGTAGCTGTGTGTCAGCATCTCACGGCATCCTCCGCACCCCTCAGCTCTTTCATCCATCCTTCTGCAGCATCTGTAGTCTTGGGGGAGGGGGGCGTGTGATATAGATGTCCTACTTGGGGCTGCTTATTCTCAGCACTTTGGTGAGGTATGAGTCTCTGCGCTAACCATCATTCTCTATTGAAAAGCCACCTTGTTCTAGACGGAAAGCGACAACAGCCTATTGATATGAACATAATTATTTAGGAGATTTAACAACGTGTGTCCATAAGGGGAAACAGCAGCCCTTATGTTTTCACTGGGCCCGGGACCCTACCAGCCACAGGCTTTCGAGCAGGCTTGTCATACCAGTCGTGTATCACCTTTCATGCGCTAGGCTTCCAGTCACAGAGCGGCTGGCTACCCACCACATAGTCATGCAATTACTGTGCCAGCAGGTATACAGTGCCTGGCCAGTCAGTGTTGTACCGCAAGATGACCTGCACAGAGAGAGACACCATTGATACATTTTTTTTCTCCCCCAAGAGCCTGCATAGAACCTTCTGGCACCACAAATGCCTGCCAACAGGGAAAAGAATAGCCAACCCTCCTTCTCCATGTCCTGTGACCAGAATGTGTGGCATCTTCAGCGACAGGGCCATGCCTTCTATTTCTGGTGGCTATCAAGGCTTTCATATGATTTGCTAATTTTCAGAAAGTCCACTTCTCATAACACGAAATGTAGGGGAGGACCAATGAGCTGCTTTGGCATGCGTGAAGACTGAGTTCTACCCCCCAGAACATTCTACACGGTAGAACGAGAAAACCCAACCCCTTCGAGTTGTCCTCTGATTTCCATACCCATGCCCTGACATGTATGCACTCACACGTGTAATGTGTACGCATGTACAGACACACAAAATTGGTTTTCAAATGTAGAGGAGGATGTATAAGTGCTCCTAACTTTCAAACCAGGAAACAAAGCGGGGAAGACAACTTGGGAGTTCTTGGCTTATGTGCCAGGCCTGTGTCACCCAGCACTCTGCTGCAGCAGCCGCTGGCTAGCCCCATGTTGCTGAGCACTTGAAATGTGGCTTGTCTATGGAGCAGACGTGCCATAATGTAATAAACACATGGAACTTAATGGTCTTAGTATGATAAAATGTAAAACATCCTGGTGACCGTTGATTCTGCCGGGGACAAAAGATGGTCTTGTGACTATTTTACTATACTAATGCATTGACTCTATATTCAAATTCATTTACATCCTTAGATTCGTTCATTTATTTATGCTTTGTGCATGAGTGTTTTACGTGTGTGTGTGTGTGTGTGTGTGTGTGTCTGTGTGTGTGTGTATCCCATGCATGCCTGGTACCTGTGGAGGTCAGATCCCCTGTAACTGAAATTATGGGTTGTTGTGAGACACCATGCGGTCCCCTACAAGATTCACAAGCGCTCTTAACCACTGAGCCATCTCTCCAGCCTCTTGATTTTTTTTTTAATTTTATTTTATTTTAAGAATGCACCTACAATTATGGTGGAAATGATCCTCGTGGCTCAGACATGTGACTCACAGTGTACTTGGATTGGACTGTGCTGCGGCAGAATGTTTCGGACTGCCAGGGATTCACAGGGCATCCCTCTTTGAGAAGCCTGGGTTCCTGGGTCTCTTCTTTGTGCTTATTGGACGCTCCATAGATGTTTGTGCCTTTGGCAGGAAGGAGGTACTTTGTGTCTCTGGAGCTGCAATCCCCTCTTGCCTTTTATCCTAGCAGCAATCTGGACCAAGGTCAAAGGGTCATGCAGAAGTGCTGAGGGCTGAGGCATGAGAGATCCTCTGGGTTGCCTGAGCTGTGGGAGGTTGACTCTCTCCCTTCCCATCTTCCTGTTGTGGTTGAATCTGGTTCTCTTGAGTTGCCCTCCAAGCAGCACAGCCTGTTAAGTTCTGTGCTGAATAGAAACTTCAGAAACTTGATCCAAGTTGTGGTCTGCAAATAACGCTCAGCTGCATCCTGTCTCGACCATGGTAATTGGGGAAAACGGTGCGTGAAGGAAACACTATCCGTTTGTGAGGGGTTAAAAAAAAAAAAAAGAACTAGTTTCAGGTACCTGGCATTCAGGATCTGAACTCAGCATCACTTGCCCTGAGATGAGCTGGTCAGGGCAGCGTCTTAAGGAGGCATCCAACACCCAGAGAACTCTGCAGGAAAATGATCCTCCTTCATGCTGTCCCCGTGAGCTTTCCTAGCACCTTCCTGCATTTCTACACTCTAAACCTCGCACGAGAAGCAGAGCACACACCGCCTGTGTTGAAAGCCAAGGTGGTGAGGGGTTTGCGTGTGGTTTTTATTTTGTTTCATTTCTTGAAATTACACTTTCTTATCAGAAGCAGCCCCCGCCCCCGCCCTCCTAGCACCACCACCCCCCCCCCCGCCCCCCGCCCTTCTCTCTCTCTACACACGGGTCTCTCAGAAACCCGGAAGGCAGCCCAGTTTCCTCAGGTATAAAATGCGCATGCTCCATGGAAGACACACGGATAGAAATTAATGAGACCATGAGCCTGTGCAGCCTTTGGGGGGGCTTGTGTATTGGCTGATCTGTGATGATGCGCTATGTGTCCAGGCACTCTGAGTGAAACAGGTTACCTGTGAGAGAAAGACGTCTGAGATCCGTTCACCCCTCTTAGTGTTTCACACCTCGTTTTATATATTGCTTAGGAGTCTGAGGGCATCTTTATGAACCACTGGCAGCCTTTTGGTGGCGCACGCCTTTAATCCCAGCACTCGGGAGGCAGAGGCAGGAGGATCGCTGTGAGTTCGAGGCCAGCCTGGTCTACAAAGTGAGTCCAGGATGGCCAAGGCTACACAGAGAAACCTTGTCTCGAAAAACCAAAAAATAAATAAATAAATAAATAAATAAAATAAAATAAAATAAAACCAGTGTTTAAAACACACAGAAAAAAGAAGTTTATGTCTAGGAGAGGTATGTCTATTGCTACGGCCTGCTGTCTGTGGTCTTCCCCAGGCCTGAGGTAGAGATACTCTGAATTATCTGAAGCCATCACTTCCTCCTTGTCTATTGTGACAGCCTCAAGCCCTCTTGTCACCTGCCCCAGTACAGTCAGCTGCCTGTGGGCCCCAACCCCTTGCTTGTTTTAAGTACAGGTCTCAATACAAATTAGCAGCAGCCGTATTGGCAAAATGAATGGCCAAACCTCTTCTCCCCCGCCAGGGCTCCCGCCTCCTCTCTCTTGTTTTCCTCAAGCCCTCTTCACAGGCGCCAGCTGCCTCATTAAAGAGCAGCCTTTATGCTGGCCTTCACCTGGACAGGCAGTGGTCACCAAGCCCATGGCTGCGCCGTCTGGCTGAGGCAAAGGAGATGAAGGTGAATCTGGCAGGCAAAGCCAGTGAGGTACGGCTTCCTCCTTTCTCATCCTGAACCAGAGCAGGAGGGCCATCTCTGCAAGGAAAAAGGTCTTGGGTGGGTGTCACGACTTTATTCTAAGGAAGTCCCTTTGCAGACCTTGATGGCAACTGTCTGGGCCTCAAGAAAGGGGCACAGCTCCAAACCATGACGGGCCACTACTTTGTACATTTTTGAAGATCTAATCTCTGTCCAAAAAGAGGCCAATTTTAAATGCAGAGACTCCAAGGCTGAGTTCCTATGAAAAAGAACATTAAAAATAAAATAAAATAAAAACCACCCTCCTCAATATTCGTAAATGAGAGACCTTGAAATGGGAGCCTCCTCTTCTGCTCCACTGAACTTGGCTTTCTGGTTCTAGGCACCCTGCGCAGGAAGTGTGTGTGTGTGTGTGTGTGTGTGTGTGTGTGTGTGTGTGTGTGTGTTTTGAGACAAGGGGGCCTCCCCACCCCCACCAGCCAATGAAAATTCCACTCTCTTGGTTTCAGGCCAACTTAATTCTCCAAGCTTCTCTGGCATTTGGATAGTTTCTCATCTGACAAGAATCTGGGGAAGACAACCAGACTGTGTGTGTGTGTGTGTGTGTGTGTGTGTGTGTTGCAGGGGGAGGGAATGTGCACATGCTAGCATATAGGTGCATATCCATGATGAAGGGTGTGCATTTTTCTAACTGTGTGTGTGTGGTAGACTATGGATATGTGCATGCTTGTCTGCATATATTATATACATGTAGATGGTAGAGTGCATATATATGTTTTATGTGATACAGTATATATGACTGTATGGATGTGTGTACACACTTGCATTGTGTGTGCAGATATACAATGGAGCATGGGTATGTATATATGTGTGGGTGTATGTGTGTGTGCACACACAAATGTGTAAATATGCACCTATGCGGCAGAGTACATGGATACACATATACATGTTAGCATAGTGCACGTGATATGTCTAGTGAAGTATGTAGAGCCATAGTGAATTGTTATTGTGTGTGTGTGTGCGTGTGTAGTAAAGTCAGAGTCTGAATGTTTTCTTTACGTGTGTGTGCTGTGTGTGTGAGTGTGTATGTGTATGCACACACAGTTTTCCTGAGGGACAGCAGTGTGCTCCGGCCAGCTCAGCTTAGACACAGGCACTAGGGTCTGACTGGAGCTGCTTTATCTTAAGCCAAGTCCTTCAACAGCAGAAGCCAAAGGGCTGAGCGCTGGTGACAAGCCCCGATCTGCTACTGCCTCCCCTCCAACTGCCATGGGGACATTAAACCTTCAACAATCTGGGACTATGACGGCTGGTTCTTGGTTCTCTGCCTGGAAAAACAGTAGGCAAATAGTAAAACCTTAAATTCTAACATGTGTAAGTTAAACATCTTATTTTCATTTTCAGCCCATGTTCTCCTCCGTAAGACATCAGGAAAAAATTACCGTCTGCCTTCTGGTATCTCAGCGGAGCATTTATCTCCCAGCCATGATAAGTGATCTGCAATATTTTTTTCCTTTCAGATTAAGAAACAAATTCATTTAATTTTCTTTATTGAATGTGCTCAGGCCTCCCCGTGCTGCCTGACTCCCGGGAGCCATGGACTCCTCTCCCTCCTCCCGGGCTGGTGATTGCTGCCCTGGCTCTGGAGATGGGTGACTCCCTTAGCAGGCAAAGCCTGTTCCTTAAGGGCTCTCAATCTGTTTCTACTCACAGCAGACCGAGCAGAGTGACTGAGGGCGGCGGCCAGGCCTGGGAACCTAGGGAAAGGTTAGCATGCAGCGCTGGTAGTCTGTAATCCAAACCCTCTCATCTCCTTGGTCTGAAGGCCTCCTGGTTTGGCACTCTCAAGGGAACTGGCCATTTCCTAGGCTGCAAGGATGATGCTTGCTGTCTGGTACCATAGCACAGGCCCTACTGCTGTACCTTCTAGGACTCTGCTATGGCTCTGCTCCTTGGACAGACTGAGAGCTGAGCAAATTGGGATGGCATCTCCCCTGACATGCTGAGAGCTCCATGAGGCTAGCTGAAGGTCACTGGGGATCTGCGGTGTATCCTGCATGTACTCAGCTGACCATGAGGGGCAGGGTATGTCAGCCTAGTTCTCCGGGGCCCATTGCTCAGTGCCAGATGCTGCAAATAGCAAATGCTAACTGGCCTGTGTTGTTTGAGGCCAAGATTGGTGATGTGCTTTTTTCCTTGTGCACTTCCATGCTGCTTCTTCTCTGTGAACTTATTGCTCAGGGCTGTAAATTGCTGCCAGAGTCATTGCAGATTAGGATGTATTCAAGGGTCCTCCTCCTCCTCCTCCTCCTCCTCCTCCTCTTCCTCCTCGCAGCACCCAGCTCTTCTGTATGTGGACTTTAATTGAGAAGCTTAACACTGGGGCCCCGGGGCCTGCATCCTCCTTTACTAGCTATGTGATTCTGCCAGTCTCCACACCTTTCTATCTTGGTAACCATAAAGGCGATGTAGTAACCCCTGTTTCAGAGATCTGGAAGGGTTATTGGGAAATTCAGATAAAGCAAACAGCATGTGGAAATGCATTAAGATGCTATGTGTGCAATAGAAATAGCTGGACCAGCGAGTGATGGCACCGTCAAAAGAAATGGCAGACACAGGGCACAGGCCACCCAGACCATCTCGTGCTGTGCTCAGTCCTGTAACCAAGGCAGACACAAAGTACTATAGGACCTGCCTAAGAAAAGGAGTAGTGAAGGTGGGCAAGTGTTGGTCACCGGCAAGCAGACTGAAACTGGATACTACAGACAGACTGGGAGGGCTAGAGGCCACTGAAAACACTCACCGGAGAGACACAGGGTGTTTGTGCCAGAATCAGGCAGGGCTCTGTATGGAGAATGGCAGCAATATTTCTTTGCCATTGTCACTAGTATCCCACGGGTGTCTGAGTGACTGGCCAAGCCTGCTGAGACTGGAGAGAGATGTCCGCATCGCAGCTGACTTCTTCTGATCTATCTCTCCTCGCACTCCAGGGAGTCTCCGGTGGACTGCAGTGTCAGCAAATGCAGCAAGCTGGTGGGTGGAGGGGAAACCAACCCCATGAATTACAACAGCTACATGGATGAGAAGAATGGTCCCCCTCCTCCCAACATGACCACCAACGAGCGGAGAGTCATCGTGCCCGCAGGTACCTTGGGAAGCGGCTGCCAGTGGCCCACGTTGCCATTGTTCGGGTGTGGCGGGGGGGGGGGGGGGCTATTGCGGAAGGGTGGACCTGTCTCTTGGAACCTGAAGACCCTACCCAGCACCCTAGTCTTTGGGAGATGAGAGAAATGCAAGCTGTGGAAAGTGGCACAAACGTCCCTGACTCCCTAGCAGGATCTCGCATTCTACTGGAACCCTAGCACGCAGACTCTCAGACTCCAGAAGCCTCGCTCTCAAACACAGCACAAGGCAGAGGCCCCATGAGTAGCCCTGTACCCCCAAAATGCAACCAAGGCAGAAAGCAGAGGCGAGGCTGCCGCACCCCCCACCATTCCTTCCTGTAAGGAGTGCAGCTCCGTGTGTCCACCCTTCCCTCAGGCATGTACTTCCTGGCCTCTGCTAGGTTCCACCTTCCCAAAATTACAGCCAGCTCTTTCAGTTTTAAAATAGAAATAACTATATTTGACAAACGGAACGCCTCCACGTGTATGCCACAAGTTATGTCACTGTGTAGAAATAGCCTCTTTTTTTCCCCCTAGGTATCAGTGCTGTTGGTTACGGGAGGGGAGGGGGGAGGGTGAAGAAAACCAACAACTATTGTTAAGTCCTCCCACTTATTGGCTGTATGCTGCCTGGGCCAACCCCAGTATACTCAGCTGCTGGACACAAGGGTGGGGGTAAGGGAGTGAGATTGAAAAAGTGCCGCTTTAGAGTGGGTGCCAGGTGGAAGGGGCAGAATGTCCAGAGCTTGAACAAAGTGATTACAGGGCAGGGGATAAAAACTAATCCTACCAAAATAACTTCACCAGAGCATCTGGATCCTTCCACTTGTAAACGTATGAATGTGGCCATGTCTTAGGACAATTAGATGCCTCCGAGGGAGTTTAAAGGAATTTGTCTGTTGGTCTGGGGATGATTGTGTGATGGACACATCCTTCCCCTGTCCTCAGTGTTTGTTTCCATGTGTCTGTTCTCCCCTACAGTGACAACCACATTTCTGAGCTCTGGGCTAATTTCCACATGGGAGGGAGAGGGTGTAGAAGGTAGCAGGGACACAGGCAGAAGAGGAAGGAAGGGCCAGCTCATGGGTATTGCTCCGCACCTAGTAGGACTGAACACTGCATGGGCTCCATCTTCTTCAAGCAGAGGGCCTGACTGTGAGGAGAGCTTCACCTGTTTTGTTTGTCTGTTTGCTTGTTTGGGTTGTTTGAGACAGGTGTTCCCTCGGTAGCAATGCTGTTCTAGAACTCACTGTGTAAGCCCGGCAGGACTTTACGGCAATCCCCCTGTCCCTGGCTCCTGAGCTCTGGGACTAACTATAGGTGTGTGCCACCTACTCCAGGCCAGAAAAGCTTCAGTTAGCCTGCGTTCACAGGTGCCAGTAATAGTATCAATAGCTTTCTCTACTGCCTTGTCACTTCATCTACCATATTTTTTGGACCATAGGATGCACTTTTCCCCTCAAAAGTGGGGGGATGGGGTAGAAATTAGGGCGTGCCTTATGGTCCAATTTTTACTGCTTTTCTTGTTTTACTGCTCTAAAAACTGGGTACATCTTATGGTCAGGTACGTCTTACAGTCTGAAAAATATAGTAATTGACTTGTCACCACCCCCCAGGAGATCAGTCTTATAGTCTAAAACATACGGTAATTGACTTGTGACTGCCCTCAGGAGATCAGCCATGATGGTGAGACCAGGTGGATTTCCTCCCTACTTCCAGGCTGTAGAATCCTATTGAAATGGGCATGGTGGGAAACTCCCTCCACACCACAAGGCCAGGCTAGGTCTTTGCTACCACAATTGCCTGGGCCAGCCTCACGCTTACTAGCACAGGGAGGAAATCTTGACGGGATAAACTACTAGGGGATTGGAGATTACCTCAGAACCAGGCTATTGTCACCATCTTGTCTTGGTTGGTATAAGGAAGAGCATATGGAAAGAAGGACAAGAGGGCCCGACTGCTTGGTTGACTCTGCGCCCTTTAAATGTCATTGAAATGCTTTCAAGGGGATGCACAAAAGGTCAGTCATCAGTGAACTGACTTAACCATAGGGGTCAAAACAAAAATGGCATGAATTCCTATCGAGCTGATTCAAAGCCTTTGGCGTGGTGAATTCACGAGCTGCCGGTCTGCTTGGCTATTCTCTCACTGGCTAGATCTGTAAGCATTACCCTTTGACAGTTTGGCTTCCTTCAGGTCAGCCTCCTGGATGCCAGGGAAAGTCACGTTTGGGCAAGTCCACAAATCAAGGCAATAAAACATTAGTGAAACAGCCGACTGAATTTATGATGGGATTTTAAGACAAGTATAAATGAGGGCTTCTAGTTAATCACCATCTCCACATCGAAATGGGAACAAGGGCTAAATTGTCCGGGAAATACATTTGGAAGAGTTTTAGTGTGATAGAGAGAAGGAGATTTACAATTCATTGTACTGGAGAGGGAGGGAATTAGCGTTGTGATGGAGCCCAAAGCAAAGAGAGGAAATAATAAAATAAATAAAATATAGAGCATAAAATTGGACGTACAGTCTTGGTACAGGGAACCGGGAAGTGCTATGGATGAAATAGCACGCTACATAATCCAATTCCCTCCGGGACACCTTTGTTTAGAATTCAGAGCTTTCCCTTTACCCACAGCCCTTGCTTGATGATTTCTGAAAAGTAAATGAATGAAAAACAAAGCCAGAAGTTTATCTGAAGGATGTAAATGCACAGGTGCACAGGGGGCTGCGGGGAGGGGGGAGTCTGGATTCTGGAAAGAGACAGGATCCTGATGAGACAAGACTGAGGGGATCTCAGAGGACCTGCTTCTTTTGAAGGCTTCTGATGCAACCCCTGCAGTAGTTACTGAAGCAGAACTTCCGCGGTTCCCTATCCATCTGTAAAATGGGTATAATAAAACCCATTTTGTAGATTCCCTTGATAGAAAAAAAAATGGGACAGATAGAGAGCTAGCCTGTGGTAGGATCTCACAGTTGGGCTATCACTAGGTAGGCGCATCTTGGATTCTTGGTATAGCATGCAGGAGCCGTGACATGTGGCCTCCAAGCTTTTCTCCGTGTTCCCTCTCAACCTCCCAAGAGTGTCTTTTCTAAGCCTAGAGACCACAGCACCTGGCCCCCTGCCTACCGCCATTGCTGACCACTTAGGACTAACTCCCCTTATGCCTAGAGCTTTTGCAGACTCTAGAATGACAGGGATATGAGTTGGTTTAAAAGGAGCACAAGATTTCCTGCTAAAGAAGCATGCTAAATGAAACAGCCCAAGCAGAAAAGCAGAAGTGGGAGCGACCAGCTGCCCTGTAATAAAGTACCCACTGTCTCCAGGAAATTCACCCAGACCCTTCTACCGAAGGTTCCTTGAACTACCAGCACAAACCCATTGCTTACTTGTTGCTTTGATGCCTTCATTTTCATGTCAATAGATCTCTGTGTGAGAGAGGGGGGCGGCGGCTGGGGGTGCTCGGTAGCTCTGTAGCACAGGATGGCCTCAAATTCACAATCCTCCTGCCTCAGCTTCCTGAGTGCTGAGCTTACTGGAGTGTACCACCATGATTGTGGGAGTCTGTCACTTACAACATCTCCCACCTCAGACTGCCTGCGAAGGTCCTTTGGGAAACAATGAGAAACAGAGGAAAGGAAAGAGTGGGAGCCGAACCCTCAGTCCTGTGCTGTTCTCGCTCATGCACAGTTAGAGGTTTCTGGCTCTAGTGCCATTTCTCCTTTGTAAGTATTTAAATATCCCAGAAATGTTTAGGGGTGTTCTGGTAGAAATCTTAACATGCTGTCCCCCAAAAGGAGGAAGCCCAAACTGGGTTTATGATAATCACTAACACCACTGGGTTTTCCAGCTGCCCAGATAGAATTAGAGGAAAAGCATGCGTGTGTATATTTTTCTTCTGTAGCAATACAAGGGAGCACTGTGCCCTCTTGCACTTATTAAGAGTCTTAAGATGCAAACGGCTCCCTTTCCTGAGACATTGTTTTCATTTTGATGCCACTATTTCTTAGGCAGAGGTTTCAGTTGCCCTCCAAAAACTTTAAATAGCACCCTGTCAGGGTGTGTGTCGAGGCAGCTAAGAACCGTTCCCAGTGCTAAGTGGTTTGGGCAGTGCCAGATGCCATGGAACCAGATGGGGTGTTCTGAGGGGGACCATCTGGAAGAGGAGAGAGAGAGAGAGGGTAGGGAGAGAGGGGGGAAGAGAAAGAGAAGGTGGAGAGAGAGAGAGAGAGAGAGAGAGAGAGAGAGAGAGAGAGAGAGAGGAGAGAGAGAGAAGCTGCGGGTGTAAGAGGGAAAGGCATGAGGTGGGCAGATAAAGACACCGTGAATGAGGAGCGAGAAAATGACAAAGAGGTGAGAAGAAAAAGGAAGAGAAAAAAAAAGAAAGAAAGAAAAAGAGAAGGGAGAGAGCGAAAGAGGGAGAGAAAATAGAGGAGAGAGGAAAAAGGAAAGAGGGGTCCATGAAGCGAGAGAGGACACAGGAGGGGGGCAAACAGGAAGAGAGGGCGAAGCGGGGGTGAAGGGCAGCCGAGGCTGCTGGAGGCAGGCTCTCCTGCTGACCATTTTCATCTCTCCTCTGCAGACCCCACACTGTGGACACAGGAGCACGTTCGGCAGTGGCTGGAGTGGGCGATAAAGGAATACGGCTTGATGGAGATTGACACCTCCTTCTTCCAAAACATGGATGGCAAGGAACTGTGTAAGATGAGCAAGGAGGACTTTCTCCGAGCCACCTCGCTCTACAACACCGAAGTGCTATTGTCACACCTCAGTTACCTCAGGGAAAGTAAGTGTACCTGTGCGCTTCCAGGACTTGAGGGAGGCCCTGCCAGGTCCCCAAGAGCCAGCCCAGGGGGAAAAGGTGGATACCCTAATACCAGCAACAGGAGCATATGCCAAGGGGACAGTTTCCTTCAGATTGGAACCTTGTCAAGGTCACATGGGTTCCTACAAAGCCTGCAAGGGAAAGCCCCAATCCAGGAGTGTCAAAGGAAGCAAATCAAAAATAGAAACAGCACAAGAGGCTGGGACATGGGGTGGGCGTGGGGGGGGTGACACCAGAGACAGCAAGGCAGGCTATGGGAAGATCTCTCCCACTACCCAAAGTTGCACAGCGATTGACACTCTGGTTGGCCGTTTCCTTAGGAGACATTTGGAGTTCTTCCAGGAAATTCTGAACATAGATATGGGATAGAAGGTATGGGAGCCGGCATATTCTCCCTCCCACCCTGGAGTCATTCTGATGCCTCAACCCTGCCCTACAGGGCTGCTTCCCCCACGGCCACGAAACAAGAGTAGCAATGGCACGGGTTTGTTAGGAGACACTGAAAGCTTTCCCAGAACAGCCTGGGTAGTAGACAGAATTTTGGGGAAGGAAAGCTTAATAAAGAAAGAGTTACCCAATAGGAGGCCCCAAGCACCCGCCAGTGACTTTCGACAGATTTGAAATGGAATTTCTTTGGACCTGCTAGTGATACAGCCTGAACTCTCCATCACAAATGCACGCCAAGCGCTATCCCCATGCCATCCCCCAGTGCTGAAAGTGTGCTCAGTGTTCTGCAAGGATGAGCGTAAGCCACAGGAAGACAGTTGTGGGCTCATCCTGCATGAGGGCATTCCTCTAGCCAGCCGCTGAAAGAGAGGCTGGGTAAAACAGGCTGCACTGTCCTCTGTGACCAGCCTAGTTTGCCAGAGGTGTTGCAAGAGTTACGTGTGAGAAGATCTGATGGTTTTTGCTGAGACCTCAGACAGCACTGTGGGGCTGCTGCTTTCGTGGGCTCCTAGGCTCTGGGCTGGGTCACCCTGTACTGTACTGTGCACTTAGCTGCTTTCAGTGCAGTCCGTGGTCTCAGTGTGAGTTCTGTGGAGAGCAGGAACAACACACACTGGCTGGGAAATTAAAGATAAAAATTTCTAAAACTGCATTTGGGAGTTTCTGCGGTGCCGCTAGGCTATCTAGCCACCTCTCCACAGCAGCTGGTGCTGCTGGGAGAGCGTCCGCTAGCCCCACTGCAATGGCCTCTTGTCTGAGTTGCTGCTACATGAGGTCAGTCCAAGAAATAACACTCTAAGAAGGGGCCGTTCTCTACCTAGTCTTCTCTGCCTTTGGGATGATTAGCAGTTAATAAAGATCGGTATTTCTCTGCCTTCCAATGGTTGACGAAAGAGGAAAAAACAAAAACAAAAACAAAAACAAAACAAAAGGATCTTTGAGCCGAGTTCTGCCACGATCCACACAGGGCAGGAGAGGTGGCCGACATAGAGCGCAGGTGTGGGAGCAGAGGCCAGCTGCTCAGAGCACCGTCAAGCCTGACTACAAGGCTCCTCCAGCAACCACCTGTGCAGGAGGTCAAGCGATCCCTAAGGAAGAAGAAATGGCAGCTGCCTCAGTGAGCTCTACACCAAGGACCCAGTGATGCTGACTTTCACGGTGGAGGCCGTGCAAGGGATGTGTTCAAGAACACTTGAACTTCCTAAGAGGAAAGTCTGCTCAACCACATGACCTTCAGGCCTGGATTCCTGATCCACCCTTAAACAGCCCAAGTTCCCATTCATCCTCTTCCTCTCCAAAGAATCCAAGCCACGGATCCTAACATGAGATAGATATCTGCTGCTCACTGGTCCAGGGATATGGTGAGTCAGGCAGTGCTCCCCATCAAACCCTTGGAAGCCTCCTATTGGACGGCGGCAGATAACAAAGGGTGGAGGTGAAGCAGGGAACAGAGTTTGGTGTTTGGAGGCTAGCAGGGAAAACTGTGGCTTCTCTCCTCCTAAGAATACATGTAAACGTTATGGAAGACACCATACAACATACCAAGCTTCCAGACAGAGGGTTTCTATAAGAGAATTTCCAGAGTTGAGAAGAGGTAACACGTGTGTGTATGTGTGTGTGTGTGTGTGTGTGTGTGTGTGTGTGTGTGTGTGTGTGTAAAGTCTTTGAAAGTGCAAGATTAAATTTCCTGGACCTAGAGGATGGTGAGAACAGGAATAGGTCTACCCAAGGAAAGCTTTTTCTGGTACTATAAAGGTTATTGTGGTAAAACACGAGATGCGCTTATGACACAAAGCTGAAAGGAAGACTGTGGGTCAGAGCAAAAGTTACAATAGGTGTGTTAAATTTAAATTCTGATGAAATGTAACAGAGGATATAATAACCTTTGGAGGCATCAAGATTTATAATGATCTACCTGGAAATTTTTCTGATCTGTTTTTCCTTCTCGTTTTTAATATGGTTTCTCTTTTGGGAGCCCCAGCTTCTAGAACCCACCGGTTATTGGTTCTACTCAGCTGCGTAGAAGCTATTGGAGGCCATTTATCAGACACTGTCAGCTCCAGGGTGGTTGAGAACTTTTTCCTGTGGACCAACCTGCCTTCAACCCCTTTCTGGTTTTTTCAGACTGACTTGCAAAGGCTGTTTCATGTTTAAGAGAGAGAGGCCAGAGCTTGGCTGCAAGGTTGAGGTGAGGAGAACACATGCAGACTCTCAGCACCATCTTATTGGTCTTTTATTAGTGAGCAGCTGGGGCCAAGTATTTGCCCTCTGTCAAGGGGTGGAGGGAAAAGAGTGAGACCCTCAACACAGATTGGGGGACACAGAGTAAAAGGTCACTTCAGGAAAACTGGGGGGCTGGAGCCAGAGCACGGATTGTTGGAAGTCAAGACTGCACCAGCAAGATGGCTCAGTGGGTGAAAATACTTTCTGCCAAGCATGACAATCACAGTTCAGTTCTTGGGACCTACATAATGGAAGGACAGAATAAACTCCCATGAGTTGGCCTCTGACTTCCACATATACATTAAAGCAGACAGGTACACACACACACACACACACACACACACACACAGAGAGAGAGAGAGAGAGAGAGAGAGAGAGAGAGAGAGAGAGAGAGAGAGAGAGAGATCTTTTCTTTTAAATTTATTTATTTATTTATTTCCTGTACATTCCTGATCATAGCATGTCCCCCCTCTCCTCCTGGTCCCACCCTCCCTCCCTCTTCCCCCCTCCCCTATTCCTCAGAAAAGGGGACCTGCCCCATCAACCCACCCCAGCACATCAAGTCGCATCATGAATGAGCACATCCTCTTCTCCTGTGGCCTGGCAAGGCAGTCCTACCAGCAAGCAACAGACTCCATGTCAGATACAGTCCCTGCTCCCCTTACTAGGGGACCCACATGAAGCCTGAACTGCCCATCAGCTTCATCTGTGTAGGGGGGCCTAGGTCCACTCCATGTATGGTCGTTGGTTGGTTCTGCAGTCTCTGCAAGCCCCTCTGAGCCCTGGCTAGTTGGCTCTGTTGGTCTTCTTGTGGAGTTCCTATTCCCTCCGAGTCTTTCTACCCTTCCCCCCATTTTTCCACAAGACTCCCTCTGCTTCACCCAATGTTTGGCTGTGAGTCTCAGCATCTGTTTCAATCCATTGCTGGATGGAGCCTCTTAGAGGAAAGTTATGCTAGGCTCCTGTCTGCAAGCATAGCAGAGTATTGTTAATAATGTCCGGGGTTGGCTCTCTCCCATGGGGTGGGTCTCAGGTTGGGGCCAGGGATTGGTTGAACATTCCCTCAATCTCTGCTCTATCTTTATCCCTGTACATCTTGTAGGCAGGGTAAATTTTGGGTTGAAGTTTTTGTGGATGGGTTGGTGGTCTCCTCCCTCCACTAGGAGTCTTGTCTAGTTAGAGGGTGTCTTCTTCAGGCTCCGTGACCCTTGCTACTAGGAGTCTCAGCTAGAGTCACAGGAGACAACTTCCTGAACAGAACACCAACAGCTCAGGCTCTAAGATCAACAATTAATGTAAGATATTTTTTTAAAGGTCAAAATTGATAGCACTTCTCTAATCTCTTATTTCTGAACTTTTTAAAAAGGAAGATTCCATGTAGGGTAAGAGATGTGCTGGCATCAAATTTACTTTGACAAGAAACTGTAGTTTCTGTGAAGAAGGCTATACTTTAAGCTTTCAAATGCTTAATTATAAATTAAGGAGACATTTTTCATGATAAGGAAGAAATGACAATGTCCTAAGTGCCCCTACCCATGCTGGACTGATGAGCCCTGCCTACAGGTACTGGCTCTTCACATCTGGGTGGTTCAGCTGGACCAGATGGGATACCTGTGGGGGTATCAGGTGAAAGATGAAGAGACCGGGTGCCCACAAGTTACTGAAGCCAAGCTGAAATGTCTGAGGGAACTAGACTCAGGGAGATACCAGCCCAAGTGTCATTCACTTCATATAAACAGGACACCCCCTTGTGGACACAGTGGAAGCAACTGTGATTTCATGACCAAAACAACTGAGGCTGGCCAGCTCCCAGAGTCCGTTGAAAGGAAGGCACCTTGCAAAGCACCTGTCCTCAACTCTGATACTTGGACCACTGAAGCTTTCAGCCTGAGCTAAGGTCACTGCTGCAGAAGACCTGCCAACTCTGGAACAAGATGCGTAACTATGCCTGAATTAAGATGCCGACACAGGCGAACCACACCTCCTTTGCCTCCCTTCTCATCTCCTCCAGATTCCACCTTGAAGGCCAAACCAACATCCCCACAGAGCTTTCCGCTTGTACCCTACCAACAGCAGATCCATGCTTTCTAAAACTCCTCTGCAGTATCCTGGAATGAAGCCAAGTAAACCAAACCCATCTAGCCTCTCACTCACCCTGACCTCTTCTCTTCCCCAAACTCTGGGTATGATTGGCAGCGCCACCGCCGGAATCTTCCAGACACGCCCACTGGACAGAGGCACTGTTTACAGCTGAGAATTTGGCAAGTGAGGTCACTCCCTTCCCAGGCCAAGATCAATGACTCCGACCTTGGGAGGCAGGACTGTCTGTCCCCAACTGACAGTTCAGCCACAGGGCCACTGGGGGGAGTTTCGGGATGTCTGGAAGCTCAACAGCTCAGGCCTGAACAGCCAGAAGCAGAAGAAAAGGGGTTTTGTTGCCATTCCTCTTGATTTTCAAAGGAATAGGGTGGAATGCCCATATGGGTCTGACCTGGGAAACATACATAAGAAACCACAGTCTCAGACCGTGGCAGCCCCAGAGGATGAAATACATCAAGTGACAGGGACACCACGAAGAAGGTATCAATCTTGATTCCCATTTTTAATTTAAACTTAATGGAAAACACATTTTTTGCACTCTTGTGGTATTCCCACCTGCAACCTCAGATGGTCGGGCAAAGGTGATGGCCCAGTCATTAAGCTGAGGAAGTGTTAAACCTTCAAGCTGGGTCTGGCCAGGGAAAGGAGGGCAGAATTCCAGTAAGATAAAGTGCCAGTGGCCTCTACTCAGTAGTCAGCTGGCCTGTTGTTCAGTACACAGAGCCCAATCCCCACCCCCCCCCCCCAGGGTGCATTCAGGGCTGCTGCTGGCTGTAGCACAGAGAAAAGGGAGCAAGCCATGGGGAGGTGGGTAGAAGCTTCTGGCCTTCATGGTGATGTGAAGTGAGACAGAAACAAAGGTTCTGGCACCGGGTCCATTGTCCCCACTGCTCCAGGTGTCCCATCTGAACAGCAAACTAGAGAGACTTGCAGAGCAGAAGGAAGCTCAAAGCCATGCACCTGCAGGATCCCGCCCCATCCTCCCCCTCCTTCCTCCTTTCACATCCAGAAGCCAAGCCTAGCATGAACTCACAATGGAAAATGACCTTGTTGGGCCGGGGATGCAGCTCAGTTGGGTAGAGGGCTTGCCTAGGATGCAGGTCACTCTCGGTTTGATGCTCTGCACCCTACAGACTAGATGTGCTGGTGCGTGCCTGTAAGCACATAGAAGCAGGAGGCTCAGGAAGCTAAGATTATTCTGGGCTATGTAATGACTGTTAAGCCAGCCTGGGATACATAAGAATCTTGTCCTCAAGTTCTTCCCTCAGAAGACCACTTTGCTCCCGGCAGCTGTAGTCTCATGCTCTTAAGAGCAAAATGTGCCTTAAGTCAGCAGGCACAGAGATACGCCCATGAATGTATCCTGTCACACAGGCACCAATAACTGAGTGGGCAACAGCTTAAATGGAGGTATAACATGCAGGGCGTTAGGAAAATCACAATGTACACTAGCCCCCAGGCCCCTGCCTTCCAACTGCATTTGTTTTCCTCCTTTCCTTCCTCCCTCCCTTCCTTCTGTCTTTACTACTTCCCTTTCTTTTATTTACTTACTTATATCTCTCTGGGACAGCCTCGTTATGAACCTCAGGCTACTGGAACTTTCAGTGAGTCTCTTGTATTGATTGGTCTCTGGAGTGTTGGAATAAACCTACACATGTCCTTGCCCATTGCCTGTACTGATTTAACCCAAAGTCGGCTTCGGCTTCAGAACTCAAGACAGGTCTTACAGAGCAGCCAGACAGTTGATCCTGTCTCCTGCCCTGCTGGCTGTGTGACTGTAAGCCTACGGCTTGACTTCTCTGAGTGTTGAGCTCAGCTGTGGAAGGGGGAAGAGCAGCGGGTGGCTTTGCACAGCTCCTACAAGGCTAAGAGAGAGGGGAGGGCAATGTCTGGAGCATGGGGAGACAGCTTAGTCAGGAAAGTGCTGGTCCATGCTAGTCTGAAGATCTGAATTCAGTCCCCAGAGCCCATGTAGTAAAAGCCAGCCATGGCAGCATACACTTGTCCCAGTTGCTGTGCCAGCTCTGGGGAAGTGGATCCAGTGGATCCCTGGGCCTTGTGCCTTTATCAGCTGGCTTATGTTCTAATGAGAAGTTCTGAACCAAAACTCAAGATGGACAGATCCTGAGAAATGCACCTGTACCTGTGTGTGTAGGGATTCACCAACATGAGAGTATACACACACACACACACACACACACACACACACACACACACACACACACACACAGTGTCTGGCAGCTCTAATGTGGTTCAGGAGCCCTGTCTTATCTAGTCATTGACTGTGGCTGTTGTTATCAGGAACTCCATAGGACTCAGCAGTACTAGGACTAGCTTAAGTCAGATCCTCCTTAGGAAGAAGAAATCCAAAGCCACCAAGTGGGAGAGCAGACTCCAGGAATCTTTCCTGGAACAGGAAAAATACCTTTAAAAAAATAAAAATTTAAAAAAGTATACAGAAGGCACCTTGGTAGCCTGAGGACCTGGTAAAATAAAAACCAGTAAAAAGAAAACTTGTACCCCTGGGGAGAGGCCAGCCCCTCCCCCGTGGAGGTTGCCTCTCCCCCTGTGAAACTCAAACCAAGACAGTCTTGGGGCAAAATCTCTCCCCTAGGTTACCATGAAATATGTATTTCATGCAGGCTTTGGGGAGGTCAAGCGACCCTTTCTCTTGGCATTCTGGGAGTTTCCTGTGGCTTCACGTATGCCCAGAGAGGAGCTCTGACCATGGGGGAAATTTAATAAATGTGGTTTATCTGAGCTCCGTCTCTGGCCTAACTTTGCACTAATGACTGGAGTGGTTTGCTGCTCAGAGACCATCATTTTTCTTTATTTGCTCTAGCAGCAAAATTCTGCCCGAGGGAGAAAATGCCTAAGACTGAGGCACAGGCATTCTTGGTCTTACCCCTGAGAGTTTTAGGGTATTCACTTGGAACTTTGGATTCCATTTCTGCAGCTCTGTCCAGTCACGGAGGATTATTTCTCATTGCGGCAGAACCCGTTCCTAGCTGGAATTCCAGACAGCAAGGCCAGTGCCCGCAAGCGTTTGTGTAAAGGGTTTCTAGTCTATGTAACTAAAAGCTCTCATGATAACGGCTGACTCTACTGAACACTTGAAACAAGCCATGGTCTGTGCTGCACACCTTCCAAGCTTACTCCGCACATTCAGTAGGTGTTACTCGCTGCCCGGTACAGGTGAGGAGCACATGCTCCAGGGGAGCTGTACTCCAGTGAACTTGTTGCTTTGAAGTGTGACCGCTTAAACTAAAATGAAGTTGCCACTTTGTCATTAATATTCTTGAAAATGGCACATGCCTTTAATCCCAGCACTCAGGAAGCAGAGGCAGGTGGATTGACCTGAGTTTGAGGCCAGCCTGGTCTACAAAGGGAGTCCAGAATAGCCAAGGCTACACAGAGAAACCCTGTCTCAAAAAACCAAAAAAAAAAAAAAAAAAAATCTTGAAAATGGAATGTTGCCTTTGGGTGGCTGTGTCCCTTAGAAAATGCTATTTACATATCTGCAGCTTTGCATACAGCCATCCCTAAATGGCACCTGTCTCCTCCTGGCTTTTCTGCAGGAATTGTTTCAGAGCTAGAAAGACACCAGACAGAAGTCTTATGCCCCAAGAGGCTCCTCGGTTGTCCTAATAGGGCCCATATTTACCGTGGATACTCAACCAGAACACCCGTAGCTGGCAGTTGCACCACTCTACTTCTGAGCCCCTCCTTGACTGACAGCTAAGAAGAAACATGGCTGATGAGCCGTTCTCAGCCTAGCCTCTAGTCAGTCCCCGTGGCCACATGCCCTTGGGAAAAGAGCTGTGTTTAGAGACGCTTTCGTAGCCTCAAACACATGTGTTAAGCCCGTGGTGTCCTTTGTAAAAAGCAGATGCCAGCCCTAGTTTTGAAGGCTTTTAAAGATGTCCCCAGGAGAACCATGAGAAGAATCCTAAAAATGCCTCTATTTTTACAAAATAAACTCTTGGGCTCACTTTAAACAAAGGGACAAATCTAGTTTTAGGAAAGAAAGGGACATTTGTTTTACATGCAATGACAACAAAAAACCCAACCATCCATGCCAAATAGCTTCATTGGAGTTTGGTACAGGGATGTTTACATCAACGCTACTTTCTAGAAGACCATACATCAGCATGTTGAGTTCCAGTCTTCCAGATACTGGGGAAAGTTTCTATTATAGCATCACCATCCCAGTGCAGGGTCCCACAGTCTGCTTAAGCAGCAGTCCACTCAAGGAGCAGCAGCCTCATACTTGGGCCCCATCTCTAAAGTTTCACCTATTTCTTAAAACCAACATAACAGCTGGGCATGGTGGCACATGCCTGTAATCCCAGCACTCGGGAGGCAGAGGCAGGGTGGATCTCTATGAGTTCAAGTCCAGCCTGGTCTACAAAGTGAGCCCAGGACAGCCAAAGCTACACAGAGAAACCCTGTCTCAAAAAAAAAAAATCTAAATAACAACAACAAAACAACATGCCGGGAACTGTGGCTTTAGCATACAGGCCTTTAGGGAATATTCTTTATACAAACTGAAGCGTCACACTTATGTTTTTGCTTTCATTGCAGGCTCACTGTTGGCCTATAATACAACCTCCCACACAGACCAGTCCTCACGACTGAATGTCAAAGAAGGTAAGTCTGTCCCCTCGGATGCCCAGGTTTCCTCCACTACCAGACACTGCCCAGCTCCATGCTGCTCAGACAGGCGGGAAATGTCACATCTGGACACCCATTCCTTGTTCAGGAAACTTTTTTCTAGTACACAAGATGAAAAAAAAATTACAAAAAAACATGTTTTCCTTCCTTCTACCACTAGTTTCAAAACTGCTAGAGAGGCTTTGAAATATCTCATAAAACCATCACAAGGATATAATTTAAAGTCATTACCCCACCCCACCCTCACCCCCCAAGAAAAGCTAATGCCCTTCTAGAACAATGGGTCCTACTAACTTTCCAAGCTAACTGTTGGGGGCTTTCCTGGTGAAGACAACAGAATGTGTGTCCGGCTACCATGTAATGTTTGTTCTGAAGGTTTTCTTCTGAAGAAAAAAAAATGTAGTATTGTCAATGTGTATTTAAGGTGGTGGTTTGAGGATTTGGTCTAGAATAGTTAGCTTGATCTAGTTTGGGTTGGTTTAATCAACCCATTCATTTGGTTCTGGTCAGCGAGAAAGAAAACTGTCAAAAAAAATTTTAGTGAACATCACAGTAGCTAGCATTGCTTAGCACCTTTGTCGGACTGAATCTCAAGCTATTTGGTAAAGTACTTGCTTGCCCAGTATGTCTGAGGCCCTGGATTTGATTCAGCACCACACACACACACACACACACACACACACACACACACACACACACACACACACACACACACCACGGACACATTCATTTATAATATTAATATTGTAGGATTGGACCAGATGCTGTCAGATTTTAACATTTGAATGGATGAGCAATTCATGATATCTGGTTAATTAAGAGAGAAAAGTGAAAGCAAATAATTATTAAAAACTAAAGAAAGAGTGAAAACAAACCTCATGACAACAGAGGGGTCCACAAATGAAAGCCTTTGAGTGGGGCTGTCGAGATTATGCAAGTGTGACAGCCGTCTCTCTTCATGGACACGCTCCACCCTAGTTTACCTGTTACAAAAATAGGACTGGGACACAAGGGATTAGCGTTGTCCCAGGCTCTGGAAAAAGAGCATTTGATTCCAAACAAGGACCAAACAGCTGTACCCAAGATTACACCTTTAGCCGTGCAGGACTCTTGTGTTTCCTGCTAAAGTTTTTGATTTGATAGTGACCCAGGCCTTTAATGGGAGAATTATACAATATTAACCATTCTGCTTTTAGGTGTTCTTGTTTTTCCTTCTTTCCTCCTTTCTCTATCACCCAGCCTAGTTTTGTTTCGGCTACTGATTCCCCAGATTAGATGCATGCTTTGTTTTGTGAGAACTCAAGGTCTGCCCACTCATTGTACAGTCTGATGGTCTCCTGTAACATCCTGTTACCCAGCTCTGTAGCAGAGAGTATTTATTTTCATAACGAATACACTGAGGTCCGTGTTACGATCTATAATGATGATGCGGCGGCGGGGGGAGGGGGGCTACCATCTGTTATAAGGAAGTTTATTGGGGAAAGAAAAGAGTGAGAGCCTGGAGAAGAGATAGAGACAGTGAGTGAGCCATGAGGGCAGGAGCTGCGAGTGGGGGGCACAGAGGGAGAGAAAGGGGGTGCCTAGAGCAGAGAGAGAAACAGCGGGAACAGAGTGCAAAAAAAGCTGGTGCTGGCAGGGGCGGGGGTCCTTATATCCTGCACACACCTGGCGCACCTGGCAGTTGCTAGGACCCTGAAGGCAGGCCAGCTGAATCGCCTGTATGCTAACAGTCCTGGTCACCTGGCTTCAGTCCATCCTGGCCCTCAGACTCACGCCAGGTGCAGGATGCTTCAGGGAGGGTCAAGTGCTGATGTGATAATGGAGCCACAGCGTGCAGGTTTGGAAAAGAAGAGGGAAGGCGGGAAGCATAGGAAGGAGAGGAAAGGCAAGTTTCGGACTACTGAATTAGGACTTAGTGTACGGCATGCTGGGACCGTCTAAACCAATGAGACTTTAGCGTAGATAGAACCAATGGGCTACTTGCTCTTACTAGTTTAAAATACTGCTTTAGGCTGAGAAACTGGTTTGGGGACATTGAAATGTGTCACTAACCAGCTCCTTCCTGCTAAGGAGTTCAGCGCAGGCCCCCCAGCCCTCTGCTCTACCTGCCAGGCTGAGCCCCTCCTCCGCGGGCCCTTTTGTGCGGAGAGTGCATTTGTCTCGCCGCTGCCTCTTTCAGGCTGCTAGCAGGAGCCGCCAGCCCCTACTGGGCAGCAACCCTTTTCTGAAATGAATTGACTGTAGCATCCAGGCGAATGCGCCGCCGGCTGCCCCATTCAGGTGGCGCGGGGCATTTATCTCCCAGCCTTGGCCCTGGCCTCTAGAGACGATTAAGCCTGTGCTTTGCAGGTGCATCTTTTGTCCCCACTAAAGCTTTCCACTTAAGCGGCTGCCTTTCCCTTTTCGAGGTAGTCTGGCCCAGCGACCCAGCCTGCTACAATACGAAGTACATTAGCAATACAAAGCTAACAGCCCCCCCCCCGCTCCTCCCCCTTTCACCGTCTTCCCACCTCTCTGCCTCTCCTTTTCCCTAATAGCCATCTTTATTTTTTTTAATATTAATGGAAAAGGAAATAGAAGACATCAATGCCACCTTGACTTCGTTCTTTTTTTTTTTTTTTAAAGAGGTACACACAGCACTCAAAGCAGAGCTGTATGTGTGCCCATGGGTGCTTTTGCTTCCTGCTCTGCAAAGGGCAGGTGCTGGCTGGCATCAGGCACAAAAGCAGGAAGCCTCGGACATGACGTCTGTCCGTTAGTGTATCTTCGTGGTACTTGTCAACCGGCATGGCCATCCTTCTGGCCTATCTCCTGGAAAAAGAAATGGAGCTATGTAAGGGTCGTGTGTGTGTGTGTGTGTGTGTGTGTGTGTGTGTGTGTGTGTGTGTAGAATATAAGACAAGATCTCAAAACTTAATTTCCACAGATCTTTTAATGTGTTGTGAGCTCGGTTGAACCCAGCTGGGACTGGTGAGCGATTTCTACCTTTAGTTGTCAAATTTAAAATACTTAACGAGGACCAACAGTTATTGCCAGCCACCTCCATAGCAGCCTCAGTTGCCACTTATACGGGGTTTTGGAGTGCAGGAGGCGTGGGCACATACTTTGCTCTGGAGCTTTGCGCCATTGTGTGAATCTGCTGTTATTGTGTCCATTTGGTGAGACGACATGAAAGTGGCTCCCTGAATGCCCTGTAGCCCCTCAGTGTGTAGAAAGGGGGGCTCCCCTCTCACTACAACTCACCGTCATAGGAGAGGAGGGTGGTTGTTGCCAGGGGCTGGGAAGGGCATGAGTGGAAAGGACAGTGGGGACAGAGTGCAGTTGGAATGGAGGAACAACTTCTAGGGAACAGTAGAAAAACTACAGTTGACAACAGTTGAGTCCATGTTTCAGAACAGCTAGAAGAAGGAGTTTGGCCAGGCGGTGGTGGCGCACACCTTTAATCCCAGCACTAGGCGGGTAGAGGAAGGTGGATCCCAGGGAGTTCGAGGCCAGCCTGGTCTACAAACCGAGTCCAGGACAGTCAAGGCTGCACATAGAAACCCTGTCTCAAAAAAAAAAAAAAAGGAGTTATTACCAATAAAAATAAGTATATGTGTATATGTGTGTGTGCATGTGCGCATGTGGATGCACACACACACACATCTGCACACATGTGGAGACTAGAGGCTGACTTCAGGTGTTCCCCTTGGTGGCTTGCCACTTTTTTTTTTTTTTTTTTTTTTTTTTTGGACTCAGGATCTCTCCTTCTTCTGTTCAGCTCTGCTGGCTGCCCAGTGAGCTCCAGAATTCCTCCTGCCTCTTCCTCCTCAGCGTTGGGATTGTAGGCCCACACTGCAGCCAGCATGCAGCTTTTAATGGCTGCCAGGGACCCAGATTCGGATGCCCGGGCACTTTAGTTGTGGAGGGATCTCCCCAGCCCTAGTGAGTACAGTGAGTACGTTTGTGAAGGGATGGATGGATATGCCAATGTCTTCAACTGGGTTGTCACACACTGCACATAAGCTTTGTAACATCATCCTGTGTTCCCAAAGTACCTGCGGTCATCATGTATTTGTAACATTTTAAAATATGTAATCATTTAATGGCCCTTATTATTGTTTTTAGATTACCCGTATTATCAGTATTATCAGTATGCCTGGCTAGCAATCAATTAAGACACTGACACTTGTTATATTTTAACCTGGAGCAGGGCAGACGTTAATCCTCTAAACTACGGGCAGGCATAGGATCCCTGCTCAATCCCATGCCATCTGCTTCCAATAACCTCTATTCAGCTACCTCCCATCCATAATCCCCAATACTTGTTAACGTTCTTCATCTGGGCCGAATTCTCCATCCATGCTGGCCATGTGCTTCTCCTCCATCTAACCCATGGCGGCCTTCTTCTCCTCCTCCTCTGGTCTTTCTCTTTCTTTTTCCTGGTGGTCTCTCTTCTTCTTCCCAAGATTCCTCTCTCCCTCTCTCCCCCCCCTCTCCCCCCCCCCCCACCTATCTCCTCGGCCCTGCACAGGTGGGATGGCTTTTTATTAATCAAAAGGCGACAGAGACAACAAACAGTAATTAGCATCAAAATACATTAGACCATCCCCCAACACTTATTGCCAAAGTTTCTCCCCCAAAGCACAGCCCTTTCTCTTCTAGCTATCTTTTCCTAACTGTGATTGGGCTTTTACCACATTTTTCTCTGTCTCTGTAGTTTTTTGTTGTTGTTGTTGTTGTTGTTGTTTGGTGCTGCCTCCAGCTACAATCCTGTTCTCTTTCTAGAAAGGACTCCATACACAGCCTCTAATTGGCCATATTCCTTGGTCTTGACTGTATAGTCAGGCCCTTGTAGACTTTGTAAAACAATGACGTCTTAGAACAAGTAATTTGTGACTCCCCTCTCCGCAGCAACATGGAGCCCTGGCGCTCACTGGATGGCCATGAGGGCTGGCGGCCAGAGGCTGCAACAGAGAGAAGGGCTTGGTGTTGTGCAGACGCAGACATAGAGAGCGCTGGAGATGGAAGCTAGTGACATTTCACTGCCTTTGAATGTGTAGAATGCCACTGAGTTTTGTACCAGGATGTGATTAAAATGGCAAGTTTTACTTCAAAACACTTAAATGCACAAATAAAAACAAATAGTGATGCTAAGGTCCAAGCATAATAGATTAATTCTGAATCTTTACTGGATACTTACCAGGCCTTAAGGCTTTTTTTTTTCTCAAGTTCTCCAGGCTTCACCTAACCTGCTACCTAACTTGACAAGCCCTGCTTCATAGTACTGAAAGAGGGTAGCCAGCACATGTCGGGGCCACCCCAGAACTCTCTGGCTCCTTCTGACCTTGCCTGTCCTCAGGTCATCCTAGAGAAAGACCTGTGGATACACTGATCGTAAGCATGGGCAGGTGAAAGGAGTCTCACCACTGATGACGTCATTATTACTGCTGTTGAGAGCTAGGTATGAGAATAGCATTTCGCATCCCAGAAACCCCCTGCTTCCATGCCTTCATTTGGCCTGTAAGAGAAGGTCAGGTGTTGCTCACTGTGTTTATGGGAGAGCACTATCTAGAAGCTCAGTGGCCTTCCCACACGAGCCTTCTAGAGCCGAGCTTGGCCCCACTCTCTTCTTCCCCACTGCACGCTGCAGTCTGGAATATGGCTGCAGATCTTGGGTTGTGGATCCAAGGCCCCAGCTTCCCTTTGCTTTTCTGGGCAGCTCCTGCCATGGGGCCCCCTGCAATGTGCCCACTGGCCCCGCAGCAGGCAAGAGCAGGCAGCTGCCTTCAGAGCTGCTCTGCATGCCTACGGCCCTCATCCTGCCTCTCTCTAAATGCCTCCTCTGGCTCTTCCAAAGGCAGAGGATATTGAGATCCTTGTTTATAAACTCCTGAAAGTCATAACTGCCAAGGCCTGGTGGAGCTCTGAGCTCCTAGCCCCCACCTGGAGCCTTTGAGACTTGATGTCGAATGTGAAAACCGCGGCCCCAGCTGCCAAGGGTGGACGGCCCGCAGACGCTCACTCCATCACTGGCAGTTACCTTGACTGATGGATAAAAAGTCTGTCTCCTGACTTGCCAAGGATTGAAGAGCAGGGACTAAATCACCGCTCTGTCCCGTATGCTGAATGCCCAGCTGGTATTTATGGATTATACTTGAGAGAGAGCCTCTCCTCTCAAGAATTCCAAGAACAGGGGCCAGGCATGGAGTAGCAACCCTTCTCCTACAGCCATTTGTTACTTACTAAACACTTTCACATCCATCATCCTGTTGTGCCTCGCACCATCACCATGAGACCGCAGACCTTCTTGTCCCCATTCTGCAGATAAAGATGATAAAGCCAAGAGCTTACAGCAGTCCTTAGATGACACCCCTATTTGGGGGCAGAACAGGACTCAACTCTGCAGAGGTTGTCTTCACTCCCCTGCAGGGCTGTGCCCCACATTTTAATTTCAATATCTTTTTTTAATATTTATGTTTTATGTATATGAGTGCTTTGTCTGCATGGACAGTTGCAAACCAGAAGAGGGCATCAGATCACATTATAGATGGTTGTGAGCCACCATGTGGTTGCCGGGAATTGAACTCAGGACCTCTGGAAGAGTAGACAATGCTCTTAACTGCCAAACCATCTCTCCAGCCCCTAATCTCAATATCCTTAACATTCGTCAACGAATGCTTTCAACTTATCTAAAGTAGACACTCACCTCCTATTTCAGTGTTATATTGGTGGAACTACAGTATGACCTTGGGCAAGGGTTTGCTTTTTCTATCCTGGCATATTATTTGTGTGTCTGTCACAATGCCTGACAGAAACACCTCAACAGGAAAAGATAGAAATGTTGTGGTTTTGGGGAGACTTCAGTGCTCCCCGGTGGAGGAAGCACTGTAGATGGGGTGTGTGATGACAATGAAGAATGTTCTGGTAGTGGGCATTCACGTGGTGGTAGGCCAGGAATCAAGGGCTAAGCTATACCCTTTATTACTAGTCTACCCCTAGTGATCCACTTCCTCCAGATAGTCTCTGTCCCAGAAAGGATCCAGGACACTGTACCACCCACTGGGCAGCAAGCATCCAAAACATGAGCCTGTGGGAGACATTTCCGATTAAGCCACAACACTCATTTCCTCATGTATAAAACTGAGGACAGTTGCCATGCCCTTGTAAGTCAGCATGATGTCTGACATGCCAAAAATGCTTGATAAAATTATATTAATAGCAGTACATTATTGTGATTTATGACCAGAATTATAATAGTAATTAACATTATTGTTGGGAAAATATTCCAGTGTATGTGAGGGTTACCAGCTGCTAACAATGGGAAGATATCGCAGTCCATTGGGTTGGGTTGTACAGCACTATGTAGGGTGTTCTACCATAGCCCAGACAGGCAAGCTGCTCAAATGCTGTAAAACCACATTCACAGATGCAAAGTCACTTGTCACATTCAAGATCTCTGAGGGTAAGGAAGGAATCAAAAATTAGGAAGAACTACAGCTGAAAATATCGGCTGAATACTTTATATAAGACAAAAAAAAAAAAATCAGAGGCTGTATAATGTGTGAGCTGAGCCCAGGGTCACACACTAACCTGGAAAAATCCAAGACCAGAAGCACTACTAACCACAAGAGTTTTGTATAAGAGAGATTCCACCTGTAGAGGAATGTTATTTTCATGTTTATATTACATTAATTTATTTTGTCTATGGTATGGGTGCTTACACATTCCGTAACTCAGTGTGGAGGACAGAGACAACCCATGTAGAGTTGGTTCCTTCTTACCATGTAAGTTCTGGGATTTGAACTCAGGTCTTCAGGCTTAGCAGCAAGTGTCTTTACCCACTGAGCCATCTTGCTGGCCCTGTACATTCATGCAAATGATGCAGGTGGTCAATACCTTAGTGAGGAGTGGACTCAAATTCTGTGGGCCGTTCTCTCCTCTCCCAGTCAGTCATTGAGTCTTTGGCTTATGGAGGATTTGCTCCATACAGTACATGTTGGCAAATGCTGGGAATATGATAGCCAAGGGGTGCCAATCAGACAGACTGACAGATGAGCAGGACGGTCTCAGAAGGTCTTCTGGCTGCCCCCTGTGCACACCCTGTCCATCGGTGTTCAGGACATTACCATTTGAGAGGTTGTGGTGAAATGTGGGGGGCCTCTGGACGAGCTAGATATGGATATAGAAATGAAGGAAGGGGGTAACTCTGAGTCTGTGGTGTGGGTCGGCACTGTCACATGGATCCATGTGTGTTCTGCATTATATTTTGAAAAAGGTGACTTCCTAAACAAGTGAAAAAAGGGTCAGTGGGTGACATGGGTGAGGGAGGGAACCTTGTGTAGGTCTCCAGCAGTGGCCCTCCCAGCCTGGGGCCAATGTGCTTAGGCAGTTCATGGGGAGACCCAAAACTCAAATATTTCAGATATGGAGCCTGAAGCAGGAGGCAGGAATTTCCCTCAAAGTTCTCAGGCCCACGGGTCGTGGCCTAGAGCTGAAATGAAATGGCCATGGATTTACAATGGTTCAGCAGAGTGATGGGCCAGGGCAGGCTTCATTTGCCTCTTTTCTTTTACGTATCTTGGAATTTCTCCATGACTTTAAAGATGTAGATAAGTTTTATATGAATGGGAGAAAATCTAAATGAGTAGAAATGCTTTGTTCCTCGTCCGCACGGTGAATGAGAGTGATGTGCTCTTCGGCGTACACTCTGGGAGGCCCAGCACTCAAATTGTAAGTTTATGGAGTGGGAGGGTAGGTGAGCACAGAAACCAGAATGGAAAGGAGCTCTGCGTGTGTGTGTGTGTGTGTGTGTGTGTGTGTGTGTGTGTGTGTGTGTGTTCATGTGGGCATGGGCATGTGTGTGTGCAAATGTTTTCTGGTGTGTGTGTGTGTGTGTGTGTGTGTGTAAGTGTTTGCTGGTGTGTGGGTGAGAGTGTACAACTGTGTAGTTCTTGAATATTTCTGTGGTCCAAAAACAAGATCTGAAATTATGGATAAACAGTAGTTTTTCTCTCCCCAGTTTGTTTTGTTTTGTTTTGTTTAATTCCAGAGTTAATGTTTTGTCTGTTTCTTATCTGACCCTTTTTCACAGATGTGTTGGGTTTTTTTAATTTTTGTTTTTATTTACTTATTTTTGAGAGACAAGAAGAGAGAGAGACAGAGAGACAGACAGAGAGAGAGAGACAAAGAGAGAGAGAGAGAGAGAGAGAGAGAGAGAGAGAGAGAGAGAGAGAGAGAGAGAGAGAGGAAACAAAGAATCGTTGTCTATAAGCCCGGGCAGGCAGGAAACCCCAATCTCAAGGGAGTTCAGCCAGCCAGCCCGGCCCTGAAGTCAGACTCCAACTTTCTGAATTCAATTTGACAGCTTGTCTGGGACACTTTCTAAGTAACCATTATCCTTCCTTTCTCTAAGTAAAAGAACTGTTATTCCCTTCCACGGGTGTGCTGGGTGCTGTTACCGCACACGTGTGGCCCTACGATGACGAGCACACAGCCTCTCAAAATTACTGGAAACAGTTTGCACGTTTCCTAAGACAAGTGTAGATCTGTTCTCGGCTAATGAACAGAAGATTTGAGGTATTATTCCTCCCACCTGGTGAGAAATAGGTACATTGGGGGCGGGCTGGTCCTGGTGTTATGTATGTACATGCTATTCTTAAGAGTTTCTTTGAAACACACACACACAAGCATGTATACTCACATCAGCCTTGAGCTGCAGGTTGCATGAGGCAGACTGGCACTGTGAGAGGTGACCTCCTAGTGTTCAAAAGAACTTCAGTCCCTGGAAGCCTGACCTCCCTGCGTCCACTGGAACTTTGACATCACAGCTAAGGGACTATGCAGCAGCCACGCCCTCTTCCACTGTGCTTATATTTGAAATCCAGACCCAACACTGGAGGGCTCATGTACCTTCTAGACAACTGTGAGCTCAGAGCTGGGACAGCTTTGCCACTTAAGACACATTTGCTCATGTGGGTCTGCCCTCCCTCAAGCCTGAATGAAACTCTGTCTAATATGTCTTCAGTCAAGGTTTGGACCGCCTCCCCCCCCCCACTTACCACACCCATACCCAGGGACTCACTTGCATCTTCTGAGGCCCAGGCCCCATAGCATCACCAGGTTGTAGTCTCCTCTGCATCCATTTTTTGAGGTGTTCTGTTTGCATCCACTGTTCCTCCCACTTAGTATTGGACAAATTCCAGAGGGTAGTTTTTCCTCTCACATGACTAAAGCCTACTGGAGACAGGAGCCATTGGATGGCCAGATAAAAAGTAGGCCTTAGCCCCCTCCCCCAAAAGTCACTGTAGGCCAGCCATCCATGACATTTCTAGTGAGGAGACTGTTTTGGCTTTGTCTCCTGTTGGGGCTGTGGGGTGTACCCTCTCTTCCTCTAGTCGAGCCCTCACTGCCCTGTGATGTGATTCACTCTGAAGCTATGATTGGTCCCATCCCAAATTAACAAGGGAGGAAGTCTCCACGTGCACATGTCCATGTTAAGGGGCTAGTGTTCTTTCATCCTTTTGGCCCAAGTGCTATCTGCTGTCTCATCAGCTAACTTCCCTTCAAGCATGGCCTCTCAGTCTGTGCCCATACAAAGAGGAACCAAGGAAAGACTGATCCTCCAGTAGGGAAAAAAAATGCTTTCCTTCTTCACTTCAATTTCCCTGTTTCTATCTCTTTTGTTATACTCTCCCCTTTATAACATCTATAACATGTATTTATTAAATACCTACTTGTGCAGGGATTTTCCTGTGTCATAAGACCATATTAACTTAGTTAATAATAACTGTCATTGCTCCCATTTTATATATATGAGAAGCTCAAATCACCATGCTGGTCTGAAGCACGGCAGAGTCTGTTCTCGCAGTCCCCACCCCAGCCAGGGTAGAGGACAGGCTCTGAAATGCCCTTTTGTATTTTCATCTAACTATGCCGTAATTACTATTGGTGCTGTGGATGCAGGGAAATGCCTTGAGAAAGGCACCTCGGGGAAGAAAGAGTTTGTTTAGGCTCATAGTTCAGGATTCACCGTGATGGGGAAGGCCTGGAGGTAGGAGTTTGAGGTGATTGGTTATGTTGCATTCCCCATAAGGAAGGAGAGAAGAGTGACTGCTCTGCTCTGCTCTGCTAGCTTTCCCTTTTAAGTCCAGGACCCAAGCCTAGGGAATGGAGCCGCCCATTTCCGTTATTTCCATATCAGGTAACCTAATCAAGGCAGCTCCTCACAGGCACGGCCAGACTTTTGTCTCCTCGATCTGGTCAAGTTGACGTTATTAATCATCACAGCATGACAAAAGACCCATTTCTTTCAGGAAGCTGGTGTGGTCTAATTGTTAAAAAGCATTATGACGGTGCTGATGCCTGCAATGGTCCAAAAATTCTCAGTTTTACTTGCATTTCAAGAGGCATATTAGTTTCTTTCACAAATCTTTCCGTAGATGTTCTTTATAGTTTCCACAATGATACACGTAGCCCTTTGAGCTTGATTGTACAGTCAAGAGAAATGACAAACAATGAGCTTTAGTAAAAGACATTATAGTGGGTAAAACTATTTAATCTGAAAAACGAGAGTGGGATAAGGACAGGAGTGCAAGAAATCAGATTGTAACATTCTCCTTGGTTGAGATGCACACCGACAAGGCCTGCCAGGATGCTACCTCACCTAAGTGCCCTCCATGAGTTTGATTTTGCCCGTATTAGGGCACTGAGGAAGGACGCTGTAGCTGAGTGGTGGGTCCTTAGAATTGGCAGCTTCCGTTGTTTCTGCAGTGCTGTCCCCACTCCGCCCTCACCTTACAAGCCCACACTTTATTCCCACACTTAATGACAACTTTAGCTTCTTGGTTTACATCAGCATCCTTTCTGTCACTACAGGGCTTACCTCTTGTCCCTGCGCCAGGAGACACCACTCACTTCAGACCATTCCTGGATACTTGGAAGTTCTCACTTAGACCTGCATGCCTTTCTTGGGCCTGTCTCTGCTTTTATGTATATCAGAGCTGATCTTAGATGCTCCCAGGAGAAATAAAGGAGTCTGTAGGCACCCAGGTGTTCGGCACATCTAATAATGGTGACAGAGAATGCATGTGCCCTGGTACATTTTTATAAAGGAACATGATTCCTGTAAACATTTGAAGATAGTGAGGCAAAGGTGCAAGGCTGTGAGAAAAGTTTTTGTGGCTGATGACATCCTGGGTAGCTTCCCAGCCTGACTCAGCTTCCTCCTGCTCTTCCCACACCAGCAGCCAGGGGCCCTTGACTGTGGTGCTCTGGGGCTGAAGCTCTGACCCTAACACAAATGTCTTAGTGGCAGTTCACACTTGCTAAGTAGGCTCAGCCTTCCTAATTCATCCCTAACCTGGCTGGTCCTAGCTGAGTCCAGCTGTCCCTACCAAGTTTCTCTTTGACTTAGAGATCCACACAAAGAAGCTAAAACTCAGAACGAAACTGATCATAGCTGACTAACACCTTCAGCGTGTGGTCTGGTTTGTGATGGAAACTAAAAGTGGCCCTGTTGGTTGTTTGAAGGAGAAGGGTCTGGAGTTAACTGGCAAGAAAAGGGAAGGGGAACTGTCTACAAGTGTGGCTGATGCCTGCTGTAGGCTCCTCAACACGGAATAGTCCAGAGGCACTTGTTTTTGCCCAATGTACTGATTTAGATATTCCAGCACAAGGGGTTTGCTTAGGAGCAGTGGCCACGGCAAAGTGCAGTTGGCCTTTCACGTCCAGGCCCTCCACATTGGCAGCTTCAACCAAACACTGATCGAGAGGAGTGCTTCCTATTGAACAAGATAGTGTCTTGTCATTACCTAAGCAAGACAGGATGGCGGCGACTTACATTGTGTTGGGTATTGTAAGTGATCTTAGACGCTCCTCCAGTGGTACAATGAGTTAGTGTGCCTTCCTCACACAGCAGTATGTGTGCATGGAAGTAACAATGATCCAGGAATCTATAGGAGGTAACCTATAGGAGGATGAGCGTGGGTTCTATCATGGCACTGCACCGTTTTATAAAGAATTTGAGCATCTGTGGGGCTTGGTGTGGGATAGACTCTGACACCAGTTACCCTCACAGACAAAGGAAATACTATATTTACAAAAGCTTACTTTCCCTCAATCCTCTCTCTCTCTCTCTCTCTCTCTCTCTCTCTCTCTCTCTCTCTCTCTCTCTCTCTCTCGCATCATCTTTCTACCTTATTTATCTACCCATCATCTATCTATCTGTAATCCTCATATAGAAAGGTCTTGATCTGTCTTCTTCTCTATCTGGAGAGAAGGAGAAAGAGACAGAAACACAGACAGAGAAGCCCCTCTTGAACCAGATGGAAGAAGTGCATCCTCCAGTTCAAAGGATGTGCTGTAAGCAGCACCATTTGTTATTTTCCTATGGAAACCTATTATAGATGTAACAACTTCTTCTCTCCGGAGAAGCCTCAATTTAAGTTCCCTGAGAACTCATTTCTCCTGAAGGATCCCCACAGAAGAGAAGATAATGTCTTCGAGGAAGGACATCTGGGGCTGGAATAAGGGCGTAAGGGCCTCCCCTCTCTTTGGGGACCAGCGGGTTCTACAAGGGAAGATTGAGCAGCTACTTCTGTCTCTGTGGTATAGTTTGAGTTCCTGCCAGACAGAGCCAATGAAAGAATAATAACATTAAGTAGGATGATTACGTATATGTTATGGCCTAAACCAATCATACCTGCCTCAGAGTGTGTTTACTGTATCCCTACAAGCCGAGTCTCCTCCCTCAGCCCCACACCATGAGCTATTTCTGGACCTAATTGCAGATTACCTTGTCATGTTTAATTGTGAGTTTTGTCCAGTATTCTTTCTTCCCACCCTGTAGACTTTCAGTAAATAACATTGACAGTTGATGGATTCACTGGGAAAGAAAATCTAATCTTTTCCAATTGAGTTAAATATTTACCCAGCCTTGCTCCACTAAAGAAAGAACCAGAAGAAATTAGCTTAGTTAGCACAAGAAAAATTAATTCCTTACCTCCTATGAATAAAACCTGGGGAAGAGGAATTTGGGAAAGCGGCTCGTTGTATAAGGTGCTGCACAAACACGAGGACCTAAATTCAGGCCATCGGTACTCTCAGACAAGGTGGCATGCATCTGTAATGCCAGCATGGGAAAGGGGACCCCTGAGCCCCAGGGGCTCATGGGCCAGCCAGGCACTGACCAAAACGGTAAGCTTCAGGTTCAATGAAGGACCTTGTCTCAAAATAATAACACTAACACTTTCAAAAACTACTAATAATAGGAGGCAGATACTCAAAGTTCACCTCTGACCTCCACATGTACTTATGAAGATGAATACACTAGTGTGCACACACACACACACACACACACACACACACACACACACACACACACGTGCGCATGTACACGGAAACACTAATTGGAGAAGATCACCTACAATCCTGTAGGACACTTTGGACTTTGTGAGGTCCGTGATCTCATCTATCATCCAAAGACCATTATGAGGGTTAGATATACCATTCATTCTTACAAAGTCTGAAATTTACAAATAACCAACTGTTTCCCACAAACATATACCTTTCCTAAACTGAGGTTAGAGAGGTGAGGTCATTCACCAAGGTTCACACAGCACATAACTGATCAGATGGAACAGGGGGCAGAGTTGGAACTGCCCAGATCCTAAATGCTTTCCTTTGCTATGAATGGCTTTGCTGTTTGGAAACAATGACATTGCTTTCCCCCAAAATTTTAAAGCCTTAAGTGACACCCACAAACAGTCGAGTTCTTGGTAAGATTCAGTTATTACCCTTCCAAAGAGATAAAAAAAACTGCTCAGGATTTTATTTTGGAAAATCTTTGAGCCTAAAAAGCTTTGGCTTGCTTGCACAGTTTTTCACCAGTCCTGCCCAGTAACCTAGATCTGTTTCAAGAAAGTCAGTTTTGATACCAAGTCATATTTTCAATTTCTAATAACATTCCTACATGGCCACACATGCTGTCTCCCAGCTTTGACCCTTGAACCTTATGCTCATTTGAATGTCTGATTTAGATCATGTCTAAGGTCCCTTGTAGTCTGAAACTCAGCCTCCCATTCTGGGGTGCAGTGGCACCATATTCTGCTAGCAAAACTGGCATCATTTTCTCAGATGCTGGGATGTAAGCTTCTGTGTTTGACATTGCTTACTCACCAGGCCAGAGCAAGCAACATCATCTTCTTTAGTTTGACCTCACCTGTCTACTACTCCTATGATGACTCCAAAGACGTGTCCTTCCCTGGAAACTACTTTATCCCTTTAGCAGTCTGTCAAAAGGCCAGTCCGAGGAGGTGTTCGTATTTTAATTTTCTTCATTAGAATAGCTATCTTCGCAGGTGGGGAAATCAGCCCGATTCTAACTAAGCAGACATCAGCTGGCAGTTTAACTATTGCGCTGGCTCGCCTCTTTCTGTCCCTCATCCGAACAGTGGAAAGAAGCTGTAGAGCTTTTCAATGTTACCATCTCTTCCAACATCAAGCCAATCCCACTAGACATGACCTAACAAAAAGGAACTGGCTGTCCTGAAAGATGTCGCTATCATCATAGGACAATCCAGATACTTCTCAGAGGGAAATTCCAGAGCTACCAAGAGCGCTATTTTAATAAGTCCAGATTTTGCTCAAATTATATGTCTTTAACGAGGCCTTCCTACCCAGCCCTGCCTGCTCCCTCTCCTGGCTTGCTTTACTGTGTCACATTCATTATCTTCTTCTAATCTACTGCACAGCTTACTATTTTTTTCTGAATTAAGTTTCACAGAGGAAGGGTGTTTGCCCAGCCAACATTGTATTCTAGGGACTAAATGTGTCTGGCAGCAGAGCAGGCATTCAATAAAACTTTGTCAAATGAATGAATGTGTGGTGGACTATGCTCGCTAAGTCCAGTAAGCTAGTACAGGGGTGGGGACAAAAGTGACCGAGATCCAGTCCCTGTGCTGCAGAGATGATCACCTAGCCAGAGAGGTGCTGTGCTTGAGAATGAGCCCGGATGGTTGAGCACACAAGGATGGTAAACACGAAACAAGTGACCAGAGCATCATGACCTGAAGGACTTGGAAGAAAGGCATGCAAAAGTTGAACTGTGAGGCAGATGCACAACCCAATCGCCATGGTAGTGGAGGGGCATCATGTGGGCAGAGTGGCCTCTCCGTCTGCAGGGCCTGGGGGCAAACATAAACAACTCTCCATTACCTAAGTGAGCCGGTATGTTTTTCTTTTCCCTAGCTGGAATCCTCTTAAACCTGAGTTCCATCTGACCAAAGAAGTATGCGATTGAGTTATGTCTACATAGCCCAGGGTGGAGGGGAATTTTGGCAAGTACCCAATTCATCTAGTCAGTCTGAATTCCTTTTCCACATACGACTGCCCCCCCCCAAGCCCCACTCTGAGGCCTTATCAAAACAAATAGTCCATTTAGACATCTGTGCCATTTGGACAGAGAGCCCACAGGGCAGACAGAGTGAGAGAAGAAGCCAGGCTCTGCAGGATGCCTTGCACGAAGATGGCAAGGCTGTGCCCAGAACCCGTGCCTCTTACTTTGTCAAACATTTTGTATTTCAAAGCCACCCATTTCTTCCCAGCATTTCCCTCACCAGTCTCCTTTTCCCTCTGCACACAGAATGTCTTGAACACTGCCGCCATTGTGCTCAAGCAGCAGGGCTGGTCCTGAGGCTGAGGGGCTGTTTGGATTCCAGGACAAGCTCTTTAAGAAAAGGAAATGTGAGCCAGGATGTTTTCTCTTGCTTCTATGAGTTCCAAGACAGAGCAAAGGAGTCTCCTTTTAATGCCCTCTTCCTGCAGGCTTGAGGCATGCCAGGATCCTCTGTAGCTCTGTGGAATAAAAATCCCACTGGAGGGGAGGCTGGGTGAGCCTTAGAGCATAGATCACACGAGGTGAGGGATTCACCCTGAGCCTCAAGACCAGTTAAACAGTCCATGATAGAAGCAAGTGCTGGCCACTTATAGCCACTTCCCATCTCGGTCTTTTGAGATTATGTTTCTCAAACCAGGGTTCTGGGTGATCCATCACTTCTTTTGGAAGCAACTCACATCTTGGAATAACTAAGGGTACCTGATTAGGGCTGGTCCTTTGGGACTCTGGGGCATCTCTTGCTTCTCAAGGCCTTCCTGAACGAGCTTTGTAACCTCCCTTTACTATAGAGGTAAAGGCAAGATGAAACTGCCTATGTGTATACGGCGTACATTTGAAAAGCTCCACTTATGAAAAGCACCACTGGTCCTCAGAGGAGGTTTGCTAGGCATTTGCAGGGAAGTAGAATTAAAATTCAAAAGGATGGAATAACATGACCAAGGAACTCAGATGAATAGAGACAGAGATGGGATTAGACCCCAGCTGATCCCAGAGCCTATATACAGCCACTGAAAGTGCTACTAGGCCCTAGCAAGAAAGGAGGACCCCCTAGGACAGAGCCCTAAGCTCTGCTTAGACTGCTCATTTTCTGGGTAAGTTGCCTTTGCCATGGATTTAAGGTAGGTCAGACAAGAGCAGCTCAGGAAGAAGTGGACAGGGGCATAGCAGAGATGACTGTAAATGAGAGGTTGGCCCAAAGTTGTGAACTTGGGGTTCAGTAGGCAGAGTTAGCGCTTGCAGGAGGGCTTCAGTACAAAGGAAGGCCAGTCCTCTTAACGAGAGAGACCCTACCAGAAGCATAAGTCCTCAGATAGAGAATTAGCAGAGAGGGCCTCATAGACACAGGCCCTGGTACCTCTGGCTGTCCCCAAACAAAGACGATGCCTTACCTATTGGGTACACCGAGTACCCGGAAAAGGTTGGCGGGCCAGCAGCCCCAGGTTTTCCAAGCATAAACAGCACAGAGGCTGCCAGCCTGCCCAGCAAAACCAAGACATTCAATGAAAAGTTTCAAGGAAAGTGCATCTTTTTTTCCACAAGGTCATAGAGATCAGGGCTCAGTGTAGTAAGGGACTGAAAGAGAGGCTTCTGTATGCGGCTGATGGTTGTGGGATGATGTCATGACAGAGTAAAGAGCTGCGTAGAGGCTGAGGCACCTGGCTTTTAGAAAGTTGACTGGAGGCATCGGTAGAAAACACGGTCTTTCCAGAGATAGATGCCATATTTCCAAGATTGGTTTAACACTGCTGTGTCTGTGCCCTAGTCACAGCCAGAAAAAGCCTTCCCCTTCCAACGGGGCCCAGAGCTCACATTACTCTACCCTAGGAGGCTGTGTTGGAATCTAAGAGGCCATTTAGTGTCGCATTCAGCCACACTGAGCATTGCATAATGGAGAAACTGTTCAGGGCACCGTAGACGAGAGGCAGAATTATCCACAATGGCTGGCAAAGCCCAGAACCCCCGGCATGAGGCCCAGGTCTCTTTGCTTTGGCAAAAACTGACCTCAGGACTGCCTGAAACCAGAGACCTTAGGCAAAGCCCACTGGTGGCTGATCAGCAAAGGGATCACAATAGGATTTGTCATTTCAGTACTCCTTAAAGCCAGGGGGTGTCAGGCTTCCCTGAAGTAGAAAGAGTTTGTCAGAACCAGGGCATAATTTTCTGCTGATAAAGCCATCCGGCACCACAGAGAAGGTCTGAGAGCGTCACCCGGGTGCTGGCCTGAACAGTCACATTTTTAACACTGAGTCTTTGGCCGCCTCAAACTTTTCTTCTCCAAAGCCAGCCGTCAGGATTCAGACTCCATGCACCACATGTGGGGTGTCTATATGTGTGCACGGGGCTGCTTGGAGCCACCACAGCCCAGGGGAGGACTCTGCACTAGCAGGCATTGGCCATAGGTGGACAGCATCATGCTCTGGAGCCAGAAGTGTCTGTAGGAGTTTGTGTGGCAGGCTTGTCCCCTTCTCCAGCTTTTCCATGTGTGACAGATATGTCTGTCAGTGTGACTGGTACTAGAGCTGATCAAACTGCTAGGTTTTTCACTTGGGGGACATTTAGTAGGAGACAACACATTCTTTCATTTTAGCAATCACATTGCCCTATTTAACAATGGGATCAATTCTGCTAAGTGCCATTTCACTTATTTTCATACCCGTGTAAACATCAGGATGAACCTCCACGAACAAAGATGCAAACTAAGATGCTGATGACTTTATGGGACCACCATCCTATTCCCCTGTTAGTCCAGGCCCATAAACAAATGGTACCCAGCTCCTGACCTCTCTGAAGGGACACACTTTCAGCTTCCACTTCAAAATAGGTGGCCTGCTGCCCAGACAGTGTTGACGTAGTCTATAATCCTCATCACCACAGGGCCGGAATTAGCTAGAGACCTAGTTCAAGAAAGCCAGAGCCTTGGATTCTTTTCTGCTAGTGGAAAAACAACAGGGATTGTGTGTATTTAACTGTCGATCCGGTTCATTCATTTATCCCACGTGTGTTTCTTATGTGCTTACCATGTGCAGGGCACTGTTCTTGGTGTTGTCACACACTCCAAACCATGTCAGTTCCTCGCCTGTGAGGACCTGGTGCTCCTGTATGGAAGGCACACAGCAAACAAGAACTAATGAACGATGAGGTAATAGTCAGGAAAGTAGGAACGGAGGGTAAGGAGAATGGAAAGCAGTAAGGGAGACACATATTTGACAAGTTGGCCAGCATGTTTCTGCTGGTCTTTACACTGATGGGTTTTTTTTTCCCATAAAACATGGGCCATGCTGGTCCCTGTGCTAGAAGTGTCAACTTGAGCATTTCACTTCAGCTCCAAGGTCTTCCAGTTCTTCAAGCATGCAAGGCAGACGCTCTTGGCCATGGCCGTTCCTGTCTTCACACTTGGTTCTCCAAACACTGATTTTAATTTCAGTCTTATATGAAAGAGATGTCTCCTGCACCCGGCACCTTGGCTGTATGCTCACTAAGCTTGTGCAGTAAATGGGCACTGGCAGTGCTTGCAGATTTGAGGGCCAGAGGAAGGATCTCCACATATGTAGAGAGTATAAGACAGATGATGGGAGGAAGGGCTAATTGCCCAGACGGGGCCACACGTTGGCTGAAGATGCCTGCTGATAGCACGGCCATTTATTGCTCTGTAAATTTCAGAGTGACACGGCACAGGCTGACTGTGAAGCGGCCTCTCTGTCTAGGACACTTCTGTTTTTCACCTATGGGAGGACTGAATGGTTGGTTGGTTCCTAGGCTTTGCCACAAGATAGGCCTGTGCGAGCATCTACCTATGAAGCTCAGCATCCCCCACCCCCCAAAGTCGGCCACATCCTCCCCAAGCTTCAAGTTTAAGACGTGATTGCTCACCTAGAGTGACCAAAGAGTCTGGTCACTACCCAGGTAACTAATTTCCACATTCTGGAACTTTTATACACCTGCCCTGCCCTGAGAGTAAAATAAAACGATAGAGGGAAAGGTGACAAGAAGTTGACAGTAACTGTAGCCATGGCCCTGAGTGGGCTTAAAGAGTGATTTGTCTGAACAGTTATGGAACAGCTTTCACCCAGGATGACAGCTTCAAGGCAAGTTTTACCAGTGCTTCATACCTCAGACGATACACCCCAATTCCTGGAACTTAGTGGGTACTCCTCCTATTCACTTGCTCTCCTGGCTAGTTTTATGTCAACTTGATACAAGCTAGAGTCATCTGAAAGGAGGGAAACCTCAGTTAAGAAAGTGCCCCTATAAGGTCCAGTTATAGGGCATTTTCATAATTAGTGATCAATGTCAGGGGCTGAGGGAGCCCAGCCCACTGTGGGTGGTGCCATTCCTAGGCTGGTGGTCCTGGGTTCTATAAGAAAGCGGCTGTGCAAGCCATGTGAAGCAAGCCATAAGAAGTACTCCTCCATGGCCTCTGCATCATCAGCTCCTGCTTTCAGGTTTCCTGCCATTTCCTGTCTTGACTTCCTTCAGTGATGAGCTATTACCTGGGGGTATAAGCTGAATAGACCCTTTCCTTCCCAAATTGCTTTGGTCATGGCGTTTCACTGCAGCAATAGTAACCCTAACTCAGCCACTTACCACTTTCCATTCTACCTTCTGTTCTGTCCCTATAAAATGGCCTCCACCCCTCGGGTTCTCTGTGCTTTCTACACAGTACCTTGAATGCATGAGTCTTTTCACTGTTTCCTAGGAGTCACTAAACACTGGGAACTTCCCTTGGCCCTATTGTTTGAATATAAAGGCCACAAAGATGCTAGCTTAGCTCGCTCAAGGTCTTGAATGGTCACTCAACCCTCTCTTCTTTGTCTTTTTATTCCCTCCCTCTACACCCAGCCACGCCCACCGCACCACCCCTGCTCCTGGCTGCACGGCTCACTCTCTCCCCTCCAGCTAGGTCTCACTCAAGTCCCACAGGCCCCTGACGCTACTTCCCTTTCCCTCCTTAGTCTCCAGTAACCACGTCTTCGGCACATGCCCACAACACCTGACGATCTTAGGGACTGTGACATGTCTAAATGTAAGGACTTGGTTTTATATGGCTGACGTTTCCAGTACTCCATGCACACATCACAGTGTAGGATGACGATTCCAAATCAGTGACGGGAGGCCAAGCTGGCAACATGTGCCTGGATAAGGAAAATCTTCACTGACTTTCCCCTTTCCTGGGGCTTGCTATCTTAAAGCTGGAGGCACCCCTATGGGGGTTTCATAGGCCCCCCTCAGAAAGTGTCCATAAAGCCATCAACCTTATTCTAAGATCATGCCCATGGCTTTGTTGCCTTATCATTTGCTTATTTTTAAACAAGGATAATCTGTTTTTAGGAAATAAAGAAAAAAATAGGTCAAAGATAAAAACATACAACTTAAAGGAGTTGAGTTGTGTCTCCTCGTCCTGTTCCCTGCCCCCCCCCCCCCGCCTCCAGCCCCACGCCTCTCGTGCTCTGTTTTGCTTTCCATGCCAGTTGCTAAAGACTATAATTTTAAAAACTGAGCTGACTTTTCCAGAGCCATGAGGAATGTGCATGTGCACAGGGGGTTTTTCCACAAGAACACTTCCTGTCTTTTGGTTCATCTTAGCCAGTAATAGCGAAGCCAGGCGATCGGAGGCATCCGTCCATCCACCCGTCTTCCCAGCCTTTATTCTAATTTGTTGGAGAGGCTCGGGACAGGCCAAAGGGGATGGTTTGTGTTTCACCCTGTCAGACAGTTGTTTGATGAGGTTTGTGTTCCATTTGTTCAGATGGTTTTTTATGGTTCCTTTGTTGTTCGGGGAAAGACTTTGAAAGCCATAATTCTGCATCCTTATCCCTTCTGGTGTAGGCCTGTGCCATGTCTCAATGGTACTCACACAATGAGAAAGGAAATGAGGAGTGTTTCCGGGCAGTTACTTAAGCAGTTTCTGAACATGGTTGTGGAACAGAAAGGTTGAGTGTCACACAATTCCGGGTCTATATAGTGATGGCCTCTCCCAGCTGAAACATCTCTAGTTTTGGGGTTTTTTTGTGGGAGGGTTGGTTGTTGTTGCTGTTGTTGTTGTTGTTGTTGTTGTTTTTCCTGATCAGCCCTAGTTCTAGCCACACCTCTGGCATTTCCTCTTTACATGTGGTTATCAGATCCAGCCTCTTTTCTACCTCCAGAAATGACTGGGAGGCCTTGGACAGTGTGGGCACACGTCTGAGTGTCATTCCGTAGCACCAGGACCATGAGGTGATAGGCTGGAGTTGGCCTTGCAGGCATGTAATGGGCCCGGACCTTGAGGTGTTCTTCCAGGGAGACCTTTCATCCAGACATCCCTCGGCTCTTCAGAGCTGCCTGACATCCTTGCATCTCTGAATAGGTGTCCCCCCCCCACCCCCCCTCACTTTATATTTTTAGAAACCTTACACATTAGCTCACAGGTATTTCACTTGATCATTTGCATAACCCCAAGAGGTCGATAATTCATATAAAATTTTACTTCTACAAAGTCAAGGATCAGGGAAGAAGGCCTGTGAATAACAACAGGGACAGAGTGTGAGCCAATCCTCCAACCTCAAGTTCAGGGTTCTTCCTACTGCTTCAGATCCCAGAGAGACAAATTTTTAAAAATTAGAGTTAATACATTTTCGATGACTCTACCTTCCAGTCCTCAGGAAGGAGCATACTTCAGGAAGCTAGTGGGACTTAGAGAACGAGTGCTGAAATAAACGTGGCCTCTTCTGGTCACCAAGAGAACATCTTCATATAACTTCCCTGCAAAACAAAGCTCATGTGTCCCCACTTGTTATTTCTCAACAGACCCTTCTTATGACTCTGCCAGGAGAGGAGGATGGAGCAATAACATGAACTCCGGCCTCAACAAAAGTAAGTAAATAGCAAACCATTCTTTGGGACTAACATGTTTTATGAGAGCCAGAAGTTAGGACATAGGAAAAGAGCCGTGAAACACACACTAGGAACAAGCGCTTGCTACCTCGTTAGATATCAGTGTGAATTTGCAGGAGCTGTTCAGCCTTTTGAGGTTAGTTTTACTGCACTTGGTTTTAGACCTTATAAGCTTTGAAGATTCCTTGGGACAAGTTGATTCATAAAAGCAACCAGTCTGGATTTTGTTATTTTGGTCAGGACAATTAATCTCTAGGACTTGTATTCTCCACTTGACAAGGCGTAGTCATGCCAATGTCCCCAGCCCCAGTGAGAGGGACTGACGTGAAGGACAACCTCTGAGGAGATGTTGTGTGTCACAAACATTAATTTGTCCAGCAATGATGAGCTGACGACTTGTTGAAAATCCACGCAGTAACTTCCACTAAGGAGTAATGAAAGGGAGCGATTCACTCCTCAACCAACATGTTCATCGTACTGTCTCCAAGAAGTAAAACTGCAGGGAAATAAAGCAAATGATTTTAAGGATGAGGTTTTGATTGTACAAGCGATAACCAGGATCTATTTCAGTTTTGAGTGTGCAGTATTGCTTCCTTCTGCATGTGGATTTGGCTCTATGGAACTCACAAAGATGAGCCAGGAAAGGAACTGTTGTTTAGGCAGGGGACAGAAATCATGTACACACATCAGTCTATGCCTATGTCTATGTACCAGCTACCATTGAGTTAGCACGACAGGGACACGCCATGCTTTGGTCTGGCGAGCAGGAGAAGGCAGGTTAGCCTGGAGAGATGACTGTCAGAGAAGACCGTGGTAGCGTGTCTGACAGCGAGGGAACCAGATTCCTGGAGTTTAGGATGTGTGGTGGACTAAAGATGAGACAGGGACAGTGAAGGATGCTGTGAAAAGAGATCTCGGGTCCTTAGTCATAAGGAGTCACTGACGTGCTGAAAGGTATGATGGGTCAGCAGGAAGAGAGGAGTTTGAGGATGCCAGTCACACCAATGCATAGGCCACACGAAAAGCAACACACACTGAAAATGGGGAAACCAGGGGGCTTATGTGAGATATGTTGGAGGGGCTCTCACAAAGCACGGTATGACAGGGAACAGACAATGTTTGCTAAAATGTCACTTTCTCAGGAGGGACCTCTGTAAAGATGCTACTTGTTTACATATCTATCTGTGTGTATTTGTGGGGCTGTATTTGGGGGGTAGACATGTGTGTGCTGTTTTCAGGGCACACATATTGGCATGTACCCATGCATACACAGGGAGACCAAAGAAAGACGTTGACTGTCTGTCTTGTCCCGTCGAGACAAGGTCTCTCACTAAACCTTGGAGCTCACTGTTTCTCAGCTAGACTGACTGTCCAGCAAGCCTCTGCAGTCTTCTTGTCTCTGCCAGCACCTCCCCATTCCCAGGACCCATGTTACAGATGCACATAGCCACATCAAACTTTTTTTACGTGGATGCTTGGGATTCTGCAGCAAGACCCCTCTTACCCACTGAGCTATCTCCCAGCTCAAGGTCCTATTTTTCAAATGGACAGGTACAACCCCAGATCATCAAGTATTATTCAGTGTTGTCACATCTATTAAAACATATATTCGTTGCTAAATCTCCTGCCTGGAGACCAGTGCCAGCAGAGCAAAGTGATACGCATTCATAAATCAAATGAATACATGAGTCAATGAGAGAGTGCTCATGTGCCCTCCTTCTAGGGGATGTGTGACAAAAATATTTGCCTGCCCCACTTACCACCTTTCCTTTATTCCTTCACAGGTCCTCCCCTTGGAGGGGCACAGAGCATGGGCAAGAACACTGAGCAACGGCCCCAGCCAGGTACCCGGCTCAGATATGTAACCTCTCCTTTGTGTGTTCATAGATGAGAAAACAGATACCCAGAGGTTGTCCTAAACATGATTTTTAGTTCATGACATACCTGGGATTAACTCAGGATGCCTACTGGTTTTTATGGTCCATCAGAAAACTCAGACATGTATAACATTGTCAGCTTTAGAAAGAGGTATCACTAGCTAGTGATCACTTTGGGACCTCCTTTAAGCCTATTTAATAAGTAATCCTTCCATTTATTCCCTGCATGGTTGAATATTAGCCAGCTCTTCTTAAAATGTGGGTGATTTTGTTTGGGGTAATGACAGCATAATCTAAAAGTTTAGAAACCGAATATGAAGAAACTGTTACTAGCCCATGTAGATTGGGCCATAGCTGTGATCAAGGTCTTTGTTCAAGCTTTCCTATGACCCTGAGATAAAAGTAGGAACCGTTGAGGTTTCCTTCATCTTGATGCTGCTGTCAAATTGTTTGATGAGGAGTGAAGCAAACTTTTTCTTTTTAGATCCTTATCAGATCCTGGGCCCAACCAGCAGTCGCCTTGCCAACCCTGGTGAGTTAACTTTGGCTTGCAAGCCTTTCTTTCCAGAATGTTCGCTACACCTGTAAGGTCACAGAAACCTTAGTTTTAAGTTCAGACACCTGTCTGGGGGCTGTGTGTGCTCTCGTGGCCAAATGATCAGATGTGCACAGACAAGGGCCTGTTGGTTGGTAGCAGCACATCCTTCTCCAGAAGATGTTTCCAGAGAACAAACCTATTCGTACTGCGTCTCTGCACAGAGATTTATGTCCATGGTAAATGACCCAGATAGACAGTCCAGTGAGGAACGATCCCCTCACTTATTCCTCCTACAGGGCTCACGAGTAAATGTCCCCAAGCGTGGTGGTTTGGATTTGCGTGTTGTAGTTATGCAGCCTTCCAGCTAGAAGGGTGCCCCTAGAGAGTTGCACGTGAAGTGAACTCCACAATGTGTCAAGGATTTCCTCTTTAATAACAAGTCTCAGGTGCGTTCTTCTAAACCCACACCATGGAGATTAAGAGTTAATGGCAACAAAAGCCAGGCCACATGCACCTGTAGCGCTGCAGGAAATGCAAGCTGTTGGGCCTCCTTCCTGCTCCCTTCTTGCCCAGGTGAACAGAAGCCCAGCAGCCCGTGCTCTGGTTGTACTTCTGCCCACATGCTTCTGCGTAGAGCTTAACACTGAACGTCATGCACTCGCACAGTGCTGGGGAACAGCCTAGCTTAGTGAATGCCAAGTCATCAAGGTGCCTTCCTCCTGATGCTCCCCACAGGCACCCCTAAGAGGTTCTGGGATGCTTGGCACTCGTCAAGGCCAATGGGGAGTATTTTGGAGGATTTCAGTACTACATAGAGATTAGATAGTGACTCAGGTCTATGTAGAAGGAGAGCGTCAAAAATCTTCCCAAGTAGATGTGGGGAGTTGGCTTCCTTGAGATCTTAGCAGATTGCTGGGACAAGGCCAACACTCATTACCAAGTGACAATCTGTCTTAAAGTCTAATCTTGCTTAATGTGTTCATTTCAGTGGCAAGCAGTAGAGTTTACAGTGTTTATTGTACCTTTTGAGCTAGCTCAACGAGAGGATCTTACTGATGAGCAAGCATTTGAAGCGATGGGCAAAGGAATTACCCCACTTTGATCATCAATCACTGTGTCAATATATCACCCTATGCCTCATAAATATATACAATTAGTATGTGCCTATTTCTAGTTTCTAAAGAAAAAAGTAAAGAAGGATTGTCTCCAAAATTCTGACATTAAGAGAAAAGAAAGGGTTTATTTTGTTTGGTTGAGGTTTTTGTTTGTTTGTTTTTGAGTTCTCTATGTAGACCTAGCTACCCTGGACTCATAGAACAGTCTGGTCTTGAACTCACATAGACCCACCTACCTTGGCCTCTCAAGTGCTGAATTAAACGTGTATGTACCAACAGGCCTGGCCAAAAAGTGTTTCTTAGAAAGGACAAGAATTGGCATGCTTAAGAATCAGGACTGAGCCAGGCATGGTGGCGCATGCCGTTAATCCTAGCACTCGGGAGGCAGAGGCATGTGGATCTCTGAGTTCAAGCCAGCCCGACCTACAAAGCAAGATTTAGAAGTCCAGGGCTACATACAGAGAAACCCTATCTCAAAACTCCAGGGACAGGGGCGGGGGGCGGGGAAGAAAGGAAGAGAGAGAGGGAGAAGAGAGAGAGAGAGAGAGAGAGAGAGAGAGAGAGAGAGAGAGAGAGAGAGAGAGAGAGAGAGAGAGAATATCAAGACTGAGACCACTTTCTCCTCTTTCCTCACTGCCTGCAGGAAGTGGGCAGATCCAGCTGTGGCAGTTCCTCCTCGAGCTACTGTCTGACAGCGCCAATGCCAGCTGTATCACCTGGGAGGGGACCAATGGAGAATTCAAAATGACGGACCCTGATGAGGTGGCCAGGCGCTGGGGAGAGCGAAAGAGCAAGCCCAACATGAATTACGACAAGCTGAGCCGGGCCCTCCGATATTACTACGATAAAAACATCATGACCAAAGTGCATGGCAAAAGGTATGCCTACAAATTTGACTTCCATGGCATTGCCCAGGCCCTGCAGCCACATCCAACCGAGTCATCCATGTACAAGTATCCTTCTGACATCTCCTACATGCCTTCCTACCACGCCCATCAACAGAAGGTGAACTTTGTCCCTCCTCACCCATCCTCCATGCCGGTCACTTCTTCTAGCTTCTTTGGAGCAGCGTCACAATACTGGACCTCCCCCACTGCTGGGATCTACCCCAACCCCAGTGTCCCCCGCCATCCTAACACCCATGTGCCTTCACACTTGGGCAGCTACTACTAGAACTTTACCATCAGTGGCCTCTTCTGGCTGAAGTTCCAGCCCTCACTTTTTTTCCCCTGGATGCTCTGGACTCTGAAGGACATAAGTAGCCTTGAAGAGACAAGAAAACTGGATGTTCTTTCTTTTGGATAGAACCCTTGCATTTGTTCTTTTAAAATGATTATTTTTATGTTTAAAAATTTTTTTTTTGCTTTCTTCTACCTGAAAATAAAAAAACAAAACAAAACAAAAATACCATTCCACAGGCCAGTATATCAGTTTGGATTCTCAACCTCCTAGCATCTAATGAGTTAAATAGTGAGGTTACTGGCATGGCTATACATGGTCCTGAGAAAGAAGTATAATATTTTAAATATTTGTTATGACCAAAGCAGTTTCTTATCAACACACGGGTCTCATTATTATAGGAGTCCATACAATAATGAATCATGGACTTGACCAGGACTTGATCTGATTTGAGACAGTGAAAATCAAGGCAGGATGCTTATAATCTTTTCTTTGGAGGACTTAATTCAGCGGCTGGCAACTGGAACACTGGTTGTGAGGCCGGTGAAGTTTTTGCCCAACTGGAATTTAAAAGAAAGCTGTGTGTGTGTATGTGTGTATTTAAGAAGCCATGGGTAATACAAAATCCCCTGCAATGGGTAATATGCAGACGTAGTCAGGAACTAAGAACATTTAATACAAAACACAGACACTCCTGAAGGACAGAGGATTAAATAACTATTTTTTTTTTAATGACAGTGGGTCCCAGAACTTTGAAAAGTCATAGGGATTTCTAAACTCAGACAGATTCGCAAGCGCTGTGCGCTTGTCAGACCACCAGACCGCGGTCAACCAATCAGAAGGCAACTAACTGTATAAATTATGCAGAGTTATTTTCCTATATCTCACAGTATTAAAAAAAATAAATAATTAAAAATTAAAGAGTAAATAAACGAGTTGACCTCGGTCACAAATGCAGTTTTACTATCAAATCGATCATTGTTATTTTTTTTTAATATAATTTGTACATCTTTTGTCAATCTGTACATTTGGGCTATTTGTACGTTTTTATAGCTGGATTTTTTTTAAATAAGCATAATGTGACTTGACGAAAAGTAAACAGGGAGTTAAAAGTCACTGAGTTCTTAGGAAGAAAAGCCGTGGTACAGTTATTTAACAAGCGTGCCCAAACAAGAGAAAAGATCCGTTTTGAGCTACAGTGCTTTAGAAATGTTTGTAAATAACAGAGCTGCAATAACCTGATAAGAACGAACAAACTCTGCCTCATGCACACGAGGGGCTCTCTTGCTCTATATATGCAATATATTTTTAGACGTGAAAATATATATAATTTTGCAGTAATCGTGACTTTTTAAACTATATAATATGTTAAGCTGACAACTGTCCAATGAAGACTATGTAAAATAATCTGACCTTAATAAATTGTGCCTTCTTCTTCTCTCCGAACTGAGGATATTGTTTTCTTATTTACTACCAGATCAAAGGCTTTCCCAGAAAAGAATTGTCTTTATTATTGGTGTGTGCGTGTGCGTGTGCGTGTGTGTGTGTGTGTGTGTGTGTACACATGCATAGCATCCAGGTTAGAGAGCAACCTTTATGACTCATCTCTACATCAGCCTTGTGTTTTGAGGCAGACTCTCTTGACTTCTCTCCCACCCTGTGGACCACTATCTTCCCAAGAGCTCTCCTGCCTCCATCTCCCCTCCTGGGATAATGGGTGCACACCTCCATGTCTGACTTCCTACATGGGCTCCAGGGATAAAACCCAGGCCATCAGGCTTACACACCACACTTTTATCCACTGAGGTATTTCATTGGCTCTGAGGAAAAATTGCCTACTTGTTCTGGTACCATCCATAATTTTCTAAATGCACGTGCTGCGGCACAGTGAAAGATGCAGTATCGGTGAGGTGCGGACTGTTGTTAATGATGACATTTTCAACCCTCTCTAAGCCATTTAGATATCCGTGGCCTTTGTCAGTGAGAGGCAAGGCCATGAGTAAACTGTGTCCAAGGCACTACAGGAGCAGCTCTCTCCAGGTCATGGCCTAGTGGGCTTGACTCTGTGCTGCCCAAGAAGGTGACCTGATGCGGCAGCAGGGACCAGGAGCCTAGCTTCCTTTCAGTGTCACACTATGGTCCTATGTAGACTCTGCAGCTCTGGTTTTCTGTCACAGCTTGGTTCCTGTGGCCTCACTGATAGAGAGCTTGCTCCTCTGTTTATAACAAAGATGAATGAGACTACCAAAGGCCCTTGTTTGTTGCAAGGCCTCTCACCGAATTAGTGCCTCTAGAAACCCCTCAGACCAAGGAGGTCCCCCCTGAAGGAAGCAGAATGAGCTCTGAAGACTGATCTCCAACTTTTTAAACTTACACCCTACATTATAAAACACATTAAACACATATTCTCCGCTAGGCCTGTCTTCATGTGTATGCTAGTTTGCATCTTGCAAAGACAAACTGTGACATCATAGGCGTACATTTGTAGACCTCTCCAATCATGACTGAAAATATTCAGAAAGTGTTTTAAACTGTGGGGTGGAGAGAGCTCAGAGGTTAAGAGCAACTGCTGCTCTTGCAGAGGACCCAGGGTGGAGTCCCAGGATTCATACTGGGTTACTCACAACTGCCCACAGATTTAGCTCCCAAGGATTGGCTGCCCTCTTCTGGTCTCCTCAGACACCTGCGCACACATAACATGCACTTACACAGGCACACACCCATACACATAAATGAAAAAATAAATAATTGCATCTTTCCTGAATTCACACTGTTTTTATTGTCATTTTTATCTAGTTATTCATTGCAACAACCAATTACAAAGTGTTTACCTTGCACTTGATATCACACATTGTCTAAATATGATTTAAAGGATATTAGGAGATTATGTGTGCAATTATTTGTGTCATTATAAATACAAGATTTGGGCATCCATGGATTTTTGTGTCTTTAAGTGGCCCTGGAACTCATGCTATCCACGGAAAAATAAAATAATTGTTTTTATTATGAACAAAAAGTCAAAAGTTTAGAAGGTGATATAAAAATATATTAAAGCTGACATTCTGTTCTCTTCCTTTTTTCTTTAAATTGCATCACTCTTCCGTAGCAACATTCAAAACAGAAACAGTGACAGTTCATGAAATAGACATATGTAGCTCTATACATATATGGATTTCCTAGTACTTTCTAACAGAGGAAAGAATAAAGACTTGACATTAACGGCTTAGGCATAGAAAGGAATGAGGAAAGCTGAGGATGTTTATAAATAGTCAACTAAAAAGTTCTCACATCAGTTTGCAAATACACAAAGTACTATTAGGGAAAGCAAAGAGGCACATCACATATTCCTGAATCACCGATGTAAGAACAGGATGCTCACGCCATAATTTATGTATATTTGTGTACATACGTACCTGTATGTGTGTCATACTCATGCTAGTACCCAGAGATGCCAGAAGAGGGCACAGGGACTCCTAAAAATGGAGTCACAGGCAGTTATTGAGCTGCCCAGCATGGGTGCTGGGAAGCATTTCCTTTGTCTTCTGTGAGAGCAAACGGTCTCACTTCCTGAGCCATCCCTCTGGTTAGCCCTCTAAGGAGGTTTGTTTCCTACACAAAGCTGCAGTACTTTATCTCAGTCCTGTACCCTGCATGTTTCCCACAGTGGTTCATTCCACACTCCTACGGGACCAGGTTTTTTTTTTTATAAGTTCTCAGACTCACAGACACTCAGCTGACTTATGGTCCCCAACAGAAAAGCATTTTTGTTACCCTGACTGCTAATCTAGTGTTCCCCGGAGCTCAAGCATTCTGCACTTGTGCCATGCAAGTTGTAACGTTCTGAGAAGCAGCAAAGCAGACAGGACATAGCAACCCTGTGAGGGATTCTGAGGGAAACCACTCATCCCCCAGCCTGCCCCCCCACCTCGGTTATTGTCCTGGTCACAGCCCTTCAGAACAGAGAGATGTCTTAGTCCACTTGAGAAGCTATAACAAACTACTGTAGGCTAGGTGGCTTATAAACAACAGAAACACAGTATTCACAGCTCTAGAGGCCACAAGGCTAATATCCAAGTACTGGTAGATTTGGTATAGGGCAGGGACAGGACTCACTGCTCATTCCTGACTCACAAGTGGCACTTTCTCACTGTTTTCTCACATGGTTCCAAGTGACAAGCAGCTTTCTAGGGCCTTTTTAAAATAAGGGACACTAGTTCCATTCCTGAGAGCTCCTCTTTCTGACTTAGTCACCTCCCAAAAGGCCCACTTCCAAACAGCCACACACTGAGGATTAGGTTTCAACATGTGAAATATATAGGGGAAGAGGGGCATAAATAGTGGATGTATGGAAGAAGTTTTAATATTCTAGTGTTGTGTTTTCAGCATCTGTTGCTTTGAAACGTTTTCAGTACAGTCAAAACCCCCTAGAAGTTTAAGAGCCTTTAAAGTGATCGCTGCTGCATCTTACCAGTGATAGTGGTGTGCATTTAGGAATGAGTGCAGCGTGCCTGTTTAGCCCATGGGTAAAACATGAAGTGTGGCTCCACAAAACAGACTATTTCTAGCGGAGACCAAGTGGGCCAGAAGGAGCCAGAACAGCAAGTAAGAAAGGAATATCCATTCATCCCAAGCAAGGTCATGGCCAGAGCCAGGGGTGATTTGGAGAGATTTTTAAAAATATTTTTATTTAATTTTTAAATTTATGCTCACTGGTGAGGCTGTCAGATCATGGAGGTACAGACAGTTGTGAGCTGCCACGTGGGTGCTGGGAATTGAACCCGGGTCCTTTGGAAGAGCAGACAGTGCTCTTAACCACTGAGCCAAATCTCCAGCCCAATTTGTGGAGATTTTTAAAACTACACTGCAGTTCAAAAATAGCTTTTAAAAATCGCATTTGTGTTTAACATATACATACATTTTCATGAATCCATAAATATTATTTCATTCTTATATATAAAATATTTATAAATACATAATTTTTCACTACTCCCTAAATAATACAGTATAATAATTGTTGCCACTGTCTTTACATTGCATTAAGCAATAGATATAATCTATAGTGATTTAAATATATAGGCAGATATACATACATTACATGTAAGCACCATGGCATTGTATATAAAGGACTTGAGCATCCAAGGGTTTGGGTATCTTGGTGACTTTCTGAAACCAGTACCCTTCAAATGTCAAGGTACACATGGTTTGGGGGGATTGTTTTGTTTTTAAGTTTTTTAGATTTCATTATCTTACTTTATTTTATGTTTGTGGGTGTTTTACCCACATGTATTTATGTGTACCACATGAGTTCCTGGTACTTATAGAGGTCAGAAGAGGGGGGCTAGATCCTTGTTACTAGAGTTATGGCTGCTTGTGAGTCACGTGTGTGTGTGTGTGTGTGTATGTGTGTGTGTGTGTGTGTGTGTGTGTGTGTGTGTGTGTGTGTTGGGAACTGAGTCCAGGTCTTCTGCAGGAAGTACCCTTAACAATTGAGCCACCAGCTTACTTTCTATGAGAAGTTTTGGACTCTGCACTGTCCCTCACATACTATTTTCTCTCTCGTGTGTGTGTGTGTGTGTGTGTGTGTGTGTGTGTGTGTGTGTGTATTTAATAACCATCATGCAAATATGTTGCTTTGAAAACTGCTGGAAAAGCATCCTTGGGAAGAACGTGCTTAGGGAGACAGCCTGTAAGCCTGACCTCTGCCGTCCAACCTCCATGCTGTATCTTGGTGTGGTTGGCTTCTTTGCAGAGGCTCCTCTACATCAGCAGCAGTGGGGGCTTGTGTCTAGAACTCAGGAGGTAGCACAGAAGTGGAGTGTCTGTGGGGACAAGGAGAGACATGGTGTAGACTAGAGAGGGGCTGGAGTAGGATTCTGGCAAACACACAGAGCCTTCGTTTTTTATTCAAGAAGGAATGTGTGACTTGTGAAAACACACACTGAGCGTTTCATCACTGGAAGGCTACTGAAATACTGAAATACTGCCTGCCTTTAGTGGTAGTACCTCCAAAGGATTACAGTAGGTCAGCTGATGTTAAGACTACAAATCCCAGGTTCCCTCAGAGGATGGCCACTTCTGAGAGGAAGTGGTGCAGCCAGGCAAACCTCCAGGGCTCCAGCCAATTGAGAAAGAGTATGAAGGGAAGCTTTTGAAAGGAATGTGGGCTTGTGCCTGGGGTCTGTCTCCCTCCCTCCCTTTACTCGGCCCCCTGTCTAATTGTTTCAGTCTGTCTGGGCTGGCAAATTCCTAAGCACATAGTCAATTTACACTTAGCTTAAAAGCTCTAAGGGAAAACAAATTTCCAGTGAGCACACTCACTAGCCTGCAATTGCTAGCTTAACCTTCTGGATTTTTAACTGAGTTAACTCATGTGTTTTCTTAGTAGGAAGAGAGAGGTAATTTGGGGGAGATTAAGTGAGTGTGGATATAATCTCAGGGACCCTCCATTCAAATTTTGACCCTTTCACCCAGAAGGCAAATTATCAATACCTACTCACTAGGGAGCTGAGTCACATCCCCTGCTTGTGGTCCTGCGGGGCATCAGAGAGCAACCTGGAAGTGCATTGCAAAAAACGCTGGGCAGAAAGAGTGTATGTGCAGTCAGTGCACCCGCTAGGCTTCTCTAGGGCAGTTATTAAAACTGTAGTAACTGGGTAGCCACTCTGTCCGGACACTTAGCATACAGTTTTGTTTTGCAGTCAGGAAGGCATTTTTCAAGTGAGTGAAAAGTGAGAATAGATTGGGTTTTCCAGAGGACATTTGCACTTTTGCCATCCCCGGTCCCACGATGCCCGACCTGGGTGCTTATCCTTTGCTGGCTCTGTGTGTGTTCACCTCAAGTCAACAGAGCATGCAAGAAGGTGCAAGGGACTGCAAAGAAAGGAGACTGGCCTAAAGGAAGGCTGAAAATGCACTTTGTCAGAAATATTAGATAGGATTAGCTAAGAAATAGAGGAAGTTGGCAACTGGGAATTTATACCTTGATAAGCGTGTGTCCAACTTTTTCACAGACCTAAAGCCCCTCAGAGGCTTCATGGGAGACAGAAGGCGCAACTCTCTTGCTTGCCACTGTGGGGCCAGTGGCTCCCAGCAACTGGTCACTAGGTAAATAAGGAGTAAAACATGAAGAAAGGGTTCACAGTCAGAAAGATGGAGATGTGAATCTGAGCTGCCCCTCCCTAAGTTGTGAATTCCTGTCTCCAAAGTTGACTTCCTAGTGTGTAAAGTGAGGACAGCAGTGGTACCATCCAAGGTTATCAAAGAAGTGGTGTGAGATCATGTAATCAAAGTGCTCTGTGCTTTAAAAGAAAGAAAGAGAAATTAAAAATATTATACAGATGTCTTAGTTGATAGTTCCTTTTTATCATTCAAAACTTTAAACACAGCTCTGGTCCCCTTATTACAGAGTTAATCGGGAGCTGAGGAGATGGACAAACATTAGGACAAACATTAGGACCCAAGCGCACTCTTAGGAGGAAGCCAGACTCCTCACCTGCGTCTGTCACTTGAGCAACAGTGGGGCTGAGACAGGCAGATCCTTGGAGTTCTCTGGCCAATGAATGAGCTCCAAGTTCACTGAAAAGATCTCATCTCAAAACATTATACAATAATAGAGGGAAACATGACATCAACCTCCATCCTCCCTGCTGACTACTCTCTCTCTCTCTCTCTCTCTCTTTCTCTCTCTCTCTCTCTCTCTCTCTCTCTCTCTCTCTCTGTCTCTCAGAGTTAAACAGCAATCTGCTATTTTATTGCACATAAGAATTTTTTTTACATTTTAAAAATTAGGGGCAGGAGAGATGGCTTGGTAGATACGAGCACTTGTCATGGTAAGAGGACATGAGTTGGGATCTCAGTTGCACACACATCCATAATTGACACTGTGTGGTGGGGAAACAGAGTGAGACAAGGGGATCCCTGTGGCTTGCCGCCTGTGAGCCCAGCTCTGGTTCAATAAGAGACCTTGTCTCAATGGAATAAGATGGAGAACAGTAGAAGAAAATACCTGATACCCTTCTCTGGCCTTGAGAATGTGTGCACTAGCCTGTTCCTGCACACACACAAGTTTGCATATACCACACTTACTCGGCCACATCCACACTCACATACACATACACACAAAAAAATTTTATAAAGCCTTGAGGTCATTATAAACTTACAAAACAGTTGAAAAATGCAAATAAATATCCTTTCGTGAACTGCTTGAGAGGACTTCTATGGCTGATGCTCCGTCAGCCCTGGACACCTGAATGCGCACGTCCTTCAAACACCCATCTCCTACAAAGTCCACCACCAGCCAGAGAGCCAGAAAACTAACCCGGACAGCTTCCACACACGATACTCTCAGGCACCAATTTACTTTTCTGTCTGCCCTGATATATTTGTCCAACTCTGGGAACTGAACTTAAGCAACCATGTCTCACACCTGCTAGCGAGCTCTCTTCCCTGGGCTGCCTTCCCCGGCCACTGCTTTGAGGGGAGGCTTTGGTAAGTTGTCCAGGCTGGCCTTAAACTCACTTTGTAGCTGAGTTAGTCCTTATGATCCTCCTGCCTCCGTTTCCATAGTAACCGAAATTAACTAGCCTGTGCCACCAAGCCAGCCCATTACCATCTGGTGCAGTAGCAGAAAGGACCACTCAGAATCGCAGGTGGCATTTGAAGTGTCCAGGCTCCCCCTGACTTGCAGAACCTTGACACTTGGGACTATAATGAGATGGTCCTGTTGTAGAACGACACCCAGGGCTTGGTTCTCTGTCATGTACTCACGTTTGATGTAGGTCCTGTTTCCCTGTGAGCAGTAATCACAGAAGCCATACAAGGTCCCTGCCCTGGCAACCTATTGGGAGGTCATGCTCACAACGTATCTCACTCACTGTGGGTGGAGTTCACTTGGACTGTTGAAGAGAGGATGTGTTCAGGCTTTTCTGAAAATTTGTGTGTTTCCTGTTTGCAATTAGTGTTTTGTGAAGATGTTCCCCCATGAAATTATAGAAATATCTCCATGCCATCAAATTCTAATGCATTAATCTATTCATGTATCATATAGTTAAATAAATGTTCCTAAAGATACATCTCTAGTGACTTATGTTTTCCAATATTATGGAGAGACTGGGATGTGTTCTTTTCATTAGTATGTTGATTATTTTCTCCCAGTAGGAAGACATGCAAGTGGGCTTCAATGTTAGCTAACACATACCAATCTATGCCAACTTCCTTACTTGTTCCTTCAAAAACACATTTAGGTTTCCAGTCACTAATTCCAGGATTACTGGATCATTTTAGTGGGATGTGATTTTTCCAAGACAGTGTCTGGGAGCCAGGTGTGCCCATTGTTAGACAGTGGCTTATCTTCAGACTTGCCCAGCAGACACAACTAGGCATTACATATGTGTGTGTGTGTGTGTGTGTGTTGCATAAACTATGTGTGTACATAAACTCACATATGTCCATGTATGCACATTCATATACAAGTATGTACACACTTCATTCTTACCTCAATCTATATCAAAATTTCTAAACTCATTCAGAAACATCCATTTCCAATCGGATGCCATAGCATTCCTCCAGGTTCTTCCTTTCCATGGTTGTCATAGGAACGATGGTTTTCTTTAGGCATATTGAGTGTACTTTCTCACCAGCCCCTGCCAATAGCCAGCCTGTCCTCTCTGGACCCTCCTTGCGTACATGTGACAGGTTCCTGCCTTGTTCAGCTCCACTGCATGGACTTCCTCCCATCCCATCCCAGTGTATTCCTCTGCATGGGTGTCATCTTCAGCTTGTTCAACCTTAACAGCCCATGCCAGGTTACCCCTCCCCAAGCACATAGCTTACATCAGCCCTGGCAGAACCCTTACTACGCCCACACACACCACACCACCACAGCTTTTCTCACTCTGCGGGGCACTCACACCCACATCAGGCCAGCTCCATGCCACTGCAGGCTGACACTCGTCCTGCCCTGCCACACCTCCAGCTTCAGGAGGCAAAGAGGCAGGATTGATAACACGATTTATTAATCTGTGGCTCTTATCTGCTTTTATTTGCATACACACATGTGCACACACCCATGTACTCCCTGGGCTAGGAAATATCAGAAATGGGGAAAACTGGAGACAATAGTAACTGAAAATTGGCTTCTTCTTAATGATCTTATGTTTCATTTTATATATATGTATTTTTCTTCTAAATGGCAAATTTTTACATTGGAGGAAAAATGGAGGAGGAGAAGAGGACAGGAGAAGGGAGCAGGGATGGGCAAAGCTGTGCTCTGGGTTATGACAGTAGACTGGAGTGAGGGATGCACAACTTTTGAATCACTTCTGGTTGTGGAGCACCACAGCAACAGAGCACTGTGCGAGCTCGTTGAGTTTGGAAGCTTATGTCATCCACTGCACAATACAGGAGAGAAGGGCAGGGACCGCGTCTGGCTGCGTGCCTGGCTTACAGAAAGCTCCAGTGCGTGTCTGTTGTTTATCAAATTGCACCTGCTAGACAGAAAGGGCCCAAACCTCAGCTGAGAGGCAAAATGAAGTTGCCGGTTCTGTTCCCTTCCTGCTAACATCGAAGATGTGCAGAGGAAGAAAAACCAGAGACAATGCAGCCAAAACATTAGGCCATTACAATTTGCTAGCAATTGTTCCCAAGTCCCTACCTGGTGTTAATTGCTTTCCTCTGTAGACGCAGTATTTCTTTCCCTGGCTGATTTTTTACACTGCCCAGAGCCCTTGGCTTCTAGAAATGTTTAATCAAGCATCACATATATCCTAGCAATACATCCCAGACGCTTCTACTTTCCCTGACAGTTTCACCTTCCTCTGCTCTTTCCATGTCTTTCCCCCCACAATATAAACTTATCACACAATTTTCTTCATAATATAAAGGTTTGTCATTTAGAAAAATAACATAATAGAACCCACAACCATCGGGAAACCAATCTATGTCAGACATGCCTCTGAGAAGCCTAAGCTGTGAGGAGTGCAGGCCATCCAGAAGATAGTGCAGAGAGAAGCAATGTGGACTTGTCACTAGTTTCTATGTAACTAAATTCATTGGGCAGCAGCTTAAAGCTGGGAGCCCAGATAGCACTTCTAGGGGATGCTCAGCCAGTTCCTTCACCACATCCTTACAAATCAGTGTCTCCTATCTCGAATCCAGGACTTCAGACTCAATTATTCAGATGCTCAGTTGAGCAATTGCAGTAGCATCTATCGTGACCAAAGCCCTCAGAGGTAAATGGAAGTGAAACGGGAAGAGAGTAAGCCAGGGGTTTCCACCCCTACGCTGAGCTACATCACCAAAGACACAGCGGTTCCACAGGCCATCCCGGGGCTGAACAGATTTTCATCTAGGCCAAGATCTAGGCCCCTTTCCTCTGCAGAGGCCTGGCTAACTCCAGATAGGATCTTTAAAAAAAAAAAAGCAAGCAAACAAATGAACACCTCTACCTTGATGTAAAAATCGTATTTGCATACATGCACAGTTAGGTTAAATCTTGCTTTATAAAAAATATCTAGTCTTCAAGAAGTGGCATGGATCCAGAAGACAATAGACAGAGACTGGGTTAAAGCAACCGCATGCTTACATAGGCAAGAGGTCCCTGGGGGAAAGGAGCTATTCCATTTCCAGGGCTTTGTGTAGTCAGAACAAATGGACAAGTGTCCGTTACACATGAGGATCTGCTCACTGTCCTGGGGAAAATATAGCAGGAAGATGAAGAAAGATATATATACAGCACCATCTCAGCGCAGAGCTTAATTTACTCCGAGTCACAGTGTCTTGAGAAGGGGAACACTGTCCCTCTCTAAATCCTAGCCACCCAGATCTCTGAGAAAAATAGAAAATTTGGCCTAACTATGGAATTTCCTTGTCTCGGTGGATTTATGACCAAAGAGCCAGAGGATGACCCAAGTCATAACTTCTGGCCACACAGCAAATTCAATTACCCCAAATTCCGGCACACCACCCTACTTCCTGTCTGTCACCCCTTCCTTATCATGATCTCCCCTGGGCCATGAACCCCCAACGGTGTCACCTGCACCCATGTTCAATCTTTCCAGAAAGCACTGAGTAGCAATCCCGAGGACACCTCACCAGAGGGAGAGCACCACGATCTTGATGAAGCACAGTAACACAGACTCAGCCCCTGCCTGTCCTAACACACACAAACAAGGAGTAAATCAGCCCCACCCCCTTCTGGGCCATCTCTGGGGATAGAGGACACAGCAACATTAGGACATGGGACATGGTTTAGAGCAGAATGGAGGCGCAGGTTAAGTGCTAAGGCAGACACAGTCTAGAATTAGTTTTATTGCTGAGCTGTTATCCACCACTGTGCAAACTCCATGAGTCTCTTTAATTCCCACCCCAGTCAGTCTCGCCACATAGGGTCGATGTCATGGGAGGTGGCAGGTGGGTTCTCTGGGGCTCCGTGGTTAGCTCATCCAGCCCAGTGAGTACCAGGCCAAATGAGAGGATCAATTTCAAAAACCAAGACAGCTCCTGAGGGAGGACATTTGAGGCTGACCTCTAGCTTACTAGCTTACACACACACACACACACACACACACACACACACACACACTTCTTGGTAGACGGGTTTCTTCCCCTAATGGGGCCGTGGCTATGGCAAACACCCTGACTGGGCCAGCCTGACAAAGTCAGCGCAGCTCCACAGATGGAGTAACCCAGTGCGGCACACCTCTCAGGAGCAACCGGGCTTCTGGAAGGTATTTGGTCTCAATGCCTTACCCTAAAATAGTAAATTGAGTTTGGAAAGTCTACAAATACTGTGTTTTGCAAAACAACTACACATCACCACCAGGTCTTGAGTACAATGTGCCATTTGGAGGGTAAAGTGCTGTTGGTTTTCATTTTAATGAAAAACAAAACAAAATAAACAAACAAAAGAAAACCCCATAAGGTAGTGTTTTTCACAGCTGCAGGCTCCAAAGCTCTGAGAGAACATGGGGGGTGGACTTGGCCCCTGGCCTGTGGTTGCACCCTCTGGCATATTTGAACCAAGCAGCCCTTTTCTGTCCCTTTCTGGCCTTCTCTACCTGCGAACACCTCTTTTGGCGTCTGCTCTACAGAAACCAAGTACCAAGAATCGGAGTTTTTCTCACTTCACAGCTTCCAAAGCAGGGTCAAGCACTAGGATTTTACCCACTAAGTCCTTTCTTGTCTGTCACTCCCCCAAGGTCCACGGGAGATGGGTGGTGTGTGTTCTCTTCCCTGCCTCATCCCCAAGACACTGGCCTACAGCAATGGTAGGCATTCAGTCTTTGTTAATACTGTGCTTGCTCTGAGAGGTCAGGCCTTGCAAGTCTTGAGCTCTAGCTTGAGAGTTCCTCAATCCCAACCTTCAAACTAATGGCTCTGTAATAAAGGAAGCCCCTTACCTCCCTTCTCTTGATGGTTTGGAAAGGCAGAGGCGGAGGCCAGCTGCTTTGGAGTTTCTAGAAGCTACCTATGTAGTAAGTAACATTTGGCCTGCCAAAATAAAGGTTTCTAGTTGGTTTTCATTGTAAAAGGTTCCTGGAAGGCCCCAGCCCCTCCATCAAGCAGCACCCTCTTGAGGTCTGAGCCGCCCCACCTGGCAGGCCCAGAGCCCAAGCTCCCTCCTGACCACCCAGTCCCTGCCGCCCCTACCAAGGTCCCTGCTCCAGCCCTCTGAATCCAGCCCATTTTTAAAAATGCCCTTTGAAAAGGGCTCTGTTTGGGTGAGTTCTTGGGCTCTCCTAGAGAGCAGATTATCTGAAAATAGGTGTTATTGATTACAACCAGGTGGTCTTTGTGGAAAGGGGGCCACTCGAACCAAAATAAATATTTGCCAGCACAAAGAACAAGCCGGCCCCTGTTGCGGGCGGGGGGCGGGGCTGCGGTCGTCGGCACTGCCCTGACGGCCCCGCAGGTCGGCGGCCCGGATTGTGTTTCTTCAATTAGGAGCCAGGCACGGGGGCGGGAGCACAAAGCACCCCAACCTCCCCCGCCCCCCCCCCCACGCCGGCCTCCCATGGCCGGCCTCGAAGCCCGCGCTATTCTATTTGTTTTGGCTTTCTGACGCACTCCTTAGTATTTATTTCTCTCCCCCTCTGTTTTATTTTTATTTTCAAATTGCCGGCCGGGCTGGATGCCTTCCATTCACCCCGCTGCCTTGGACCGCGGCGCGCAGACTGCCGGAGCCGGCTCGCTGGACCCCTCGGCCTGCCGCTCGCCTCCTGCACCCGGGATCCCGGCGCTGCCTGTAGAGCCGGGGGCAGCTGGGGGTGCAGTCCCTGGCTGGGGTGGGGGTGGGGCAAGACTAAGTGAGGAGGAGGATTGAGAGTGGAGTGGGGGGGCTGGGGCCACAGAAGTCCCGCTTCGGAGTGAGTCCCGCGCGAGCTGGCAGTGGTGATAAAGTTTTCTCGAAGGATGTTAATTGGGGTGAGAGAGATCCGGAGGTTAGTTCAGGAGACGGCTGAGATCTCCCTGAGGTCCTATTTCCATTTCGCCTGCCTTCTGCCTAAAGCAGAAGCACACGTCTCCTGGGTTTACCGTGCTCTCCCAACTCTTCTTACGGCATTTCTAATGTCAGTGAGGTCAGGACACCAATGGAGAGACTGGAGAGGGGGGGAGGGAGAGGGAGGGAGGGAGGGGAGGAGAGAGAGAGGGAGAGAGAGGGGGAGGACGGAGAGAGGAGGTGAGAGGGAGAGAGAAGGGGAAAAGAGGGGGAGGGGGAAGAAGAGGATGAGGAGGAGAAGAAGAAAAAGAAGGCTGAGAGACAGAGAGAGATACCAGGCAGGCAGAGGGCAAGGATGACAGCTACAAAGGATGTATGATAAAAGGGACCAGAGAGAGGTCTGAGTCTGAGAGCCTCAGGAGGACAGTGTAGTCAGAGAGGAGAGAGGAAAGGCAACCCACCCCCAAAAAGGAGATGGTGTGAACCTCAGGCGTCAGCCGTAAGAGGTCAGGGGTAGGAGCACAGCTGGTGGAGTTTGGATAGGCAAGGAGAGGTGGCTTCTAGACCATCTGTGGCTTTGTGTTGCAGATTTGGTACTTCCTCCCTCATCTACAAGTTACAAGCCCCTTCTTCCCCCTCCTGCCCCCCCCCCCCAAGCCACTGCTTGGCTGAAGAACACATTCCTGGCCCTGGCGTCTGCCACTGAGCCAGTGGCCCTTTTGCTAGTGGTATTTGAAAAGTGTCATAAAGGAGACTTTCAGAACAATGCCGTCTACTGAAAGCCCTCTCTGCTTCTGTATTTGGCAGCTATTTGCTCTCCTCCCTAAATACCACTATGTCTAGCATAGCTCTTCAAGCAATGTGCTCCAGGCCAGCCCTGTAGAGCCAGGATGGTTTCCCAACAACTAGAAAGAAACCCAGGACATGTGTAGGCTCACCGTCGTGCTATGTACCTTGGGAAGGCAGAGCTGATCACAGGGACCTAGCATCCCAAGATGAGGATGCCTCGGGACTCAAGGAAGCAGAAAATACCCTGTCCAGTGGAGCTATTAGCAGATTTAGCCATGAGCAGAGCAAAGTCCAGGTTTATAAGGAAGGGATGGCTCACTTTGTAACCTCACTTCTGTCATCAACCTTCGAATATCCTGGATGAAAACCATGTGTAGATACTTTCGAGCTGGAAATGAATTTAAAGGCACTGGCCCATTGCACACCAGTAGCTGATGCAGTGGTCCTTGGAATCTCCTAGGGCATCTGAAGACCCTGAGTCCAGAAGTCTGGGGGGTGGGCCCATGCACATTGCACTCATAACAAGCACTCAGGTGATTGTGGGCACGGCCTGACAGATTGACAGATAAACTCCCACCCCAGCAGTGCCCTGCTAAAGTTTAACAGCAAGCCCTTGAAGAGAACAAGGGTAGGGGGATGTGATTGTTGGCATTTGCTGATTTCCAGGGTGTGCTTCACCACTGTGGACATCCAGGAAAAGATGTGACAATTCTGAACGCAAATCTGTGAAAAGATGCCCCCAGTCAGCTCTTGTACATACAAAATCCTCCTCAGAGAGCCACAGAAAGGAAGTGGTGCTGCCTCTTGGGGACAGAGCCTCCAGGCTCTGACCCTACACAGAACTGCTTCTTCGAGCTGAGAGTCACAGGCCTGGGTGAGATGCGCTCCTAGAACTTCCCGTCACTCCTTCCCAACAGTCAGTTCTTGGTGGCAGCTTTCTCAAACTGAGTTAATCTCTATCCCATCACTTCTAGCTTTTCTTGATGGCTGTACCACTACTGGAGTTCCTCTTAATAGTAAAGGCAACGGAGAGGCGGAGAGGCATGTGGTTCTTGGTCTCCTGTGTTCAGCCTCTGTGAGGTAAGTCCCTGGAGGTGCCTGCTTCAGAGCTGTCTCCCTCTGGCCTCAGCCATTCCCAGGACCACCAGCTCCCAAAACACACTGTATGAATGAATGAGTGAGCGAACAAATGAATGAGCTTGTGGCTACTTCAGAGTCTTCATACAAATACATTTATACTTAAATATACATATACATAAGAAAGTTATGCTCCCAAAACATTCCAAATGTCAATGTAATATGCAAGTAAAAATGTTTATAATTTTCAGTTTGTATCTCTTTCACTTGACATTTTGAAGACATTATCTAAAAGTGTTCCATCTATTTATTTACGTATTTATTTATTTATATTTGGGGGTTTTACTTCTCAATGTCCAGGCTGATCTTGAACTCATTGATTTAAGTGATCTTCCTTTCCTGGCCTTCTAAGTAGCTGGGACTAGCACTTTGTGTTCATCATGTGTTAAATACAATATGGCTTGTGGTATGCTATATTCTCACACTCTGGACTTCGCATCTGTTCCCTTTTCTGGAAGACCTCACTGTCTCCATCCTTGCCTTCACCTCCTCCCTTTGCCCTTGTGTTTGCAGCTCTGAGAAGCATGTTTCCTGTCTGCTGCCCCGATCTGTGAATTCTCATTGCATTTGTTTTCTGTGACCATAGAACTTTGCTCAGTGTTGAAAACTGGTAGCATCTCACCCTGAGGCGCATGCTTCTGTTCTTGCATCCTGGCTATGGCACAGTGGGGCCCTCCTCACTACAGGTAGTTCTGGAAGGAGCATCTTTATGTGAATTAAGCTGTGATGTGTCTCTGGCAATAATAAACCTGCACCATAGACTACTCTCGTTGTGTTCTCAACACTCTCTCCGCAGATGTTTTTCTGGTGTTGTGTCCCACAACTATGGGAGGCTCTCTTCATTATCATCACATTGCTGATGAAAAATCCACAGCCTGACGAGGTTCAGTGATTCACTGAATGCGTATGGAAGGCCCTGGTTGCCAGGACTCGGAAACAAGCCCCCAGACAGTGGGAACTGCCTGTCCCTGAGGAAGGAAAGCCCACGGATTTTGGCATTAATTGCCTTGTGCTTGTGCCACAGAGCAATTGTTCTGTGGTTGTTACAAGGATTCAATGAGAAAATATCTGCAAAGCATTTAGAACTCCATATAAATATTTCGCACATAGACACATACCTTCCCAGCCTTAACTAACACACATGGACTGTGAATTGGTAGCTTAACTCTGTGAGCCTCAATTTCCTCATTTGTAAGACAGGTGGCTCTAACAATATTTTAGCCTCCTCATAGGCTTCACATAAAGCATACAAGATCTTATACACTCTTAACAGATTGCGATATTTTGACATTTATACCATAATCTAGTTTTTGGAAATCTTTCATTTTATTAGCACAACAATGATTAGGACTCACATATGTGTGTACTCCCTATTAAGTACTGTAATCATTATAAGGGCTGCTAATGAGCTTTCTGGTTCCGCCTACACCTTCAACCAGGTCAGGCTTACATTTGGGATTTGGAAGTACATAGCACCACCTGCTGGCCACTAAGCACACCTCACAAAGAGTTCCAACTTGCCTCCTAGCGGGCTCCCTCCCTTTTCTCTCCACCATATTTCCTGCCCTTACTCCCCAGGTACTTGAGGAATGTCTGGAGCTCGGGACCAGTCAGCAAAAATGCTTTGCTCCCTGCTGGGGCGCTTGGTTTCTTCATCTATATATTAACAGCATGAGATGAGGGTGTGTTCAGCTCTCATTCACTGCTGAGCTTCTGGGTTTCTGGGTCCCAAGAGCAGCAATGACGCAGCTATGGAAGGAAGGTAAGCATTTGATCAAAGCAAAGGAGACGGAATTTAAGACAGAGAACAGGTCTCGGGTCAAGGGAGTCAAGAGCACGGTGTGGGGTATATGCTTTGGGGCATAACTCTCTTCAAAGCGTGTGTGTGTGTCCATATACATATATATTCTTTATTCAAATCCCCTGAGTTTAACACTATATTTCCTACCTCCCCACGACACACAGAGACACACACAACCAGACATACACAGACACGCAAACACATACACAAAGACACAGACAGACAGACACACACACACACACACACACACACACACACACACACACACACACGCCACTCTTCTTTAGAGTACTTTTAGCACTACCACAGGTTCTAGAGGCACCTGGCCTTGGCTTCAGATGGTGATGTGGGGTCTGAGACCACTATGGGAATAAATGTGTTTCCAGAGTACATCTTTTGGGTTGTCTAAATGCAGCCTTGCTGGTGGCCCCAGCCATGCAGTACATAGTAAATTACCTCCTTTCTCCTCTTAGAGGAAGGCAGCATCATAGCTATGCAGACCAGCCCCTGTGGTAACATTCTCAGGCTCCTTGAATGTGTGAGCAAATGCCTCTTGCCTCTGGTACCCAGAGGAAACAGTTCAAGGATGTGATATGTCTCCATCCCCACTTGCTTGCCCCACCCCTACTCTTTTTACTGCCCTACCCCAAGAGAGTTTCCTTCAGAAGCAATGATCCTATGAATGACATTTGTAGGGTGACCCCAAGAAAGCCATACATGTAAGAAAGCACCTGGAACCCTAGAAGGCTGAAGGCCTGGGCTCCAACCCCTACTTGCCTTTTTTGGAGGTTTGGCATCCAGGTCTGTCTAAATACCCTCTGAGGCTTCGTTTGTCAAAAGCCAGATTCTGCCTCTGGTTTCTTCTCTCTGTTCCTGAGGCAATTGTCAAGATATACTCTGTAGAATACACATAGTCATGTAGCCATGTCTGTTGCCCCTCAAGTACTCAGCTTAGTTGAGCAGGGAGTCAAACTAGGGTGTTTCTGACCCCAAACCTGCTGTTTAGACCCTATATGCCTCCACATGCTAATGCCCTGACCATGTAAGCCTGTCCTCCATTTCCCAGAATGCCTTGTCAGTTCTGTTAGTCTGAAGCATGTGCCTGCCTTACTTATCCTTATTTCAAGCTTTGCCCCTCTCAGTAAGTCCAGGCCAGCTAGCTGCCCAGAAGCCGCCACTTCCTCCACCTCACTTGGCATTTTCTCATACTTCACAGTTAGCATGTATTCATTTCACCCATTTTAGTTATGATGTACTCATGCATGAAATTTTACAGGGACGGAAACCCCAGACGGTTTACAGATCCTAATTAAAAGGTAATTACCAAGAATACCATGGAAATCGACTTGTCCCACCTCACCCCCCAGGCCAAGCCTTCCCCTATACTGGAGTGGGAACCAGCCCAGATTTGAACCTTGCTTGAAAAACTGCTAGCCCCAGAGAGATGATCTCACACTAGGAGCCGTCATTCTAAGAGTCCAGCTTTGTCTTAGGGTGACTGGGCAGAAAGCCTTGGCAGACACCCTGAAAAAGGAACAGACTTTCAGAGACACAAGGCAGCCACAGTCACAATCCCTTAGGTCCACAACAGCAGGGCCAGGTCCTAGCAGCTACTGCAAAGTGACCTGAGGAACCATGGGAGGGAGGTCCCACAGATGTTGGCACTCTCGGAAAATATCCCTATATAGTGATCTACCTGTAGAGTGATCTTTAGAAGAAACTATTAAGTGACAAATATGGTAGGACAGGGTTCCCAGAATGCTGCCCACTGGGAACGAATTGGAGGCATAAATGGATTATGTATTGCTTATATTTTCAAAAAGGAAACCACATAGTGACCAACTTCCCAGCGTGGTGACTGTGTCAAGAATGGCATGCTACATGTTACAAGTTATTTAAAACAGAATTGTAAATATTCTCACCAAAACCAAATCATAAATCCTGATTATTATAGCTAATGCCTTAATCCTAGCACTCAGAGGCAGAGGCAAGCAGATCTCTGTGAGTTCAAGGTCAGACTGACCTACATAGTGAGGTCCAGGACAGCCAGGGATACGTAGGGGCACTCTGCCCAAAAATGGGAGGAGGAAGAAAAAAAGAGAAAGAAATGATAACTTAAATTTTGGATATGATAGCAAAATGAAATGTAAGTTTAAATTGATCATTCCACAGTATTTATAGGGATCAAAATGTCACATTGCTCACCATAAATGTGAAGAGTTACTGTTTGCCAGTTACAAATAGGTCTTTCAGAAAATGAAGGGCAGCAGGTTAAAACAATTGACAGTGGTCAGCTTCATGGAAACTTCACATAACAAGGAGGAAACAGCACAGGGCATGAGGACACAAATGTATTTATAAGGCCTGTTCTGTGACTTCAGAATCACACAAATTCTTTACATGATTATTCAAAGAAAGCAGTCAGGGCTGCTGATGTCCACCAGTGTTTGATCCTCAGTACAACAAAAGACAAAACAAAACACCCAGATAAATTCAAACACCAGTTATTAACTTCAAAGGAGAAATTCAACAACAGGGCAAGCTGTTGAAGACTCCTACTGAGGAAAAAGCAAGTGACCTTAAGACAACTTACTGTCTGCACCTCCCTGGCAGGATGGAGATCAGACAATACAGCCTTCAGTCATATTACTGTTAACATGCAACCTGCGTCATTTTTAACTATCGCATATGGAATAGGATAAAAAAACAAATACTTAATCCACAGACAGCAATTCTACAGTTGGCCAGTGGCTAAGCCCTGGACCGTTGGTCAAAGTGAGCAAGACCCTAGCTTCCTCATGCTGGAACCCTCTGTTCCAAGTTCACAGTGAGCTCCAACTGAGCTGTTGGTTTGAGATAAAATCCAGGGCCCAACCTGTGCAGTAGGAGTGTGAGGTCTGTGCCATGCCCCCATGTCCAGATCTCCTTTTCCACAGTCCCTTGGGGTCAGCTCTATCGCTCACACCCCGTGTTGGCAGGTTAGGCACTGTTATTTCTACAAAGAAACAAAATTTTTTTAATCTTTTATTTCCTTCAACCCTTCCCCAACCCTGTCTCAAAAGTCTTTTTGTTTGGTTTGGTTTTGGATTTGGTTTTCAAGACAGGGCTTCTGGCTGTCCTGGAACTCACTCTGTAGACAAGGTTGGCCTTGAACTCACAGAGATCCTCCTGATTCTGTGCATGAGATTAAAGGCATGTGTCACTACAGCCCTGCTGTCAAAAGCTCTTTTTTTATTTTTTAAATAAATATTCTAAGGCTCATAAAGTTAAGCTGTTTGTCAAGGCCCCTCATCTAGTAGTAGTTTGAACAAAACTTCATTGATAAATAAGAGACCAAATTCACTGTTAGCCATGCAACCCTTTATTCATTAAAAAGGAAGTTGATGGTGTAAGGGAATATATTAGTGCTATAAAAATAGAAGTAATGGAAAACATAGACCCTGATCCCTAAGCATAACCAAGACTCCCTTTCTCCAATGGTTAGAATGGCGCTGTTATCTGTCTCTGCCTTAGAGACTGAAATGTGACATCGTTTTTAATTATATGTGCTTATAGCATAAGCATAAGGCATGGCACATGTAATTGATATGTGTATGTATGTGTGTATTCAGTGCACATAACTGAAATGTGCATGCAAATATATGTACATATATGTATGCATGCATACACACATACACACACACACATATGCTATTGGCTGAACGATTTGCACTGACAAGCTAGACAAATGTACAAGACACCTACAGTAGTTCCTGTGTTCCACTAAGCATACACTCCCAGGAGTACTCACTAAGCCTGGACAGGGGGGCTTCCACTTATGCTAACCATGACTCAGCCTCTGTGGGTTCCAGGACAATGCCTGACAGTCCTGAGTGCTTTCTCAGAGGCCAGTAGATGTAGCTCAGGATTCAGAGAAGACGAGTTCAACTCATGGGCAGTCCAGCTAGGCTGACTGGGTCTGACTCCCAGCCTGCTCTTCGCTAGCTGTTGACGCTGGGCAAGATCCTCATTTCAGCTGGCTCACATGAAAAATAAGCATGGTTAATGACTGACCTCACAAAGTAGTTGTGAAAGTTAAAGGGGAGATGTATTTAATGCCTACAGCAGACCAGTGAACACTTAGTAGCCGTCCCTACGGTGGGTTTGTCCCTGCACAAAGGACATTTGGGTCTGCAACATCCAGGGCGTTCGAAGGTGGGCTGGATGGAAGCACATGCCGGTTCCCAGGCCGGTGAGTATGCAAACCCCCTTCTCTGGGGTTCCTCTCTAAGAGTCCAGCTGTGTGCATCTGGCTGGAGAGATTAAATTATTTTTGAATTCCTAACCGAATGTTCTTTTAATGGAAACTTAATGACAGACATTGAAATAGATTTCCTCTAAAAAGCCCTCCTCCTGCATGTCCCCCGCGTGACTCTGTGTTGCGCAGTCCCCGATAACCTTTATTCCCTACCCCTGGACTTTTATCTCCCCAGTGACATACAGCCCTGACTGGACAGAAAGAGGAAATTCCAGTCATTGTTCTTAAGCTTCTGGCTTCCAAAATAAATTGCTCTATCTCCCCTGTCAAGCCTTGATTGACACACACTTCCTGTAATGGCAGACAGCAACGGCCCAGGGGTGGGGCCTGCCCAGGGGTGGGGCCTGCCCAGGGGTGGGGCCTGCCCAGGGGTGGGGTCTGGCCCAGGGGTGGGGCCTAGGGTTCATTTGCATTCCTGCCATTAGAAGTTTTCCTACTGTTTGTTCTAGAAAGAGGATTAGTCTCCGTACCAGTGTACCAGTCACAGAAGCATTGTTGAAGACTCATTTCTGGGTTCAATTAAAAAACAAAAACAAAAACAAAACAATACAAAAAAAAAAACCATAAAGAATGTAGCCTAAGCCTTCCCGCAGTGCACCCAGGGAGCGCACCCTTAATGTCCTAAGCCTTTTGGTGATGAAAATGAACACTCTGCTCATCTCACTGTGATTGAAGAGACTCTTTTCTACCTGCCCTTTCTGTCTCTCAAATCTTCACTCTAAATACTGAGTAGGAAGGTTCAAGCGGGTTCCAACTCTCCAGGTCAAAATTCCTACAGGAACAGAGATAAATTAGGCAAGCCAAGAGGATTAGCACCAAGGAAAACTTTGACTATAACAGTGTGCCTTAGGATGCAGACCTTTAAACACACACACACACACACACACACACACACACACGTATGTGTGAGTATTCTTTTCAAGTGCATAAACAGTAAATATAGTAATTTGGCATACTTACAAGTTATAGAGGTTCCAATGTGGTCAGGTCCTACCGGGAAGAAGGTTTCTATGCTGGAACAAAGCTGACCTTTCACCCTGGCATTCACCTGCCACCCAGTTGGCCTCCCCATTGCCCTGCTCCTCATTTGTTTTCTTTCCTCACTGATCTTCTGTCGCTATTAGCTCCAGTGCCCCAAATTTCTAACTCTGGTTTTGAGTTCCAAGCACATCTGAGAGCTCTGAAGAGCTCTATGGGATGTGTGCGATGGGTGTAGAGAATTTGCATTAAAAAGGAGACGCCAAGTGCAGAGTTCCCGGGTTCTGATCAATAAATATGTAGAAGCAACCCAGAAGGATACCAATCTGAAATGCTCACATTACTCAATTCTCTCAGCACTCAAAGGGACAGCTCGCTCCTGAGCAGTCCCAGCAGGTCCCAGGCACACTGCCAGGGAGCAGAAGGGAACAGAGTGCTGTGCCGCCATCAGTGTGTGCCTTAGCAAATACCATTCCTTCTGGTTCATAGGGAGCTGCAGAGTGGCTCGGCCTCTGGTCCACAGGCCAGCAGAGAATTCCAGCTCCCTTGGGCTTGTGCTATCTGATTTCTTTTAGCTTGGTCAGTAAATCATGCCATGGATTCAAAGACTTACAGGCATGAAGTAACCTTCAGTGTGGGCCAGATGTGTTCACCACTGTGGCCACTGACAAGGTGTGCCATTGGTCTGAACCAGGACAAGTGTATGTGTATAGATCTGTACAAAGTTAACCCCTAACCTAGAAAAACAAAGCTACCCCCACTGACAAGGGTTTGTGACTGTCTTTCTCTGTGTGGAGACTCAGGCTGGAGAGATGTGCTGTAGCTGGGCCAGAAGGCACTTGTCCTCAGCCTGGCTCACTTCCTCCTAGGAGGTCTAGACACAAAGCACGAGGCAGCTTGCCTCCTTCCCACCTGCCCCACCCTCTTCAGGAGAAAGTCTATTTTGGCAAGGATATTTTTCTCAATCACTCTGTCACAGTTAATGCATAAAGTGACGCTTTTTGTCCATGAAGTTTCAGAAATTTATTAGTCACATACCAAAAATGTTTTTATTTTTGAGCAGCTTTGAAGTCCAATTTTTTTTCCCAAGGTGCACTCAGAATAATAGAGGTGTGGAAATGAACAAACAAAACATTCACCTTAGAGCCTTCCTTTAAAGTAAACTCTCCTGCTAAATGGTTCTCTTTGGAAGACGAAAGGATGGCCCCCAGAGACAAGAAAACAGTAACATCCTGACTATAGCTCACTCCCTCCTCTTTTGTACCTAGAATTTCAGTTCAAGCATTAGGCAGAGAAAGGCAAGAACCACTCAGTATTAGCATCAAACCCCTTCCAAGCTGACAGTTTTCACAGTCTTCAGTACCATCCTGAAAGATCGAGGAATAACGAATGACACCTCTTTTAACAGACCTGTAGCCCCATAACCCATCCATTGAATATTGAAAGAAATATCACCATGGTGCGTGTGTGTGTGTGTGTGTGTGTGTGTGTGTGTGTGTGTGTGTGTGTGTAGATCAGAAGTTGGCATAAGATTTCTTCCTCAGTCATTCTCTATCTTATTTTTTTATTTTACTTTATGTGTCCGCTTTTTTGCTTGCATGAATATCTGTATACCTGGTGCTCACGGAAGCCAGAAAAGAGCATCAGATGCCCTGAACCTGGAATTGGAGGTGGTTGTGAAACACTGTATTGGTGCCAGGAATCAAACCTAGGTTTTCTGGAAGAGCAGCCACAGTGTTTTTTAACCACTCAGCTTTCTTTCCAGCCCCTTCACCTATTTTTTTAACAGTCTCTCATTGAACCTGGACCTCACCCATTTAGCTGGCTGGCAAGCCCCAGGCATCCTCCTATGTCCACCTCCCCAGTACTAGGATGTGGGGCCATGCTACCATGTCAGGCTTTCGATATGGTTGTCGGAGGTCCAAGCCCAGGTCTTCATGCTTGCACAAACTGAGCCACCTCCCCAGTCTCCTCACCAACACTTTCAACCCAAACGTTCTCCTTTGCAGGAGGATGCTAATTTAGAGTCTAAAGAATGGACTTGGCCTCCACGTAATGTACCATAGGAGACCATTCAGGCCACAGTCTATGGGCTTCAGCATCTGTGTAAGTCACAAATCTTGTCAGGGCCTTCCTTCCTCTCTGCCTTGGGCTCAGAGAGGTGCAGTCACTGGATGCTATCCCTTCTGAAACATGGACCCAGACCCAGACAAAGGCTTCAAACACCAGAGCTTGAGAAGGTTAGAGTCTGGAGTGATTCTTTGTATGACAGTCTCTTGTTGCCAGTGGTTGGTTGGCTCACTCCCCAACTCAGGGGACTTCGAATTGATAAAAGTCCACTTTAAGATAAAAGTGGCATCTTTCCCATCCAGAGAATCAAACAGGAAAATATGGCTAGTTCCTGAAGCCATCCAAAGACCCTAACCTCACCCAGGAGTTTCTTAGAAGTATCTCCATTGCCTGTGTGCAAGCTTGGATGGCTTTGTTTCCACCAACACTGTATGAGCTCACACAGTCATGGTGGAGATTCCTGGTGAGTTCCTATGGCTTCTGCACCCTAGTTATATTCACTTGGGTCCATCATATGCTTAATACTGCAGCCTTATAGAGCCATGCGTCTTGTAGAGTCACAGCTATGGGGTTCGAGGGCGACCGTGCTGGTAGACTTTGCAGGTTCTCCTTCTGATTTCATAGCCCCAACTGTTGGTTGCCTCAGAACACAGCTAGCCATTCGGTTTATGGGAGGCAGGCTTTCTGCAGGTGGGGAAAAAGCCACTGCTACATTTGGGTGTCGTCTGTTTCATCAACTTCTGACAAGACAAAGTTAGGGTTTTCATAGCCCCTCTTCATTCTGGCTCTGGCGTCCTTCTCGTTATACAGGCACATGGCACAGTGAGGGGTCTCCACTTCCACTGTCTTACCAAAGTTATGGAAATCCACTCGGTATTTCCCTTCCTTGGTCTTGGAGACTATGGGAACAAAGCGGTAGCCCCAAAGCACCTCCTCTGGGACGTACGATGTGCGGACCTGGCAGGTTGCACTGGTGGATTCCACAGTGCCATCTAAAAAGACAACTAATTCAAAGTCCTGCTGGGGAAGCGTTTCCGCTGCCATGTGGAAGAAAGGGCTGTTGTGGTCAATGACATGGTAGATTGTGAGTGGGGAAATGAAGAACAAGTTTTCGTTGCCAGCATCGACCACGAAGTTGATATTGGTCTGATCCAAAATGATGGTCTCTCCTTCAGGCGTGACGGTGGTCTTCAGAAGCTTGCCATATATGTGGCTGCCAATGAGGAGGCTCTTCCTGAGATTCGCCACACGGATGAGGAGGCAGAGCTTCCCGCCACGCTTGCTGATCACCGCATTCTTGCTGAATGTAATGGTCTTAGCACGTTTTTTGGGTCTAGAGATCTTGGCTAAAATGGCACCACACATGAAAGAATTGATGATCACCCCAAGAATAGACTGGAAGATAAGGAGGAAAATGGCAGTGGCACACTGTTCTGTCACAAACCTGAATCCATAGCCTATGGTCACTTGAGTCTCCAGAGAAAACAGAAAAGCTGAGGTCATGCCGTTGATGTTCTCCACACAAGGAGTGCGATTGTCGGGCGGGTAGAACTCGGGGAGGTCTTTATGAACATACGCTACGACATACCACAGGAGACCGAAGAGGAACCAGCTCCCCAAGAAGGCTGTGATGAACACAGTCATTTTGTACCTCCATTTGAGGTCAAGGACAGTAGTCCAGATGTCCACAAAGAATATAAGCCTTGACTGTGCATCCACGTTGCCAAACTCGATGTTGCACCTTCCATCTTTGGAGACCAGCCTCGCTCGTTGCCGAGAGCGCCCAAAAATGTGAGTGACAAACCAATTCCGAAGATGTTTGAACATCCTTTCTGTCAGTGTCCTGATCTGAAAACACATCAAAGTGGGAGGGGGCTTGTAAGATTATAATTGAAGCAGTCGTGATGTAGGGGACTCACATACAGACCCAAACACCTCTGGAAAGAGCATCCAAACTCATCAGGCTTGTTAATCATTTGCACAAAACAACTAGTTTGCTCTAGATGCCATAATAAACCATACATAGCTTCTGTGTCACATAGAATGTGAAGAGGACAACAGATAATATGTTCAAGTATTTCCTTCCGCCAATCCCAGAAGACCTTAAAAATGAGGTGAGCCATTATAACCTGTACTTTTATCTATGGAATATTATTATGCAAATCATCTCCTCTGCATTAAAATGTAACCTGCTGCTATACCATAATTTTTGTGAAATCATATGCCTGGAGCATTGCTCATATTTTTGTGATGTATAAAAATAAGTAACTGAAACAAGGAGATTCACCAGTATATCAATATCTCCCCTAAATTTTGCTTGCTGCTACAAATACATCAAGAGATATTCTGATCCAGTCACGCTCCTCCTTTAGTAAATGAAGGCACTAAGACTCAAAAATTGTCAATGACTTCTCCAAAGAGCTAGACTTAACCAACGGGTGGAAGCAGCGCACCAGCTCACCACCTTCTTCCTGGAGCCGCCATCTTCATTCTAGGCCTCATTTGGCAAACACCCTATCCTAAAACTCTGCTTCCCTAGAGCACTTGAAGGCAGGACTGGCTAAACTCCCTTTGATCTTCTTAGCAGAGCTCACAGCCCACCAGGCGATCTCAGAGGGTCTACATGCCTCTTCCTACACATTCCCAATATTCTGCCAAGATTTCCAACAGAAGTAGGGGGGGGGGTGGCTGCTGGCATTCGCCACTGTCAACTGGGCTCCAAGCTGAGGAACACTGACTTCACTAATGATCCAGGAAGGTGGGACCATGTTTACCTCACTCCTAGATTCCGCCTAGTTCAGACTGGGTGCTTACCACTCTCCCCATCAGTTTAAGTGGGGTAACTGGCATAACAAAGTGACAGCATGAGGCCCCCTCAGAAGGGTCAATTCTGCTCACTGGTTTCTTACCAAGGACAGGTGTGTGTGTGTGTGTGTGTGTGTGTGTGTGTGTGTGTGTGTGTATGAGAGAGAGAGAGAGAGAGAGAGAGAGAGAGAGAGAGAGAGAGAGAGAGACAGAGAGAGAGACAGAGAGACAGAGACAGAGAGAGACAGAGACAGAGACCAAGAGACAGAGACAGAGACAGAGACAGAGAGACAGAGACAGAGACAGAGACAGAGACAGAGACAGAGACAGAGACAGACAGAGACAGACAGAGAGACAGACAGACAGAGACAGATACAGAGACAGACAGAAACAGAGAGACAGAGACAGAGACAGACAGAGAGAGGCCAGCAAAAACAGGAATGGAACTTTCCCCTAGACAGCCGACAACAGTGAAACCCAAGGGTCTTAACCCTAGAATACCTCTTCCCCTACACCCCCAAAATCAAGGTGTGTCCATTGTGGTTAGCACTGTCTTTGTGGTATTTTTTCATTAAATGCAAAGATAATTTTAAAAATAGATCTCAAAATCCCCTTCAAAGATGTGTTTGCTCACAAGAACTAGGAAGCGAAACCAGCTTAGTGACACATTTTAAACAAAAGGGATATTCTTCAGCAGCTTTTGGCCGTGACCCAGGTGAACAGGCAAGTGGACACAGCGGTGAGAAGAAAGCCACAGCCATAGCGGTGACCTGAGATGTAAAGGCCAGGTTCTAAAAGCAAGAACAAGAAAACCTTTAATCCCAGCACTCCGGAGGCAGAGGCAGGCATATCGCTGTGAGTTGGAGGCCAGCCTAGTCTACAGAGCAAATCTGGGACAGCCAAGGCTACACAGAGAAATTCTGTCTCAAAAAAAAAGAGAGAGAGAGAGAGAGAGAGAGAGAGAGAGAGAGAGAGAGAGAGAGAGAGAGAGAGAGAAGCCAAAGAAGCCTTGCACACCCTCAGAGAGCCTTATCCATCCCTCACTGGCCTCAAGTCCACAGGAGTCAGGCCAAGGGATGGCCCCAGGTGGGATGTATAGAGGGCAATGCTTCCTGCCCAGTTCCTCCCTTTTATTGCACATGCACCTAGGCGTGTGCTGAGCTGTACTCTAAGGTGACAGATGCTCCTGCCCAGGTTCCTCGAAGCTCTAACTCTTCATGGGTTGGCTCTCACCTCTTACCAATTCTAAGGCCAGCATTATCCCTGGAGCCCACATACTCTTCACACCATATTATAATTCAAGATGGCTTCTAAAACATCAACTTCCAAGCTTTTCTTCCCCTCCATCCTTCTAAAAAAAAAATGCTTCACTCTGCAGGTGAAATGTATTTCTGTGAAGTGAAGGCATAGTCCCAGTAAGTTCTGGGTTTCCACGACTGTGTCAGCAAAATAAAACATTCACTTCCTGCCCTTCTACATGGTAAAACAGGGGCAGGCAGCAGCCCACGATGCGTCCCCCACACTCTCAGCACTTACCAGCATTCTGAACACAGTCCTATCTGAGGCATCCATGGTGGGCAAAGCAAGGAAGCGGTGCTGCTGGGAATTGTCTGTTCAAAGCGTGGCTTCCCTCAGGCCCAGCCTCATGGGTCCTAAGCTTCAGAACAATGCTTGTTTGGGTTAGCTTTCAGTGGTTAACTCAAGAGCGGCTGTTCTCAGGCCAAGCCTGGAGCTAGGTGTATATATATATATTTTTCAAACCTCACATGGCTTAAATACCGTCATGCTAAGACATGACAAACCACCAGCTGAGGTCCTGGGCAGCAGACGTGGATTGGATGCCAGCACGGCCCCCCTCTCCTTTGCCACGCTCTATAGCTCTCTTGCTGTTCTCCTAAGTCATGCCAAGTAATTTTTGGCTAGAAACACTCAGTTATCATCAATCTGCCAGTCTACTAACCTTTCCCAGGTTGTCACAAAGATACAGGTGGATGGAGAGTCATCGATGGGGACATGTTTGCAAGACAAGAATACGTCCAGACCAGGAAGAAACAAGACACCGATTTAATCTCTCTAGACAACAGCCACTATTATGTAAGAAACAGATATTATTGTGGGATCTAATCTGGAAAAACTGGACTTTACTGGGGGGTGAGCTTTACACATACCGGATTAGCCTATGATGTTGATTTGTTTGTTGAAAGAGTGAGGCGAACTAAGACAGCCCAAGGAAGCAGGTAAATCCACCCACTAACCAAACTCCTCAGTCACACGGCAGATCTGCTATTGTGCAGATCCCTCTTTGCCTGGACCAGGCCATTTAAACTAACCACAGACAAAGCCGATGTGCATTTATGAACGGCTGGGCGATTAGCGATTATCACTGGTGTCTTAGGGTATATAATGTGCCCCAGCTTTTAGGTGCCTTTCTATTGAAATCTGTAAATCTTAATAGCAAGCAAACGGCTGCACATTAGCTAATATTTACCCAGGTATCTTTGGTAGCTGGGAAAAACAAGTGGGTTATATTATTGCTGCTTGCTTTTTATGCCCTAGCCTTCTTATTCTGTACGTGAGACATTTGCAGAAAACAAGACTTAGTCCTGCAGTTCCTGCTCATTGGCTGTCTGCTCATTCCTGAGGACTTGGAAGATAAACAGAGCCCTTCCTGTACTCAGGGGGCTCCCAGTCAAGTGGGGAGGGGAGCCGAGTTTGCCGGAACCCATTGTGGTTTGTATAACCCCAGAAGAACCCTCCCTACCCCTCGCAAGATTTCTCATTAGCTACTGATCCAGCCTCTGAGGACATGTTTTAACCAATTACAAGCACCTTTCTGTATCTATTAACAGGTTTGCCTGTCACTAGTCCCCAGTGATGTGTTGACACCTCTGTGTGTATCAGCCACTGTGCTAGACTTCACAGAAGTAATGCCTGACCCTTGTCAGCATGCAACTCTCAGGTAGGTAGGCTAAGGGAGAGGAACAGATGAGTCCATAAGCAAACGGACAATGGGGACTGTCACTGTGATATGAAATGGCAGGCACCCTCCGAAGCGTGCCTATTGAGATCAAAAGCCAGCCCCTAAGGACGCGCTAGGGTCCCAGGTAACAGGAGCCCTGTAAACAAGTGCTAATTTGTGATAAATAAGTAGATGGATGTGTGTGTAAACATTGTGAGCCAGTGGCTGCCCCATACTGCCATCAGCTCCTCCTCCAGGAGAGCTATTTTAAGAGGGCGTTCCCGGGTGAGATGTACAGCAGTACATTTAGCTGTGCGTGTGGCCCAGGCAGGAGTAACAGAAGAAACACAAGACCATGGGAGCAGAAAGAAGATCCGCGGTAACACTACCAAAGTGCTAAAGGAGCTGGCACGGCCCAGGCCTGGAGAGTCAGGCAGGGGCCAAACTCAGCGCTGGGATGCCATTGCTGTCTTTGCCACAGAGAGCCCATCCTGTCAGAGCTCCAGGGATAATTCATACTTCTAAATCAGTCTGAAACAGCTCTGTGTAAAGGCCCTCAAAAGCAAATGCATATTCCTTCAGAGTCTTGTCGACTCCGTAAAAACACTCCAGCAAACGCCTCCTTCTCAAGTTCATGGTCCCTGCTAATAAGAAGCTACCTGCAGAGGCTGTTTTTGAGGCATCTGCCCAACATCACTTGGAGCAGGGGTTTCCTACAGCACGCATCACTCCGCCTCTTTCCCAGCCCTGGCTGCGCAGTGGCAGAGAGAGAGGAGGCCCATGAGTTTGAATCACAGGGGCTATTGCGTCTTTTGACTAAATTTTTCACAGCTCTTATACAAACTCACTCTGACTCTAGGATATTTCTGTGAGTCAAGTTTTTATGTTAGAATAGAAAACGTGAGCTAGGTGGTCCGAAAGGAGATGTCAAATGATTTTCTCTAGTCCCCTGGTAACTCCAACGCAGGAGTTCGAATTTCTACAAAATTGTTCTTCCTTGTCTTGGGCCAAGAATAAATTGACCTCAACAAACGTCTCCTGGATCTTCCCACAGTCATGTGTCCCTGGGACTCTGGAGTGTCCTCTCTGCTGTCTTTTTTTTTTTTTTTTTTTTTATTTATTACTATGTATACAGTGCTCTGCCTGAATATATATTTGCAGGCCAGAGGAGGGCATCAGATCACATTATAGATGATTGTGAGCTACCATGTGGTTGCTGGGAATTGAACTCAGGACCTCTGGAAGAGCAGTCAGTGCTCTTAACCGCTGAGCCATCTCTCCAGCCCCCTCTCTGCTGTCTTAATCAAAAGGCTCGAGCACAAGCTCTGCTTGTTGACCACCTACTAAGGACCAGGAACAAAGAAGTAACAGTGCCTACTGTGTGTCAAGCTTCATCTGGTGAGCCCACCTTTGCTAAAGACACACACACACACACACACACACACACACACACACACACACACACACATGCAATTGCTTCTGTAGAGGACTTCCTCTTTTCTCTGAAGATCATCTAAGGATGTCTGAAAACAGCCTCCCAGGTGGATCTGCAAACAAGCAGAGCTTGTGGAACCACAAATCCCCTAGCTTCCTGGGCTGCCTCCTGTCTGCCCAAAACCCACAGAGCTGGAGGCCTTTGGTTGGGCATGTTACAACTTATCTGATGTCCTTGACATACCTGAGCATGTAGGGCAGTGGTCCTCAACCTTCCAGATGCTGTGGCCCTTTAATACACAGTTCCTCATATTATGAGCCCAACTATAAAAGTATCTCATTGCTACTCCATAACTACAGTTTTGCTACTGGAGTCGTGATGTCAGTATCTGATATGCAGGATATGATATATGACCCTCCAAAGGGGTCAAGACCCGCAGATTATGACCCAATGATCTAGTTCATTTAGAGACTTTAGTTGGATTCAGTCCTTCCCTGTCTACATCCTAGGTATATAGCAGGGCATCTGAGCCCTATGCCTTTCCCAGGCTAGACCAGGTAATGCATGGGAAAGCATGTCGTTGTTGAGGGCCAAGTGTGCTTCATGGCCTCTCCCTTAGGAAGCCAGCATAGCCTACCCAGGGTGTGACTGCAGCATAGGTCTTTCTGGGTCCTTCTCTTCTTCCAGAAGGGAGTTTGGAAACAAGCTAAAGGGAGCCATATTGTCTGGTGGCATCAGTGCCTTTGCAGGCACCCAGTGCTCTGCAGGTGTCTTGGGACATTTACTCGCAGCCTTACTATCTAAAGGAGTTGGCGTGTTTAGCATGGGAAGCAAAACATAAGAAGATAGGGGGCCTGAGCCAAGAATGTCCCTAGAACAATGGCAATGACAATGGCAATGACCAGAAGCAGCTTGGCAAAGTGAAGTGTCCCAGCTTGTGTCCATGGGCCTGGACATGAACCTTCGCTGTGCTCTTTAGTGGCCAGGTGAGCTGAGCCAGTGACTCTGCCTTTCAAAGCCTGTCTCCTCATGTGAGATGGCTCTAATGCTACCCTTCCAAATGCCATATAACAGAATACCCAGTCCCAGGAGCATGCAGTAGTGGCAATGGTTATTGATGGTTCCCAAACTGAAACCAGCACAGCAGTTTAGCCAAATGTCACTGACTCTCACCACCATGGCAAGGTTCCAGCCACATGTCTATGAAGGATGCTGGCCTCAGATCCCACTTCCTGACAGGAAGAGAGACCCAGGAAAGGCAGCAGTGATTTCAGGAAGGGTTGGTCAATAATAAAGTCAGACGCCTGTTCTCAGAGAAGTGAGAACGGGATAGAGCGAAGGGCCGATCCTTAGCAAGGTTGATCAGAGGCCTGGTACCTAGGCAGAAGGCTGATTTTCTCTGCTATAGAAACTAACTAGAATGTGACCAGCATCACTGCTATGTGCACTTGCTCCCTGAGAAGGCAGCCTCTTGCCTGGTACCCACAGTCAAGTTTTGATGGACAAACAGTGTCACAAACATCATCAACAAAAGCATTCTGTTCTCAGGTCCTGAGGGGTAAGAGTGCTTGCTATGCAAGCATAAGGACCTGGGTTCAAATCCCTAGAACCCATATGAAAAAGCCAGACATGTAACCCAGTCACTCAAAGCTTTCAGGGCAGAGACAGGCGGATACATGAGCTATAAACGGTGGAAACTGACACTACTGGTTTCTTGCTTGCAGAAGTCACACGTGCATGCACACTTCTGCACAGGTAGGTTTGCTTTGCTGCGAAGATGTGAAGAATCAAGGAAGCTACCGAATGGTACACAAAAGGCCAGTTCAGTGACTTAAAACTGCAAGTGCAAGTTTTAGTTGCTCTCTAGCTAACTTATTTGCGGGATCACCATGCATCCTGAGAGAATCACCTCCCTCGGGAGCAGAGAGAGAGACCTCTGCTTTGGGTCTGAGTGGGAGGCATAGGGGCTTTATCATTCCTTTTGATAAGCCAGGCTGGGAGCAGACAAAGCTCCACTCAGGGAAGGTGGCCTGTCGTGAGGTATTGCCAGTCTTGGCTGGCAGCGTACGTTTGTTGTGGGACTGGAAGGCAGCAATGGATGCTTGGAACTTGTCCTGTGTGGCTTCCTGGCAACTTCCTAGTGTATCTCATAACTGTTTCTTGCATGTCACAACCACGCAAAGAAGGGCACTTCGTCTCTACTTTGTCCTGTGTTTTTAAGAGTAGCACTTCCCCAGGGTCTATGAAGATGGCAGCAGAGAACAGATCTACCCAGGGCAGGTGTGGAGACATGGGAAACCGGCAAGCACACAGTGCGGCTCTCAGGACACCACCAGGGAAGCAATCGTTTTCTTCTTCTTTGTTTGTTTGTTTTTCAAGACAGGGTTTCTCTGTGTATCCCTGGCTGCCCTGGAACTCACTCTGTAGACCAGGCTGCTCAAAATCTCAGAGACCCTCCTGCCTCTGCTGGAATTACAGGTGTGCTCCACCACTGCCAGGCACAATCTTTACCTCTAAGCCCCAAAGCACAGTGCTTTGCCAAGGAATGCTTTTTTTTTTCTTTATTGCCTTTGAGTAGACTGAGCTGTTGACAGGGGAGAAAGCTAAAAATGGAGGTTTGTGCCCCAGAATGGGTGAAGATAAAGCCCACCAGTCCCTCCCCGACTTTGAAAAGTATGAGTGTAGGAAGAGTTGCGGTGAAGGGCCCCAGGGGGCTTCTCTAGCCTGCAGGTCACTCCAGGAGACATTGCTGCATGCTGTGTGTGTGTGTACAGCGCCCCCTGGAGCACGACATAAGTAGTGCCCCTCTCATAGTGACATCCTGGGACCCCAAAGCCAAGCACAGATGCCAAAGTCTTACCGGTATCATTGCATTTAGATTTCATAATAGTTCTCAGAACTGAGGTCCAGGGATGTTGAGCAACTCGCTCAAGGTCACAAAGCAAGAAAACAAACATAAAGACTAGAAGAATCTTTGTTTTAAGCACCATGGCATACTCAGAACAGCTGTAAATAGCGAGAGAAGGCAAACATATTTTCAACACCTGCTCGCCGTTCGCCGCAAGGGTAGCTTGGCGCACGTTCCTTTGCTCTGTGTGAAAAATCACTCAAATGATGATTAAGAGTGAGTAAGAGATCAAGAAGAGGTATCTGACTAGTGGAGAGAGGGTAAGTTTTCTGGTCAAGGAAAAGCCTACACAGAGGCGCCAAGAAGAGGATAGAAGGATATGGGGAAGGGTTCAATGGAGGGACCACAGGGCACATTGGACTGGATCTGAGGGTCACTGGTGTCACTAACTGTGCCATTCCATGTCCTGAACAGCTCAGAAATGGTCGAAATGCCAGCGGAACTAAGAGGCGACTGTGGATGCACGTAAAGACTTCAAACCATCAAACGCTCTGCTTCCTTCTACGGGCTGCATGGCTTGAGCAGGCAGTGGCCTGCAGCTGGAGGAATGGTGTCCTCTATTTGGAGATGCCAATAGACATGTACAGGCTGTCTGCTCCTTCATCAGGCAGGAGTTCATTCTGAGGGTGACAGCTCGTGTCAAAGGGTGGGGGCCCCACGCCCACCACACTCCACCTCGGTGGATGGGAGCTGAGCCTAGTATACTCACTGATCCTAGCAGAGGACACTGTGTTGGCTGTGGTGTCAGCGTTACGTCAAGCCTAGACAGCCGAGTGAGATTCAGTGGCAAGACAGACACGCGCAGGGAGCGGCCCACCCCTGTTGCATCCCTACAACGGAAGCCAAACAACAACCTCTTCGAACCTGAGTCACATGCTAACTTTTCTGCTGAGGACCGTGGGGGACCCACTCTTCTGTCTCTTCGCAAACACGTCATTTCTTGGCCTCAACTTCACTGTCACTCCTGACAAACCTGAAATGTCAGCTTGGCCACGCCCTTCCCTGAGGATGTGTGATTGTGCTCTTTTAATAAATTCAACCATCCTTTTAATATACATTTACTCTGAGTTGGTCTGGAGACAGTGACCTCAAGTCCTTTCTCTGTGTTGCCCCTAGTGCCTAGCTACCCCAGGGCTGGGCACAGCAAGGGGCCCAGTCAGTTTTACTTTGCAAGGAAATAAGTAGCTCCATGAAGGTACAAAGGACTCCCAGAGAGCTTGATTCTCAAAAGAAGTCATAACAGTAATGTCAGATAGCAGGCTCTGGGGCGGTGCCACTTAGTCTCCTGGAACCTGGGCTGGCAGGTGCGCGTGTCTCAGAGACTGCCTGAGTAGTTCCTCATGATACGCCATGGTCCGCTTCCTGGTGTCAAGGGTGTTGACTGGGTGTTGAGACCACTCAAGTTACTAGCCTTTAATCTGAAGAGGAGCGATGCTGCCCAGAGTTTGGGTATGAAAGAACCTCATGTGCCCACCACCCCTTCCTGCCTTTGATTTGAAGACAAACACCCTGTGAAGAAGAGACCTGGGAATGCCCAACACGCAAAGCCGCTGTCTGGAGAGATGGGAAAGCTCCCTGCAGAACCCTGGGTCCAGTCCTCAGCAGATGGGCCGCCAAGCCAGACTCTCGCATGTAGGAAGAGTCAGAAGGGCCCGCGCTGCCTCTCATGAAATTAGCTCAAGTTCCCAGACTTGGCCTCAGTCCAGACCTTCCTGAGAGAATCCATCTCTAACAGTAAATTCTGGTTCCTAATAAATTTAGGATTGAAAATTAAATTAACGCAGTGATCCAGAGGTTTTTCTGGTCTGGTGTCTCTTGATAACTATTGCTATTAAGCAGAGAACCGCTGCACTGGAGGTATTTCGGTATATAAAGCTTACACTGGAACCAGTGTATGTTCGCAGCAGGCAGTATAGAAGCAGAAACTGTGGAGAAGTCATATTACACACTCAGGAGGCTATTAGATGTTTAAAGGAATCTTAGAGTGCATCATTTTATAAAGTGAAGAACAATTTTTTTGCAAATCAAATAATCACGGAGCACTCGTGTATCTCGTAACAGTGCGTGTCTGGGCGGAGGCTGTTATTCTGGGAACTGGACACGTCCGTAATGACATGATTCTTAAGTTTCACATGTCGAGCCACCCACCTCAAATGGCACGGCAATTTCATGAAGGAATTTAAATGTTTATAAAAACTCGTATTTATTATGTGCGCGCAAACCCTGTTATTAGTCTGACCCTTCTGGCTCTCTGTGGTTTGGGTTGCCATTACATCAACTCAGTCCTTTCAGCCCAGAAATAAATGAATTCCATGTGAGCGAGAGCCCCAGACACTGTCTGCAGCGAGAAGGTATGCTTATGTATAGAATTCCTAGCCTCGACGTTACTGTGAAGGGTCACGGTCCGCTGAGGCCTGGAGAGGAGCAACATGGAAACCAGTGTCTATGTCCTGCATCCACGGAAAATGATACATGTCAAGTTGGAGGCCTTCAGTGTCAGGCCCCTGTGTTTGGAGTGGGTGTGGGCTGCTCTCTGATCCTATATCCTAGCTGGCATTTTGTATTTCCCTGTCACAGTCCCATCGAGTCACTAGAGGGAATGTGACAAGTGAGTTTGAGGGTTTGAATCTAAAGGCAGTCATTTATTTTCTTGAACACTGGGTGCTATATAACCACTTGGTGGGTCAGCGTCCTCAGCTGAATGAGGACATTCAGACACATTCTATAGGCAGACGGAGGCTCGACAGCCCCGGGCATAGGAAGCAATGGGCACTAAACTTACATTACAAAGTCCTGCCACTCCTGAAGGAAGAAAAGCAATGGGAGGAACAGGCCCAGGGACATTCCTGTCTGCACTACCTTTCACTCTAGGATCTTGTGACCCATGTCACGTGTGCACTTCATGGCACTTCCTGAAGGGTACAGAGAAGGACGCAGCCTGAGGTAACCCATGGAATAGCTGGGGACCAGTCTTCCTGGAGCTTCTATTGCTGTGCCCCAGGGAGCCGTCAAAGGTCAATGATTACCCATTTGGGCTTGAGCTCTGCCAAGCCATCAGAGTTACATTAATGGGGAGGCACGGCATCTCCCCTTCCTCATCAAGGTGCTTTCTGGGAAAGCCCTGGGGCCAGAAGGAAGCAGAGCTGGTAGTGTGTGTAACCCTGTGGTTCTGTGTCACCAAGCTGTCCTCCATACATGCCCGGTTCCCAACTTTGGGGCTCTTCTTTTGGCAGCTGGAATGGCCTCCTCCCTGCTACAAGCTGAACCCACATAGGAAGCTTTCCTGGGATGGTAACACTGTCACGGAGCTTTCCCAACCCTTTCCTCCTGTGTCTTCAAAACATTACATACAACCCTGACCTACTCTTGAAATGGGAAAGACAAGCACAGGGGACATCCATGTAGGACTCATGACTATGCCCACTGGCAAACGGCCCACTACAGTCCCAGCGCCCGAGAGACCAGTGGAGCCTACAGCAGGCAGCAGCTGACGCAAATCCACCCATGCCTTTCCTCCCTCTCCGGGTACAATGACCTGGAAAAGGTGAAGGAAATTCCTCTTCTTTTCCTCCTATTTACCTTTCTGTCCTGATCAGAATGAATGGAGAGAAGCTCAGCGGTCTCAGATCTCACTGGGCTGCATTTTTTTTTTTTTTTTTTTTTTTTTTTGCAAATTGGCTTTGTTATGACAAGGATTAAATGAAATATACTCATGTCCTTGACCTACATGTTTATAGCATCTTTACTCCTTACAGCTTAAGAGAGAAAGCAACCCTACATGTCTTTTAGCCCATCAGTAAAAAAGATGTGGCATACCTATAAAGTGGATTATTATTCAGCCCTGGGAGGGAATGGTGGTCCGATGTATATGCTACAACATGAGTGAACCTTGACAGAATTGCACTACACTAAGGAGGCCAGGTATTCTACAATCCTTTTTCCAGAGATGTTTGGAATAGTCAAATCTATACAAAGAAAAGTTAGACAAGTGACTGCCCCACCCAGATATTGAAATGACTGCTAGTAGTTCTTTAGAGGTGGGAAATGATTTTTATATAGATTGTTGTGATAGTTATGTAGCTTTGTAAATGTATTACTATTTTTTTTTTAATTTGCTGAAGTACACTTCTGATGGTGGGATTGTACAATGGAGGCCAGACTCCGGATCTAGTCAGTGGATGACAGGATCTCAGGCCTTCTAGCGTCTGGCCCCTTGGACAAAAGCGGGGCTGGTGTCCTTGCATGATTTCTGGAGAGGATCATTATCAGGAGACAGGCATACTGCTGCTGGGAGAGGGGCACCACCTCTATGCTCAGTAGCCAACTTTTAAAAGAGACTCCTTGGGTGAAGCATGGTGCCTTTAATCCCAGCACTCAGAAGGAAGAGGCCAGTGAATCTCTCTGAGTTCAAGGCCAGCCTGGTCTACTTAGAGAGACCCAGCCTCAAAAGAACCAAACCAACTAAACAAGAAAGAATCCTCACCTGGATTAACACAAATCACAATGACCTGATTGATGACACCTGGTCAAACCTAGGTCCTCCAGTTACAAGAATGTGAGATGGTTGAGTGGGGGTGGGGCTGGGAGTGGGGGCTGGGGGCTGGGGGGTGGGTTGTGGGTGGGGGAGGGTAGGTTGTGGGTGGGTGTGTTAAAGACAGCCTACGGCAATCTGAGCCCTAAACTAACCCAGTCCAGGTGTTGAGCAAGTGCAGGCTCCCCTTCCGGCTCTGGCCTTGAAACACGCTGAGGGGCCCAAGGCAGGCTTGAACTCTGGCTCTGCTGTCCTCTGGGGCGTGAGCAAGCAGCCTGCCTAGGGCTGAGGGAAGTGGGGAGAGAAGACGGTCACTAAGCTGCTGTGCATCCTCTCCCTCCCTCCCCCCCTCCAGCCTGCCGCCAGTGTTGCATGAACTCTGCCTAGGCCTGCAGCAGCAGCCTACTGAGCCCTGGCATGTCCCACCTTGTTAAGGCTCCCTGAGAAGCAGGAAGACATCCGGGAATAGTGAGGAGATTGACAGCTGTGCCCAGCTGGAACTAAATTCCTGGCTCTCTGGCTCCTGAAGAGTAGGATGCCCAAGCTGTGATCAGCACTGAGACTGAAGTGGCGCCCACTGTGTACAAATGCTTCCTGAGTGAATAAGCCAGTGGAAGTCAGAAGACTGGAGCGCCACGGTGCTAGGTCTTGCATGCTGGCACTACTTTGTGCCCAACACTACCCACAGGACCTCAGTGATCTCTCTAACAGAGGAACTGGGGGGGGGGGGAGAAAGCTGTTCTAGTTGCTCAGCTGACTAAAGACTCAGCAAATACCTGGGATAGTATGGAAAGCACATGCTTGGATGCAGTAAGTGCCGAGGTGGACGCGCGGCAGGAAGGAGCATCAGTTCTCCAGGCGTATCCATCGGATGTACTTACACGCATCCCTTCATCTTTTCACACTAAGCTTATCTTTTCTGACATGTGGTGACATGACAGTTGTGGCACAGACATCTCACATGTGTTGAAGTCACACACGAGAGGTGTAAATGTTTCTAAGCATCTGCTTCCATTACCAAAGACATAATCTTCTTCTTCTCCCCCCCCCCCCTTTGAGACAGGGTCTCTCTGTGTAGCCGTGACTGTCCTGGACTCACTTTGTAGACCAGGCTGGCCTCAAACTCACATTGATGCGCCTGCCTCTGCCTCCCCAGTGCTGGGATTAAAGGTGTGCGCCACCATGCCTGCCTGACCTACTCATTTTTAACATATCTGAACTCATCAACGGTTTAAAAGTTTAAGAAAGAACAAAGCTGGCAGTGCCCTGTGCAAAGGAGAGACGAAAGGACATGGAGGTGGAATAGAGACAGCAGGAAGAATCTAAGCAGTTCGAGCATGATAGGGACCAAGCAGAAGGACAAGGAAGGAAAAACTGCTCCTGACTAGCAGGAGAATGCAAAGGAGAGCCCCATGAAGAGACACAGGAAACACCACAGCTAAACGAGCCAGAGACCCACCACCGTATTAATCTGCCAGTATGGCATATTCTTTGGCCTACAACAAATGGTGTGCTGAATGAGTGAATTGTCGAATGAATAAAAACATGGGAAGGAGGTGTGGCTTTGAGAATGGTTGGAAGATTAGATGAAATTGGATACGATAAACTGGATTAAAAGTCGCCCGAGTGTTCCATGAACTTCTCTCGAATCTAGTTTATCCTCAGAGCAGTCTGCGGACCAATCAGGAGAATGGCATCTCAGGCGCTGTTCACGCTAAGCTCAACAAGTACAGCTGCTCCATGGCTCTGGGCAGCAGGGGTGCACGGGTTTGATCCCAGCACTTGGGAGGCAGAAACAGGCAGAACTCTGAGTTCAAGGCCAGCCAGGTCTACAGACTGAGTTTCAGGACAGCCAAGGCTACACGGAGAAACCCTGTTTGGAAAACAAACAAATTAAACCACAACTGCTCTATGGCAAGACATTGTTAGCTGTTGTTACCACCAGTATCTCCTGGGTAGACAGGAGGACACCAGAGACTACAAAGACCAAGTAAATGAACTGGAGGGCATTCAGAGTCAGGAAACTGGGGGCTAACCTACCATAGTGGTCAGGCGCCACTAACAGGCATCCCTCCAAAGATCTGTCACACAGGCCTGAAGGCTGGCCCCCTCATACATGACAAAGGCCTGCCACGTTGGAGGCATGACATTGCTGCAGATGGAAGGAGCAGGCACTTGGCCAGTGACTTCCTATGTGATACCGGAAACTGAGTTTAGCAGGAATTATTCACTCAGGCCTCACAGTGGCACCCTGATGTAGTACACTCAACTCTCTTTTACAAAGGAGGGAGCTGAGGTTGAGTGGGTGGCTGCTGTTGTTTGGGGGGGCTGGGGGCTGGGGGCTGAACCAAGGCCTTACAGCGTGCTAACCACTACTCTGTGACTAAGCTCCAAGTCCGCCCACAACCCTTCTCCCCACCCCCGACTCACTGCCACCTGCCTCCCAGAGAGGTTAAATTGCTCCTAGGAGGCAGAGCTGGAATGGAAACTTAGACCCTGAACTAGTGTCCAAATACAAATCCCCTCAGTATTTGACCAATAAAACAAGTGGATCCTGACACCTACAGTGGAGTCAGGGAAACATCACTGGCCTTTCACATCCTCCCTGCTTCCCTCTCATGCTTTTGGATGCCTTCCCCTTTTCTCTGGAATCCTGCCATGTACAGGGAACCTTGCTGAGACCTGGGATGTAGCCTCCATTGGCAAGGCTGGTGGTATTTGGGGAGGTGGAGCCAACTGGACAGATAACAAAACGACCCAAATAAAGATGGTCATGATAGCTTATGAGAAGGACTAAGGAACACATGGTAACTAGAAGTGGCCCTGAGATGAGCAGCGAGTGAGCGAGAGTGGCATTCGTCTGTGTGCCTTTCCTCCAGGAAAGGAGCTGGTGGGAGATCTCAAGTCATATTCATAACGCTGTGAGAAGTTCTGTATGCCTCTTGTTCTTTCTCTCCTCCTCCTCCTCCTCCTTATCCCATCATCATCATCACCATCACCACCACCATCATCATCATCATCATCATCATCATCATCATCACTATGACCACCACCACCATCCTGCCCCCTGTGATCCTCTAGAGCCTAGTTCTGGAAAACAGGATTGGCTTTAATGGGGTATCAGGAAGGATCCCCAGCCCTAAGGACTATTTTGTTAAATTTCCTTCTGACAAGAGAAAGAGAGTAAGGGATCTGCCTCAGAGAAAGGTCCACTCTAAATGGAAGTGGACAGGCTCAAGTGTATCTTCTGCTCTTACAGAAGGCCTAAGTCCCATCCTCATCTACATCAGGTGCCTCACAACAACCTGAATGCCAGGGTATCCAACACCCCTTCTACCCTTCAAAGACACACAACAACCTGAATGCCAGGGTATCCAACACCCCTTCTACCCTTCAAAGACACACAACAACCTGACACACAACAACCTGAATGCCAGGGTATCCAACACCCCTTCTACCCTTCAAAGACACACAACAACCTGACACACAACAACCTGAATGCCAGGGTATCCAACATCCCTCTACCCTTCAAAGACACACAACAACCTGACACACAACAACCTGAATGCCAGGGTATCCAACACCCCTTCTACCCTTCAAAGACACACAAATACATGCAGCACACAAACACATACATGCACATAAACTTGAAAAATAAAGATAAATTCTGTTTGTTTGTTTGCTTGTTTGTTTTTCAAGACAGGTTTTCTCTGTGTAGCCTTGACTGTCCTGGACTTGCTTTGTAGACCAGGCTCTCCTTGAACTCACAAAGATACACCTGCTTCTGCCACCCGAGTGGTGGGATTAAAAGCGTGCGCCACCACCACCTGGCTTAAAGATACATTCTTAAAATAACATTTGAAAATCAACAGGGTTCTCATTAGGCCAGTGGTTTTACCTTAGTGTGCTTAATCCTTTAAGTGTATAGTCAGTGAGTCATGCCTTTAGTCCCAGCACTTGGGAGCTGGAGATAGACACAGGTGGATCTTTGTGAGTTCAAGACTAGCCTGGTCTACATGAGAGAGTTCCAGGACATCCAGGGCTACTTAGAGAGAGACACACACCCCTGCTCCAATCTCATGAGAAAGGGAGGGAATGAGCAGAGGATGTAGTGTCTCATCCACCTTTGTGTCTCTCACAGGGCCGCATCCCCACCTCTGGGAATGCACAGGAACTGCTGTGGGCCCTGTCTGGTATCTAGAATCTGTTAAGCACCATCTGCCCCTTTGAACTACTCTGTTTTTTCAAAACCAGTTAAAGTTGCTCTTCTGATAACCCCGTTTGCATCTTTTTAGAAGAAAGCTCATCGTTCTGTGAGAGATTTGCATCTTTTTAGAAGAAAGCTCATCGTTCTGTGAGAGATGTCCAAAACTCTATTTTAGGATAGTTTGAGCAAATATCTAGATCCCGTTCAACTGACGATCTGGAGTAGAGAATGGCTGTTGGGCCCTACGGCATTCAGATTCCCCAACCAGCTCTTTCCTGAAGGGGACAGATGCAGGCAGGAGGAGCTGGAATACCATTGAATGTGTCTAGATATGGGGAGGCAAGATTAGCAAAGGTTTCCATTATGTTGGTTTACGAGAATACTCTTGAGGAGGAGGCATCCTTATTTAAAGCAGTGATGATTTCTGGATTAGTTTTACAACTAGAGAGTAAATGTGGATCTTTTCTTAAAATAGTGAGAGCTCATACAAAGGTAGCTTAGACCATTGGCTAGTCATTCACAAGAGCAGTCCCATTGTAAATAACTCTGGAATCTATCCTACCTTACCAGCTGTGCTTCCCACCCGTCGAGCTTCTTGTTTGGCTATGTGGGCCCTCATTCTCTAAAAAGGGATTTTCCTCCTTAGGAGTAGGGATGAATTCTGTTTTAATAATAAAGGATCCATCTGAGAGGCGAATGGAAGGGAATTGAAGAGGAGATTGCATCAAAGAAAGCAAAAAAAAAAAAAAAAAAAAAAAGAAAGAAAGAAAGAAAGAAAGAAAAGAAAAAGAAAGAGCAAACTATGGGGGCCCTTGGCAGTGCTCCTGGCTGATGGCAATCTGCAGTAGTGGGTGCTGCTCACTCCGGAGTTATTTTGGCAAGAACCAAGGCCGCAAATCTTGTTGAAAGTTGAGGCACACTCTCCCCAAATCCAGAAATGATTTAGTCAGCAAAGACCAGAACCCAGCCACCGATCACCCTGACAGGCAATGATCACGCTTTGTCTTTTTGTGTCTATAGGAAAGGTGTGATCTCCTCTCCCAGGTATGCCTCAAATTTCCTTCCTTTAAATACCAGGAATGATCTAGAAGAAACCCAGAAAGAGGCTTATATTTTGGCACCGTATATCATAGGGAAACTTTAAGTTCCCTTTAGAACCCAGTAAAATATATTGAGTAATATTACGTTTTAAAAAAAAATGACTCAAAACCAGGAAAAAACCTACACCATGAAGATCTAGTATTAAGTTACAGAAAACACACTGACTTTATCAGCTGGCAAAATAGCCAGAAGACATTGAACAGATACAGCATAGCCACCACCTTCTGACAAAAGACACCAGAGTTAGATTAGCAGGGAGACAGAGATACCTATGGGCATGCCATGTTGTAGAAAGAAAAAAAAACAGAAAAGGCCCTGTAGCCAGGTACAGAAGTGCGCTTACAGAGAGAAGCTGTGGGCAAAAGGGGTCCTATGGTCTCTACCCAAGAGGGGGAGTCCAGGCCTTTCCACAAGAAGATAGGGAAAATCCAACGTAACCAGGCAGAAACTCCAAGGGATGTCCCAGGAATCTCTCATTCTGTTCCCTTTGGCTCCACACTGTTATAGCAGATGGATTTGAAAAGAGACACTAGTGTAGTTGTGGAGAACAGACTTTATTTCAGGTGTTGGTGGAGTTTAATCAAGTGAGGCATCCCCAAGAAAGTGACTGAAGGGGCCACTGCTCACATTTACACTAGAAAGTAGCCTTTATATGCCTTCCTTGAGGATCTTGGGCAGCTTCCTGTGGGGAGGGTTTTTCTAGGTGATTGACAGAAAAGGGACAAAAGTACCTAACGTTTTTTTGTTGTTGTTGTTGTTGGGTTTTTTTGTTTGTTTGTTTTTGTTTTGTTTTTCTGAGGGAAGACTGGAATGTTACACCAGAACATTAGGTAGAGGTTAGAGCTCAGATTCCATTCTCTGAACCAGCAGTCAGTTCTGGTGGTAGGCTTCATCAAATCCTCGAAGCTCCAGCTTTTCATATGGTAGTTTAAATCTTGTGATGCTTCTATTTCTAGTGTTACCAGGGAAACAGAGGTGGGTGAGTCCATCCTCAGTGTCTTCCAAGTCCGCCGGTGCTAGGTGCCTAACATTGGCAGCCCTCATGCCTGACACCCTATCTGTGTTTCCAATGAGATAGAAAGCTTTGCACAGCAGGACTGCCTTCACGCTTTAAACGGGTCAGTAGGGCGTGGCTTCCCGTGGGTCTTCTAGCATGATCCTATGACAAGGGCTGTGCCTTATCTCTGAAAACAATTCAAACTCTATACTCCGTGCATAACTGTGGGTACCTCTACCCCCTAATAACATCAGAAGAGAAGGTTGACTGTGCCGATAAACATGAGACCGGGTCCTCTAATCTCCCTGAATATCTCATCATTGGACTCGACTCCATGGGTCCAAATTCTATGCACATTTTTTCCATGAGACACTAATAACAGTCTCTCACATTTGCCAAGTTCACTCTTCAAGGACAAATGGCTGATTTGGAAAGAGCCAGAAGGCTCCCAAGAATTTAATCAAGGGCAACGAACCATGAGCCTCCCTTAGGGGCAGTCACCTGAGAGAGCTTTGCTTGCTCTAATTCTGCAGAAAAACACCATTCTAAGCTGGTGCTTTCAAACAGCGTTTGGTGCATATGTAAATCATCTCCCTGGGGATGGGGGTGGGGGTATACTGATATACACCGGTAAACACAATTCCTGACTTTGAGCCAAAAACACAGTGTTGGTGCTAGTAGAGACGAAGAGGACACACTTGGAAAATTCTAGGTGGAAAGTACTTTATCCTAGCGAACTGAATAAGAAGCTTCTCTCAGAAACAAACGTGGTCCCCATGAATCTAATCGGTCCGCAAGGTTTACATGCAGAAGCCAGGACAGAGCACACAGCCACTTTCTGGGGCACTGACGCAAGAAGACCTTACTGATTGAAGACTTGACTGGGAGAGTTCAGACTCTGCCTTTCTTGGGGCCTGTGAGCAAGTTTCTACCATATCGTGAACTTTGACCTCTTCGTTCACGCAATGGATAGGCTGGGCTCAAAGCTTTAAGGCAGTGTTTTTGAGCTGCTTGTCACCTGATGCAGCTAGGGCACTCACAGGAGTTTTACGGTACAGTTAAGTGAGGTACAGTGTTTTGGGGTTGTCAGTACTTCTGAGGGTACCTGTCATCCGCATCATCCTTGGGATCTTGCTGCTGTTTCTAAGAGCTACAGGATTTTTCAGTTACTTGTTCCTGTGTATATGTGTGTCTGTGGGTAGGTCTGTCTACAGGAGGCTAGGTGCCCCCTGGAGGCCAGAGGAAGCAAAATCTCCCCAGGGACTGGATGTACTCACAGGTGTGAACCACTCAGTTGGATGCTGGGAACCAAACAGAACCTCTACAAAAGCAGCCCGTGCTCTAACCGCTGGGCTATCCCTCCACCTCATTACCTCATTGCTGTTGCTATTTCCTCACAAAGCTTCCGGAGCTCTGTGAATCGGCCTTGCTCCCCTTCCCTTCTGCTGGGACTTCCTAACAAGGCAATGGGAAGGCGGGGACACCGCCTCAGGCTCTTCCAAGCTGAAGCATGGAATGAATGCAAGCCAAGACTCCTAAATGACCTAAGTCAACTTTCGATTACTGTTGACTTTTCTAAGAGTCTTCCACGCTGATTGCTTCTTCTACTTTTTCTTTCCCTTTGAAGATTTTGCTTGTTCATATTCAGTTTTGTTTTTGCAGCGTCCACACCCTGCTTTTCCACTTTCAAAGTCCATTACCCAGAAGCCCATTTTCCACCCTTTCAGTGCAGAGCTAATCTTCATGAATCATACATGTTCCAGGAGACAGAGACCAGGAGGCCTCTCTTTCCTCCTTCCTGGCTCTGGCCTGTGTTCCCGCAGTCTGTACAGCCTTTTCTCAACCCATCAGGTAGGGATGATCTTGTTTGAAAAGACAGGTCCAGGCCTTGATGTGAGGGTTGAGTAAAAGCAGCAAAGTAAGTACTACCCACCTTCCTTTTAAGGCCTGGGTTTGCCTGTTGTTAGATATCACAGATGCTAACATTCAGGACCATAAGGGTCAGTTTGGAGGGGCCAAGCCTCTGAGTTAGCTGGCTTTACAGTGGCTGCCTAAAGTAGGTCCGGAACTAGAGCCAAGATCACTGAATTTCCAGACATTCTGTACTGTGGGGCCTTACCAGGCATTTCAAAGCCTATGGCCCCACCTGAAGATGGAGGGGGTAAAGTATGAATGGGGGGGGCTCCTGGGGTCCCAGCTTGGAACATGTCAGGGTTTGGCCCCATGCTTCCCAAACAAGGAACTCTGAGGGACATCATGGGTCTCAAATGTTGATCTCTGTGGCTCCAAAGGTTCGTGAGGATCTGAGGTAGCAGGCTCAACAGTCTTGTCCCCATACACAGCGGATCATAAAACACCACTTAGCTTTGTGCAGCCAAGCAGGAAAACCTCAGGAACCATTGTCTCCCCACTGCTGAGGAGACCTAAGCAGCATCATTCCTGGGAGGAATGGTCTCCTGGACCACTTGCTGGGGCTGCAGCAGGTGTGGTAACAGAAGAGCCTCTCCCACTCAGCAATCGTGCTGTGGCTCCTGGCAGTGACTCAGCCTTCGAGTGCCACACTGAGTCATTCCTGTGTCCTACGGGGCCACTGAGGGTTCAGTACCCAGAAGCCAAACTGATCCTAGATCCAACATGGAAGGCCTAAGATCCTCATGGAAGGTCCAAGCACCCAGGAGAAAAGGGACCGGCTGCATCTTCTTCCCAGACAACCTTGCTTTTCAGAGATGTAAAATAGACAAGAGGCCTCTGCAAGGCAGAAACAATGCTGCCCGACTTGTCTCAGGCTCCATCTCTCTGAAGCTGTAGCCCACATGGCATAAAAGAGTAAGTGGAAGGAAAATGCTGGTTGCCATTCAAAGCCTGCTCGTTCATCAGGTGAATTTTGGGGACCTTGCCAGGTCTCCGACTTCACGGCATTCTTCCCTATAGAGCCAATCAGCAGCAAGATCTTAGGGACCTCCTACCTCTTTCCCAGCCCACCTTGCACTCCAGGCCTCCTTTCCACAAAGAGACTAAGCTCTTACCCTCATCACCTGGTGTGAGGAGGCCTTCTTTTGTCCCATGTACCCTGTGGCTTCTCTTGTACTCTCACCCCTCCAACCCCAGTGCACCGGCTTAATAGACCCCACGTGTGTCATGCCTATATTCCTTTGTGAGAGCTATTTCCTTATTCTGGAATGTGCTTTCTCTTGTCACCATCAGGCACCATCATTTCTATCTAAGGCCTTAGGATTGAGCTCTTTTGAAGGCTTCTATTGACAGAGCACAGTGTTCTGTACTTGCGGTCAGCCATGATTCTGTAACTACCCTGCTGTGCAGAAGCCTCAGACCACCATGGAATTTCTGACATACACACACACACACACACACACACACACACACACAGAGAGAGAAACACAGACACACAGACACACAGACAAGTAACCTAGACTATAAGTGCCAGGTCACCACAGAAATGCTGCCAATTACAACCATTTACCTGGCCATACAGTATTGTCCCAGGACCTAACATAGTTCCTAGAACATTCTAAGTTTGCTTACTGTATGCTTGTGCAAACACATATTTAAAAGACAGAATGCATAGTATTAATATTAATGAGTATAAGAGTGAAGAAAAGATGAGTGTCATCGAAAGCGTGTTTGACTACAAAGGAAGAGAAGTCAAATGTATTTTAAGTGAGGATCAAAGTGCTGGGATATAAAAATCATCCCAGAGAAAGTTCTGGAAGAGGTTGGGAAGCCATCTGTCCATAAAAACTCTAGAGCAGAAAAGAGGCAAAACATGTGAGTCACAGCTGGATCTTCGGGAAATCACCAAGCTGTGAAAAGATCCAAGATAGATTTGTAACCTAGTACCAAAACCACCTGGCAGAGGGAAGGAAAGGGTCATGCATGGGGGATTGTGATCGGCTCTGCAGAGCACGGCATGTGTGGCCGTCATGAGCATCTTGCACTATGATTGCTTTTAAGAATCAGTCAAAGCAAGCCAAAGCCACCAACAGCATCAATGGTCCAAGACTGTCATGAGCAATTTGTGCTCTATGCTCCTTTACAAGTTCAGTCTTCAGCCTGAAAGGACTGGATCACTTCCTGCTGTAGAAGGAAATCCATCTCCAGGAATTGAGTGTCAAAGAAAAGAAAATGGGGGGAAAATTTGGAATGACTAATATCTTTCCAGATAATCCTATCCCACTGTGACTTGAAGAGCTACAGTTGATTGACTGTGTGGGAACACATGCACACAAAATAGCACATAGGATAAAGCAAACTCAGCAGGGAGCCAATGAGAAACCCCAAAAACCTGGGTACTGGGCCCCTCCTCTAGCAGAGGAGTGTCTGGGGAGCCCTTGTGTGCCCTCACTTCCTTGCACACTCCTGTGTTCTGCTCTAAGCGCTGTAGGTTGCTCTTTTCCTAAATGTTGATTGCAAAATGGCGACCTTCTTTTGAGTAGTTATGAACAGAATCCATGAGACACAGCTGTCTGGAGAAGGAGCTCCACGTCTGGCAGGGTGTAGACTACCAGTTGGCATCACTACCACCCAGGACATTTGTCACAACAATATTTAGGGAGCTGAGCAAATAATGAGACATCTAAATGCCTGCACTTAAAAACACAATTTCACACAGTGCTATGGAGGAAAATGAAGTGCTTGCCTAAGACAAAAAATGTCATACAACTTGTAACATGCTTTTGCTACACTAGACTTCAAGGCAGAGAAGCTCTGAGGGGAGTCCCCCTATTAGGCAAGGATGCCCCAGACGCAGAAGTCCTGCTGCTCAAGAGTGACATAATCAGCTGCAAACAGCCTTCCAGCCTCAGAGCTGTGAAGTGGCCAAGGGAAGGCAGAGCATGTAATCCCACTACTAAGCCACCTGCAACCAACAGATCAAAGACACCAAGCAATTTAAAACCACACTCTTATTATCCCAGGGCAGGGAGGGGCAAGTCTGTCTAGATTACAGACAGGTAGGGGGGAGAAGAGGGTAAGCTTTCATGAGAATGAACTACTTTTTCTACAAAGAGGCCATGAGATGCTTCTCCTCTTACCTCATGGATTGCTGGGGTAAATGTGGAGACAAACACTCATTTTCTCCGTCCCCAAGAGAGCAGCCAGGTGGTTGATGTGAGCAAGTCCCTTGCACCCTTGAGTCGAGAGTTTAGATGGTCCAGCTGAAGGTGCTCAGTGCCTTGGTTTTTATGTCTGTGGGTCAGCTTAGACTGGCTCCTGACTCATCTATATGCAGCAGTTCTCAAAGAACATGGTTTACTTTATAACCGGATCCAACAAGAGTAGGCGTGGCATTAAATGAGTGAGATACACCAAAGGTGTTGAGCTGCCAACATAATTAAGAGAGACTGGTTTACAGAGGCAGGGCTTGGAACCAAAAGGAAGGCCTTCTTCTGTGACAGTATCTGCATCACATAAGCGAGTACAGAAGGGCCGGGATGCTCCAAAGTGCGCATCCAGAGTCCTCAATGAGCCCCTCCAAACTGTCACCTGCCTGGTGACTCACTCAGCTATCCTAGAAGGGCAGGCTAGCCTGAGCTTCCGTATTGGTATTGATAGCACAGACTCTTGAGGAAGCAGGCAGGGTTGAAATCCTGACCCACCAACCTCTACCTGAGGCAAGTTACCTAGCGTTTTGCCTGCTCTCAGTGGGCTGGACTCTGAAGTGAGAGGGATAACGTGGCTCTGTGAGAAGTGTACTGGCACACGGGTTTCCCTCACTCTATCGTCATCTCTACATCAGACCCGAGATCCCTTTTAAGTTGTTGTTCTAGCCGCCCCTTTAGGATTCAATGTCCTCTCTGAACACTTATGTCACCACTAGTCACCATCACAAACATGGGGACGCTGTCACTGTGCAGGGGAAGCAGTGGCCATCTAAGTGTGGTTTCACTCCCTGATAACACGGAGATTCCAGCCTCAGCTTGGGAGTGGAAGCAAGAGGAGGCAGAAACAGTCCAAGAAACACCTCAGCTTGGAGATGCTGTGTCAATGGCTCTGACACCGTAGCTACTGTAGAGCCATTTCTTCCACATTGAAACTTTCCACCAAAAAGGAGAATGGAAGCTCACAAAACCCACAGGAAAACTGCAAGTCTCAGAACTTTGTAGACAAAAATAACTGTGAGTAGAGAGGACGCAGTCAGTGATACAGCTCTCATGAGCTGTCAATCATGCTAATGTGGATTTTCTGGTAACACAACTACCTGAGTCACCCACACTTCTTTAAGTAAGCTTCATCTAGCCTTCCGTCAGTAACCCCAATACCTCCATTGGTTCATCAAGTTAGACTTGAGTAAAATAATTTCTTTGATCTGTCACCAGTGTCCTTTCAGGGTTGAACAGACTTTTGTTCATATCTCCCCAAGAGAAATCATTCAGAAACTTTCTTCTACATGAGATCTGACACACAGCAATGTTTGCAACAAGGATGGAATGGAAACCAATGCAGAATCACATGGGTGAAAGACACTAGGTTCCAAACACTTACATGAACAGCTGTGAGTTGTAGAAAGGGAGAAAGAATGTAGGAGATTGCTGTGGTCTCCCATGCTGGAATGAAAGTGACAACGTGATCATGGAGCCTGGAGGAGGTGGTTACGTCATGAGGGCAAAGCCCTCAAGGATAGTATCCTGACCTTCGTTGAAGGGCTTGATGACGTGGGTACATTCTCCTCTGTGTGAGGACACAGCATCCATCTACTTCCTCCTTTTCTGTCTCCTCCAATATGAAGATCCAGTGTTGAAGATGCTGACTTGAACAGGTAGACCAGGGACTCATAAGTCACAAAAGCTACCATTGCTCCAATCATGGGATTTCCAGCTATTCTCCATTTCTAGAAATGCAGAAATAAATGTCTGGTGTTTGGGAATTACCCAATCTCATGTGTTTTGTTATAGAAATCCAAGCTGACCAAGATACAGTAAAACCACCTTCGTCAGCATTTCCCATGTCAAGTGTGACCGGAGACTTTTCCCAGGAAGCAGTCATATGGCACAGGGGGAAACCAGAGCAGAAACTCAAAGCTCTCCCTGAGTGTAAACTTTGCTTCCATACAAGATTTCCCATGGACTCTCTAGTTCCCAGCCATGTGGCCCTGCCCAACTTTCATTCCTTCTCCTTGCTCCGTCCCTCATTGTGTGCCTCCCCTCTTAACTTTTAGATCTCCCCAATCCCAACCAAGGAAATAGCCCCAAAGCTCAGGATGACCCCAACCCAACTCCAAGCCAACTAACCTCCTCAAGTCTGGGTATAGAGTCCCCTGAGGACAACTCCTGAAGACCTCCAAACACAAAGAGAGCCATGTTCAAGCCCGTGCCCTTGATACAGTGCAGCAGGATGCTCAAGAGAAACCCTTCGTGGCCATGTAGCTCTTCTTCAGTTTCCACAGTGGTCGAGAATACTTCCGCCAACATGTCTTTCCCCTTCACCTTCATCCAGCTGGCCCCGAATCAGTCTTTGGTAACTTGTGGTTTCCTCTTGCTTTTCTCTCACCTGGGCATATCCCCTAATAAACCCATCACAACATTAATCACATCTTATGGTCTCTTTCTTGGAGGATTTGGAGAGGTACACTGGGTTGTTCAGACAAGACAGGAACCATCACAGAGCTTGGCCAGAGAGTCATTGCTCCCCCAACCCCCAACCCCGAGAATATCTTTGGGAAGAAGCTCTCATGAACCATCATCTCGAGCAGGGCCCTCATGAGCTCGCATTCTGCCTGCCTGCCCCTGTGAACTGCGGGTTTGCCTTTTCATCCTCCTGGACACCTAGCAGATGACTGTAGCAAGGCAAACATGTATACAAACACACAGAGCTCAAAGATAAACAGTGCTTATCAGACATGAAGAATAAGCCCCAAATGAGGGAAATCAATGTTGTCTTAGCTGTCCCATTTATTTGAGAGGCAGGGGCCTCTTGCACAACAGCACCAGATTGTCTCATTATTATGCTGACCAGGTAGTGACCTTAACTTTGTCCACCGCCCTCTTGTCCCCTACCTTCAAAACAGGGCCCCTTTGCACCTGCAGGGAATGGAAAAGAAACCCGTTGCTAAGCAACAGAGGAGGGCAGGGCTGATGCATTCTCCCAATTCCACAAATCTTGGTGCTAATGAGTAAATGAAGCTGAGTGGCCTGATAGATGCCGTGCCTTCTGTGGAGCCCATGTGACTGGTCTGTCCATCCTCCCTCCTCCCACTGTCTGCTCCTCCAGCTCCTGTCACCACTGTCTGCTGTTTTTACTTCTTCCTGCAGCCTAGGTCACCATTCCATAGTACTTGGAGGCAGAGTTAGGAGGGCAGCATGTCCATCTCCTGTCCTACACGTCTAATCATGCTGGCTTTGCTGACATCGAGGGGCGTCTCATGCATTACTTCACCCTAGCATCCGAATGCAGTCAAAGTTAGTAAATTTAGACTATTTTTTTAAATATTGTCCCACTGCCACTAAATAATAACTCAACCGAAGTCGTTTGGAGAAGCCAAAAGCCTTTAGAGGAGTCTATGTGATTTAGGAAAAGACGGAAGATCTACTCCTACAAGTAAGGGGAATAATGACAGATTTCCAGGGCCAAGACCTTTGGGAACAGGCAAGGGAAGCAGAGAGGACTTTGCAAACCTGAGCCAAACACTGGGCTGGAGGAGTAGGAGGGGCATGGAAGACAAAGCAAGGTGCAGCTGCCAATCCCAGCAAGGTTGTCAAGGTGACTTCCACCTGCTCCAAAACAGGAAGGGAGACCTCACTGGACTGTTGAAGGACTCTGCACACAGCTTCACAGCTCCTGGTTTGGGGACCCTTGACTTTTACTGATATATAAACAGAGATACTTGCTTCTGGATACATTCAGTTTGCAAATTAGCTGAGATTAAAATGCAGGCCTATCAGTGATGAGCAAGCACTCCCAGTGGCTATTTCATGGAGGGAATTATCTACAGAGTAGACAAAATGTCCCCCTCACTGGCTGAGGCATGGAGTTTGGAGCCTTTGTTCCTCTTCTGATCTAATTCATTAAAAATCGCCTGTGGCTATATAGACTTTATGGATCCATAAATATTCAATGCAGAACTCATCCTCTGAGTAATCAGGGAAGAAATTTGGAAGAATCTTTGTCTTTTTTTCTTTCTTTCTTTTGTTGTTTGTTTGTTTTGAGACAGGGTTTTTCTGTGTAGCCTTGGCTCTTTGTAGACCAGGCTAGCCTCGAACTCACAGAGATCCACTTGACTCTGCCTCCCCAAGTGATGGGATTACAGGTGTGCGATTACAGCTCTGGAAGAATCTTAAAATGAAAATATAATAGACTAAATGAGTGCTGTTGTTTCAAAGACACATGGAGAAAAGAAGCCCAAAGGTAGACAGCTACAAGGAGTCAGAAAAGAGAGAACAGTAGTCAAGAGATTTTTGCGAATTTTAAGAAGCTGGAAACAAGGAGGCAGGTGTGGTGGTGCACACCTTTAATCCAGCACTTGGGAGGCAGAAGCAGGTGACGAAGCTGTGAGTTAGAGGCCAGCCTGGTCTACAAAGTGACTCCAGACCAGCCAAGGCCACACAGAGAAACCCTGTCTTGAAAAACCAAAGAAGAAGAAGAAGAAGAAGAAGAAGAAGAAGAAGAAGAAGAAGAAGAAGAAGAAGAAGAAGAAGAAGAAGAAACTGGAAACAAGCAAAGAGAACAGAGCTCCTAAAGCTAAGCTCAGAACTGTTTGTAAACATCTTCAGAGAATAAGCTACAAGCTCTCCAAGCCCAAACCAGAGGATCTAAATACACCAGGGACTTCTAAACAGGGCTGACATTTGGGGCTAAAAACAGTAATATTGGTTGAAAGTCCTTATAGAGGCTGGGCATGTTGGCATACACCTTTAACGCCAACACTCAGGAAGTAGAGAGAGATGGATCTTTGTGAGTTCAAGGCCAGCCTGAACTACACAGCAAGTTCCAAGAGAGACACAGCTACTTAGACCTTGCCTTAAAGGAAAAGAAGTGCTTAGGAAACAGGTTTCCCAGGCCAGGATTTGAGGTTTACTCTAGAGAGAACTAGAAAGGGCGTAAACTTAGCTTCTTGAGTTACAGCTTATACTCTACAGTGCAATGGAGATGCTCTGTACAAATCTGAACTGTCTAAAAAGGAGGCCCACACCTCCTTTCCCTACTCTGGGCTCAAGTGCTGAACCCTGGCCATTAGAAGAAGGCCTAATAAGCAAACTCTGGGTTAGGAGGAGACGTTGTCTCTGTATTGACACCTTGAGCTCCCTGCACCTGGCAGAATCAAATGCAGGCCCTTCCTCACTATTTCACTCAATGCCAGGCAGCCAAGGTCATCAGACATCTGAGGAAAGGCTCAAACATGAAAGAGACACTGACAAAACCCAAAATAAACAGAGACAAAGGGAAGGGCAAAATAAATTGAGATGGCATTGTAGATAAGAACAAGCAGAGGAAGCAGAGGAAACGGGAGGATGCACCTGGAAATATAAATTCTTAGAGCAGGAAAAAGATGTGAAACATAGCTAAGAAAGCTCAGGATGGAAAAAGACACCAAAAGAATAGGTTTGAGGCAGGAGATTTAGGGTCTGCGTGACGATAAAATGTGCTGGCCATGACACTGTAAATGGCCACCTGCAGATACACACAATAAAGTCCATCACAGCCTCTGCTCCAAGACCATGGCCCCACGGGCTGTTCTCAACAATTGTCTGAAGCAGGGGCAGGCATGAGGGTAAGCCAGGCATTAGGAGGGTGGAAACTCAAACAAGGGAATTTAGGTCAGAGATGAAAGACCATATGTGGTATTCTCTCTGGCTTTTCTTCCCTCTCTCCTTCACAGAGGATGTGAAGATAGCCACCCCAACCTCTAGGCTTTCCATATTTCTCCCCATAGCCTCTTATAGGCATAGCCCTTAACAAAATCTTCCTGTTATCCATTTGTTGTTGTTGTTGTTTGTTTGTTTGTTTGTTTGGATTTTTAGAATCTCGCTATGCAGACTTGAGCTCACAGAGACTCACCAGCCTCTGTCTTCCAAATGTTGAGATTAAAGTTATGATCACCATAACACCCACTTCATATGAACCCAGACAGTACCTAGAACTTATAGAAAGAAAACAACAGGAAAAATGTGAAACTCTCATGGTTTCTTGACAGGCTTACAGTCCAACACATGAGTTTCTTTATGTGTAGTAGGACTTAAATCCATCAGAAAGCAGTATATTACCCCATAACAGTTGTACCACTATTGTTCAGGTAGGCATCTTGCCTGGGAGATTGCTAACGTAGACAGGTTCTTTCATCTTTGAGGTTTGATTTTCTTATAGCTTGTGTCAGGCTAGGGGAATATGTTTGCTATAAAGAACTGAAGAACCCATTGAGGTGAAAAGAAGTAAAGAACATCATCTCTGTTTCACAGATGAAAGGTTCTAAGAAAGCCGTACATGAGAAATGAAACACACACACACACACACACACACACACACACACACACACACACACAGAAGGTAGACTTGAATGGAGGATTTTCATGTTTTCTTGATTTTGTCCAAAGCTTGTTGAAAGCTTCACTAAATAAAAAGACCATCCTAAACATTGTTTTTAAATTACCAGTGTTATTAGTATTATCAGTATTCCCCGCTAGCAATCAATTAAGACACAGACACTTTTTATATTTTAAAATAGCCTTAGTTAACCTGGGGCACGGCAGACATTAGTCCTCTAAACTACTTCCCATAATGGGGGAGGTACGTGATACCTGCCCCAATACTATGCCATCTGTTTCTACCAATTTCTATCAAGCTACCTCCCATCCATAATCCCAAATACTTGTTAATGTTCTTCATCTGGGCTGGATTCTCCATCCCCGCCAGCCATGTGCTTCTCCATCTAATACTTGGCAGCCTTCTTCTCTTCTCCTCCTCAGAGTCTCCCTCTGGTCTCTCTTCTGATCTTTCTTCTTCCTAGGATTCCCTCTCTCTCCTTCTCGGGACCCTTAGCCACACCTATGTCATCTGCCCTGCCCAGGTGGGGTGGCTTTTTATTAATTAGCACCAAAATACATCAGACCATCCCCCAAAATCTAACTACTTTGAGGATCACAAAATGTTGTAAAATATGACCCTTGCCCTTCTAGAACGCAACATTTTTTAGAAGCTAAGACAAAGATGAGCACAGAAAAGCATCAATGCCCAGGAAGTGTTAGGGATGTACTGAAGAGGAGGTGACCTTCATTCCCATTGTATTAAACTGTGTCTCTATATATTCGATTGTTAATTGCTGAATAGGCAGTGACCTAAATGCTAACAGATTCTAGCATTGTCATTGCTAGTGAGGATTCTCCTGTCTCAATGTTGTGTAAAAATTGTTCTCCAGTTATCTCTGATGGTTAATAAAGATGCTGAACAGCTAATCCTCCAACACAAGATGACAGCCTCCTCAACCGCCACCCACCACCTAAGAAAATGGTTTTCAGAAGTTGCTAGCTAGTGTCTTGCCTAAACTCATGGTGGCACATGGCTTTAATTCCAGCACTGGGGAGGCAGAGGCAGGCAGATATGTATGAGTTCAAAGCCAGCCTGGTATACAGAGTGATTCCAGGACAGCCAAGGCTACACACAGAAACCCTGTCTTGAAAAAACCAAACCAAACAAAACAAAACAAAACAAAAAAAAAAACAAAAAAAAAGAAAGAAAGAAAGAAAAAGAAAACACAATCAAAGCACATGACTTGCAATTTCTTATTTTCCTGTCACCCTGGCCTGAGTGATGATACTATAGCCACCAAGGCCATTGTTCCTTCCATGAGGGCTGTCATGGCACGCATGGAGAGTTAGTTCACAGGCAATTCCACTGGCCTGCTTCTAGGTTGCCTAGGTTGCCAGGCAAACTCCAAGCGTGGGCTGGATAAAAAGGACCTGCTAGTCTCACTTTCTTTACTCTCTTGCTCTCTCTCCCAGTCTCTCCTGGTTTCTTTCCCTCTGTCTGCCTGTCTCTCTCTGCTTCTCTCTGCCATTGGTGCCATACCATTTTCTCTCCTCTTCCCCCTTTCTCTTCCCTCAAATAAATCTCCTTTTATTCAACCTGTTTAATGGCATGCAAATAGATAGATAGATAGATAGATAGATAGATAGATAGATAGATATAGATACACACATGCATACATACATATATTATAACATTGGTCTGAGATATAACTTTTTACTATTCCTTTAGCTAAAGAACAGTGACTGCTCCCAGCTCTCTCACCTGTGTTTCATGGCAAATTATTAGATAGGAAGAAAGATGCAAGACTTACATAGGGCCTAAGGATACAGACGCTTAAGCTATGAGGACCCAAGAAGTATTTTAGCGTCTAAGAAGGTGTTTTAAGGTCAACAAATGCAAGTGAAAGCCTCCGTGGTTATAAGAAGGTGATGCTTTAGATTCCTTCCTGTTGCTATGCTACTGTGATATGAAGACTGTTCAGATCTTTGACATTAATCAGTAGAGCTTTGATTATTAATCTAACTCTGGTTAAAACAGACAAACAAACAGCCCCCTATATGATCTACTATCATAGTTCCAAGCGCAAGATTTTAAATTTCCTTTGGTTTGCCTTTTAAGCATAGACTTAGAAACCGTTGCTCACTGTGCTGGACTTGCATACATCCAGTCTTCTGAACAGAGGGAAGAGGCCCCTCTTCCATGATGTGTACTCATGCTGAACATCATGGTCAAGTGAGCTTTCTCCCCTTCTACTTCATGGAAGGCTTCTGTCTTCCCTGAGCTCACCTTAAAGAGTGGCCATGATGTGTCTACTGCCTTTTTCTACACTGTGTATTTCACTGCAGATTACAATGGTAATGCTAACATGTTTAAAACTTATCTTCTTTGTAAATGTAAAAGGATTCTTTTATGCTCCAAGAAATCCACCCAAATCCTCCTCTCAGGTCAAAGAGTCTCCAGGTAAGTACTGCCAACCAGCATCCTACATTTCCCACTTGTTTCCTACTTCAGAGGATGAGGTTCCTCCCCTTATCCCTAGTTTTGGGACTCGCCTCCCCCCAACTTCCAAAATCATGGGCTCAAATTTTTCAAATGTCCAACCTAACAAAAGAATTTTCTCCCTAACCTACTTAACTTTCTCTTCCGCCCATATATATGTTTCGGTAGCCTGTCAGGTCCAGGTGCTCCCTACATCCAAGACAGCGCCAAAGCAGTACCCACAGGTGCTCCAGTCTAACGTCGCAGCCTGCAGCTGGGCCTACATCTTACCACAGATGTTCTCAGATCCTGGACAGCAAATAGGGGCAGCCTACTCTTTCCAGACTCAGCCAACAAACATTCCAACCTTTTGCCCCCAACCCCCATCTTTACCCCAGTGTAGCAGAAAGTAAGCAAAGACGGTTTCTTCACCCGTTATCTATTATCAACCGAAGCCTGGGATGCTGTGCTTCAGACTGAGGCCAAGCAGCTCCAAGTTCTCCCAGCTGGTCCCTTGCCTGCTGCTGGGCATCCGGCCCTCTGCTTTCCACTATATAACCCAGACATTTTGGTGCTCTTGGTTTTTCTATCCCTCCACCTCTTGCATGGCAGCCAAGGGCCACTTCCAATGAACCTGCGTTTGTATGCTTTAACTTGCCTGGCGTGAGAAGCAGCAGAAGGTCCTCATCTCCGCCTCGCCACCCATTCCTAGTTCCTCATTTTTTTAATTAAACAAAAAGGTAGGAATGTTAGTTCACAGGCAGTTCCACTAGCCTGTTTCTAGGCTGCCTAGTAACAGATGACATCATCATCTGCTGCTTCCAGGTGCACATCAGGCATGCCCCAGGCACCAGCCTTTTTCTCTTATTCTCTTGTTCTCTCTCTCTCTCTCTCTCTCTCTCTCTCTCTCTCTCTCTCTCTCTCTGTCATGGGCAACCCTTTTCTCTCCTCCTCCTCATTTCCTTTCCCTCAGATAAATCTCCTTCTATCAGACCTGCTGCGTGGCCTGCAATTCCTTATATTAGAACATATAGACTGCAGTTCCTTGCTATTCAATGGAAACTGGTTTCAGAACCTCCCACAGACATCAGTAAGTCTGTGTGTAAAATGGCGTGTGGTATTTGTGTACGAACTACACTTCTTCTTGAAGACATTAAATCATCTCAAGATGACTTAGAATCCCTAACATAATATAAACACAATGGAAATAGTTGTTAGGCTGTGTTGCTTGGAAAGTAATGGCAAGTGAGGGAGTCTGTATGTTTAATATCGTTGCCATTTTAAGAACTATTTTATTTGCATTGTTTGGATCCAGATGGCCAGTGCTACCATGCCACCTATGGCAAATGGCAGAGGAAGTGCCTTCTACATGGGGTGTGTTTCCTAGGGTTCCTGGGTTTGTTTCCCATAACTGAGGCATACACCAGTGGGAATTGGGCTAAAAAACAAGCTGAATGGCCTGGCTGCTGAGCCCTCTATTCAAAGAGAGGTGCAGGATGGGAAAAAGATTCCACTGAAGGTTTTCGGAAAGTTCCCAAACAGGCTCAAGAACAAGTCTTCTTGCTACATGGCAGGAAGAGACCTGTGCTCTCCTGTCCAATTTTTCACTTCTAAGCTCAACACTCTGTTTCAGATTCTCGGTGAACCTGGCATATGCCCCACCCCTGATATCAGCAGATAAGACAAAAGACTTCACACATTCCCAGATCTTCACCCCATGTGCTCCCTGAAGCTCCAGGAAGCCAGAGATGACATAAAGGGAACTTGCAGGTGCATAGACCTACTTGGCAGGACCCTCTGGCCAGGCTAGCCTGTTCACTAGGGTCAGCTTTCTGGTTCAGACACCCAGCCCTAGCACTGGACATCACTGGCATCTGCACAAGACAGCCCAAAAACTCTGACCAGTCCAGCCAGCCATCTTGCAGGTGGCATCTTTCTGGCCTCTTAGCTGATGTGAACAGTTCTCCTCTGCCACTGTGACCTGTCCATATCTAACTAGATTGCTCTGAGATGTCACATCCCCCTCACCCTACCCCAATGTAATGGGACGGTCTTGATATACAGGACAAAGCATGAACTCCAGGTCTTTCCCCATTGCAGAGAACATGCCCTCCCAGCCTGGCCTCCCAACTGCCTTTCTGGGTTTATAGGCCCTGGGGCTAGGTCATGAGGATCTCTGTCAAGGGTGGGAAAGGTGCATTAGAATAAGGGCCCCAAATGAGCCTCGGGGAGCTCAGGTGATAGGAAAAATACTGTGCTTAGAGTCAAAATCCTGGGCTTGAGGTCTGACTTTGCCATGTCATAGCTATATGACCTTGGGGTAATTGTATAACTTTTCTGAGTCTCGCCTTCTGTTCCAAAGTGGGCGAATCACACTTGCCTTACACAACAGCTAAACACTACATGCCACCAGTTTCTCTCCATATACGACATACAAAAGCCAAGTACAGCCAGGAACTGGGAAGTGTTCAACTTCTCTCTGGGTCTTCTGTGCCGGGTACAGTGCAGGGTCACCCTGTGACCCTCAGCTGCAGCCCCAATGGCTCTGGGGGATACTTGGAGCTGGGAAATGGAGGCTTGAGATGGTGAGGTTATTCTATGGAGCCTAGGGGAGACAAATGGGCCCGATGTAGGTAGACATGGGTCCTTGGGAATGGAAACTTTGCTCTCAACAAGGATACTGGTAGAACTTCCAAGGCAACTGTTACAGTAGCCTACCTCAGCCTTGCCTTCACACATCATGCCCATGTTTGTATGTGTATTGGATAGATTTTGTGTGTCTATTTGACACGAAGAGAGAAAGAAGCCTTGGTTGCGGAAATGTGTCTATGAGAACCAGCCAGAAGGTGTTGTCTCCATCGGTGATAAATGCGGAAGGGCTCAGCCCAATATGGCTGAGCCAGGCAAGGGAAGTGAGCCGGCAAGCAGCTTACTCCATGGTCTCTGCATCTGCTCCTGCCTTCAGGATCCAGCCCAGCTTGAGTTTCTGTCCTGCCTTCCTCTGATGATGAACTATGATCTGGAAGTGTAAGCCAAATAAACCCTCTTCTCCCCAACTTGCTTTCTGGTCATGGTGTTTTGCGGCAGCAATAGAAACTCTGACTAGACAGTGTGTGAGCAGCTAGGGAAGAGTCATCAGCAACAGAGAGGAGTGAGGCCTGGCCCTGGCCCTGGCCCCCAGTCAGTCAGCAATCTGTCCCTGTTACCCCAGTTACTGCTATCATAGAACAGAAGCGATCCAGTGGAAATCTGATTTTGTTACCCCCACCATGTCCCCATCTGTGCAGCCAACACAGGGCCTTAACCTCCCTGGCTCTGTATACAGAAGGCAGGGGCACCATAATGTAAGCCCCCAGCCACCCAATCCCCAGCCTTGATGAGAAAGAGCTAAGGAGCAGGGGAGGAAGATCTTCCCCCAGGCTCTCTCACCCACATCCCTAGCTCTCGGTTTCTTCCTTGAAGGAACACTGGTGGTTGCCAGGTTTCATGGGAGGGGATCTGCAGACATCAATTGCCCAGTGAGTGCTATTTGATGCTATTAAAAAGGAAAGCATGGGGGTCTTGTTCTGTGACCCTTGCAATCTTAGCCTTCTTATAATTCTCCAACCACAGGCATCCAGAGGTATAGAGAACTCTCACTCCATGAAGCAGTAGTTTCCTCTCTTCCAACCCAGTCAGCCTGGGTCATTGTCTCAAGTGGGCCACAGCAGATGAGGGCAGGGATTTGAGTAAAGGCAATCTTAAAAACTTCCCTTTAAACTGGGCGTGGTGGTGCACGCCTTTAATCCTAGCACTTGCGAGACAGATGCAGGCAGATCTCCTTGAGTTCAAGATGAGCTGGTATACAAGGCGAGTTCCAAGACAGAAAAAACAAATAAGCAAGCAAACAAGCAAGCAAGCAAACAGACAAACAGAAGCCCCTCCCTCTCTTTAGAAAAAGTCCAACCCCTTTGTGTCTTCATGTAAAAATTGAGCTTTTACATTAGGAAAGAAAGAGGGAAGGGGGGAAGAGAGGATCTTTTTTTCAAGAGGAGGGATGGAAGAGAAGAGAGACTAGGTGAGAAGAAGAGGAGAAGGAAGACGTTCGTTGGAAGCCCGCGTAGGGGAGGGAAGAGGAGAGAGCAGAGGAGAGCAAAGAGGGAAGCTGGGGCGCATGCGCTCTCCTGGGCCCTTTCCAGGAAACGGCAGCCTCATTCAACTACTCCGGCTTTACCTCCCACTGAGCACAGCCTTCCTCCTTGCTCCGTAGCCCAAACCAAAAGCGCCCAGCCTAGTCCACCTGTGACAGATTGCAGTTTTCCTCCAGCACTGTTGATTGCCCGTGCAGCTCACTCCCGCAGAGAGCCGTGTGTGGATGGAGCTGTCCCATGCATTCCAGTTCCTCGGACAATTAGGGGCTCACGGACTATGAGTTAAAGAGATAGCCTTCCCACCTAGGCATGGGGGAGCTAGATGGCAGTTAGAGAGATGGGTGTGCTTGTGGGGAGGTGGCTGTGCGGGAAAGCAGGTATCTGAACCTGCAAGGGGACCTTAGTACTATGTCACTTGCTGGGATATCTTGGAAAACAGCCTTGAGGGTCAGAGAGATGGCAGCGTGGTTAAGAGCACTGACTGCTCTTCCAGAGGTTCCAACAACCAACCACATGGTGGCTCACAACCATCTATAATGTGATCTGATGCCCTCCTCTGGCCTATGAGTGTATATGCAGGCAGAGCACTGTATACATAATAAAAAACAAACAAATCTTTTAACCAAGCAATCAAGAAAGAAAGAGAGAAAGAAAAAGGAAGGAAGGAAGGAAGGAAGGAAGGAAGAAGGAAGGAAGGAAGGAAGGAGGGAGGGAAGAAAACAACCTGTCTGACATCCATGGAGAGTCCCAATCCTCTCAATGAGCTGCTTTTTGCTCTATATACACTTATCTAACAACTTATTTGTCTGGTACATGTTTGAAGATATCGTGGACTTCAGAGCTTTGCTCAGCACACATCTAAATGCAGCTCTGGGTCAATTTTTGAGATAAGGCTCAACAGACAGTTACAGAGTGAATGACTTAAACGAATGAATGAGTGTCCAGTATGAAGGTAAAGTGAGGAAATGCTTGCACGTCGCCTCTACTCTAATAGGCTAGTACAAGGCAGTTCCTGGAAAAGGCAGAAACCTTCAAGGGTAAGAAGATCTGAGGCTGGGGCTGGAGAGATGGCTCAGCTGTTAAGAGCAGTGACCACTCTTCCAGAGGACCCACATGGCAGCTCACAACTGTCTGTAACTCCTGTTTCAGGGGATCCAACACCTTCACATAGACATACATGCAGTCAAAACACCAATGTACATAAAATAAAATAAAGTAAAATAAAATAAAATTAAGATCTGAGGATGGCAACTCTGATGTTTCCAAAATCAAGAAAGTGCCTCCCTATCTGCCTTGTGACTGGGAGGTGTTGCATTTTTTTCCCTCCAGATCCCAAGCTCAAAATACCTGGGCCATATAGCTAGCTCTTTTATGACTAGGTCATAACGTAATACAACCGTACACCTGTCCTTCTGACATCTTGCTGATTGAATCTCCTGAACCTGGCCTATCCCAAAATCCTTTCTGTCTCCTAGATGTCCCACCTTAATTTTCCTGCCTCAGCTACAGGCCATTAGCTTTTTATTGACAGGCAGTGCTTCCATACAGACACAAGAGATTCTCTCTACAGGGAGGCATAAGAAAGAGAAAGAGCCAGAGTCTCAGCATCTCTTCCAACAGCATGAGGACTTTTGCATGTCTGAAAGAGGGCACCACTTCCCAAGAGCACCAAGCTGGTGGGTGCAACCTCAACACGTGGGCCTTTGAGGACGTCTCAGATGCAGATGCAAACACTTCTAATCACAAAGGAAAAACTATTCCAACTGGCACCTCAGAATCCTGAAAGATAGAGATATCTCTGGCACTTTCTGGGGTAGCCGAGGAGAGGAGTCACTTAAAAGAAGGTGCTGGACTGAGAGTCCACATGGAGATCCTTAGCAAGTCTCTAGACACCCCCCCCCCCTGACCCAGGCCAGGCGAAAAACTCCGTTAGCCTTTTCAGAAAGCTCATGATTTGATCTCTAGAGAGCAGACAACACAAGGTCCTGAGCTGAGAGGCACAGAGCACCATAAGCATGGCTTATTTACACCCACAAAAGGATTGGGTGAACATACCCACACTCCTTGCAAAGACCCCAAACTCTTCACCTCAGTCTCAGAAGGCTGGTGGTGGTCAGGGTTCCATCCTCCACTCAAGATGTGGAAGGAAGAGTTGCTCCTGGGGACTCTGGCTACCTAAAAGTAAGCTGCATGTTTCTACCAGACCATCCTCCAGGGAGCCAGAGGTACCCAGGCCTACCCACACGAGCATGCAGAAAAATCACAATGGAAGAATCCTGGAAATTGTACAAGAGAGAAAAAAAACATAAAAATTTCCAAGAAAGTATTAAGAGAGACTCTAGCTGAGACACAGAGCAAAAATACAAAGAAAAGTGGGTGAGAAAGATTTGTTGCATGGGCCAGCTATGTCCGGACATAGATAGTAACAGCCAAGCTGTCCAAATGGCATAGTGGCATGGCTTCACTTCCAGGTAAGAAATGGGAAGAGTGCAAGCATGTGGTGGAGGTGGCAGGGAAGGGGTCTTACTGTAGGAATGTCCCTTGGATTGGGCAGCAGTGTCAAAAGAAGGGGAAGGGTGGCCTCTGTAGACTGTGAGATGGAGGAAGAAGAGGCCGAATTGTTATCGCGTCAAACTACAGCTGTGTGGTGCTTCAAATACGTGCATATGCTACTTTAATTAAAAAATAACTACAGATGAAAAATGGAACCAAGTAAACACAACTGTGCTTAATGTAGAATCTTTTTCAACCACGAGATGGCGCCATTGGCACCTTGTGAAAACGACTGGCCTCAGGCATGCTGATTAATAACCAGTGTTTGTAGTTTTCCTTAAGACAGAACCGAGGGGTTTTGGTTTCAGTTTTGGTGTTTAAATCAAAAAGTTAGGGAGGAAGTGACACTTTCTTGCAGGTCTTTTGTTGTGGCGCTGCCCACTCCTGCCAGCCCTCCGGTGTTCTCCAAGCCTCTAAATCCTAGTCTGCACAGTATGGCTACCACCTCAGAACCTATTCTAACTGAAGTTAACTCATATTTTAAACTCCACTTCTTATTCAGTGGCACATTTGGCAGATTCAGTGGCCACACATGCTGTCTCAAATAGAAATACATAGACAGCACTCTTCTGTGGCACCTCTTGATAACATCTGTCTTACCTGAAGCGACTCTTTGCAGAACAAATTGTACAGGTTTTGTCCAAGCTCTGTGAAGTCCATCTCTGGGTTGTCTTGGCATTTCTTCCACCTACTGCACACCTGTTCTTCCATGTGACAGTATTTGCTGGCCTTCCAGTGTGTACCCTGCGAGGCCCAGGAGCGTATGATGTTCAGGGGACAGCCAGATGTTTGTGGCTCCTATAACTACAGGAGCCGCAAAACAAGTGCTTTGCAATTATTCATGGAAAAGAAGAAATGAACGAGGGGCCTCAGTGGAATCCTTCCCAGAGGCTTCCACAATTCTCCCCAGCCCAGACATCTAAAGTATTGACTTGGGACCAGCAGGGTTAAGCTCCAGATCCGTAGCTTGGGACACAGGCTCTGCTGGTTAGTTTTATGTGAACCTAACACCAGGTGGAGTCATTTGGGCAGAGGGAACTCCAATTGGGAAAATGTCTCTACCAGATTGGCCTGTGGCAAGCCTGTGGGTCACTGTCTTGATGGTTTATGTGACGGGCTCAGACCACTCCGGGACATGCTACCTCTGGTCTCATGGTCCTTCATGCTGTAAGAAAGCAGATGGATCAAGCCACCATGGACCAAGTCAAAAAGCAATGTCCTTCTGTGTGCTTTCTGCTTCAGTTCCTGCCTCCAGGCTCCTCCCCTCAGGGATAGGTTTATATGTAGTAAAAAGAAATAAACCCTTTCCTTTCCAAGTTGCTTTCTGGTCATAGTGTTTTATCACAACAATGGAAACCTCGACTATGACACAGGCCCTCCCAGAGGTCAGCGTATTGGTTTACCAGATGTCCATAACCAAGTACCGTGCCAAAGGCTTGACACTTAGGCAAGAGAATTTTATCTCTCACAGTTCCTCTCTTTCCCCCTTGGGTTGTATACAGTTGTCTTCTCCTAGTATCCTCCTAGAGACTTTCATCTTTGCATAACAATTCTTGGGGGTCTCTCTGTGTCCAAATGTCCTTTCTTTATAAAGGGATAAGCCAAATTGGATTAGAGCTCACAGTATCCTCAAGCTGATTTAATTCTTCAAAGGCCCTGTCTCCAAATGCAGCCACTTACCAAGGTACTAAGGGGCTAGAATTTCAGCGTAAGTATTTGGTTGGGACACAAGTCAGTCTACAACAATTAGAAATATGATTCTGGAATCTGATGAAATCAGGTGCTGCTAAGAGCTAGGAGACACCGTTGATGACCGCAGCAGCGGGAAGGGCACTTTCTCCTTTGAGTCTGTTCCTCAGAGACTGTTGAGAAAATGGCAGGCAATTACTTACAGGAAGCACGCAGCAGAGTTGAGAGCATAGTAGGCATTCGGCTAATTATAACCTACCATCATCCATCCTCTCCCCAAATCCCTGTGGCACCTCCCTGCCGCCATCCCAGACTTCTAGTCCCCTGAGCCCAGGGAGCTTGCCTGGCCATATCCGGTTCATAGGCATCTATTCTTCCCTGGGAATCCTAGCCTCCTGTCCAGACCAGTCCTCTTCGGAGCCTGGCGGTCAGAAGTCAGCCCAGCTGATTGCTATGTTGCTCTCTCCAGGCTTCATTAGCATTCTTATCAGTTCCACACCATAGCCCGGCTCTCCAAGAGGAACTAAAACCCACACTGTGAACTTGACTCTCCCTGTACACCTGCTGACCTTCCCAGTTTTATTCGAGGTGCTTCTGATCCAAGTCACCTTCTCTTACGGCCCCTAGCAAAGGGTCTCAAGCGTTGCAGGCCAGCTGGTGACTGTGAAATGCCGCAGTGTTCCCCTTAGCCTCTGCCTGTCTCCAGACACCCACCCCCCACTCCACCCCACCCACCACCCACCCCGCCCCCTGTAAATGCCTGAGCACTTGCTGTTTTTCCTATGCACGCATGTGCAAATGTAAGGCCTCTCCAGCCAAGCTAGGCACACTCCTGTCCCACCACCATGGATGTCTCCTGAACCAGCACACCTTATGCAAAAGCAAAGCTAGCACAGATTTCTTTCCCTTTCTTTGAAATCCCACAGAGTTTTGTTTTTACTATTAAAACTGCAGCCATTTGGGCAAGTGAAAGTTCTTTCTTCTAAAGTTGGGGACTTTCAGGGTTGGAGAGATGGCTCAGCAGTTAAGAGCACTGTTCACTCTTCCAGAGGTCCTGAGTTCAATTCCCAGCAACCATATGGTGGCTCACAACCATCTATAATGTGCTCTGATGCCCCCTTCTGGCATGTAGGTGTGCATTCAGGCAGAGCATAACACATAATAATACATAATAATACATAATAAATACATAATAAATAAATAAATCTTAAAATAAATAAATACACTTGGGTATTTTTCACTCTTTCATTGAAAGGAGTCAATTTATGGCTGTGGGGTCTGTTTGGCCTTTATTACTACACTGCTGCCTTAGAGGTGTTATAAAGAAAGGTAGGGACAGCTTGGTTATCAAGTACGTGCTCCGTGAGTCAGTCTCTCATACATGTGGACACCACGTGCCTTGGATGGGATGAGGCGAGATGTGTGAGCTTTCATCAATCCTGCTCAGGATGGCATGAGAACTGAAAATTTATAAATTGAGTATTTCTGAAATTTCCCATTTTGTTTATTCAGACCACAGCTGACTGCTGGTAACTGAGTCCAGAGGAAGGATAGCAGGGAATGAGAAAGGACTGCTGTGAGCACACAGTCAGTGTTCCCTGACTGGACAGCAGGGTGTGTGTGTGTGTGTGTGTGTGTGTGTGTGTGTGTGTGTGTGTGTGCGCACGCACGCGCGCGCGCACGCACGTGTTGTACATGTGCACATGCAATTACACTATAAAGAATACATAAAAACAGGAAACAAATTCAGGTTGGGAATTCTTTAGGGAAAAGGGACTACTGCTGTAAGGAGGTGCAGTCATATCAGCAATGTTTATTATTTTTAGTTTTTTTTAATTGCATGGATACCACCTGACTATTAGCTAAACATTGGGAAATCTTCATTGATTGATACTTACTGTTCCTAGAGAGCTTATTAACACACACACTAATGTATAAGAGATTCTCCGAGCATGAGAAAAAAGTATTTCAAATATTTGTCTTAGAAGAGATTTAGTTAGGATTTCAGAATATAACTCAACGAATTCTTTTAATTAATATTTTATCTGGCAGGAAATATTTATGAGACATTACCAGCCTCATAAATGCAAATGGAATTTCTATAAATAGGAGAAAAAAATAATTTCCTGTAAGTGTCATATTCTAAAGAGAAAAACTTTAATTGTGAATTCGGCTCCTGCTCATGAAAGAAGGAAAGAGAAACAAATGAAAAGACAGAAGAGGTGGGTCTGCCCTCTAATTAACAGACCTAATACACACCAGCCCTGCTTTCTTGTACCTCTCATTAATTTCCAGACAATGAAAGACACACTTAGCACCTTCCAAGCTCTCTAAGTAGTTCGGCAGTTCTGTTGCTTAGCTTTAGATTCTGTTTGTGCTGTCTCACAGGCTTGGGCCAGAAAAGTCCAGAACATGCTACATTTGTGAAGACCAGCCAGGACCAGAATCCCACCCATCCCTTCTCACCTTTCAGGCCTAAGCTAAATCTTGGACATAGATTTTTTTTTTCTGTCTCGGATCTAAGGTCCCAACACTGAGAGAATATCGTCAAAGCAGTACAGCCATCCTGTTTTGTTACAAATCCTGCCATGTTCCACCATGAGGCACACAGAACACTTTGATGTCTATATTAAACCAAAGGCCGCTGCTGCTACAGGATGGAACGTGGGGCCGAGACTCAGCAAATGCTTCAAGTTGGGCATTACCTGGACCTCAGAGCAGCCCAGCCCAGCTACACCTGACAACTAGGAAATCAAAGAGTTAAATATTCCCTACTGAGCATGAAACCAACACCTCATGGGCGTGGACAAGCTGGCTAGTTTTATGTCAACTTGACATAAGCTCCAGTCATCTTAAAGAAGGGAACCTCAGTTATGAAAATACCTCCATCAGATCTTGCTGTAGGGCATTTTCTTAATTAGTGATTGATGTTGGAGGGCTCAGCCCATTGCGGGTGATGCCATCCCTGAACTGGTGGTCCTCGGTTCTATAAGAAAGCAGGCTGGGCAAGCCATGTGGGGCAAGCCAGTCAGCAGCACTCTTTCCTGGCCTCTGCATCAGCTCCTGCCTCCAAGTGCCTGCCCTGCTTCAGTTCCTGCCCTGACTCCCTCTGGTGATGGAGTGTGATGTGGAAGTACAAGCCAAACAAGCCCTTTCCTCACCTTGTCTTCAGTCCTGCTACTGTATCATAGCAACAGAAACCCTAACCAGGACAATGGATGAGCACTAAGATAGTCGAAGTCCCTTGAGGGACAGACAGACAGATTTCCTGATTAAAAGTGTAGGCCACAGTGAGTAGCCAGAGGCAGGCGTTGGCTTGGTGGCACTCAGCTCTGTTCCTAGGTGGGCCAGGACTGTGGCTCCTGGGTGCTGCTTTCCAGCAAGACCAGGTAGATGCACTCCAGGCCCAATGTCAGCCATGTTTCTCCTTGTTGCTGAATAAAGCAGCTTCCTTGTCATAGTCACTGTTCACATGATAGTTAATTCTCCCAAACACCAGAGCCAGGGTACACAAGTGATCAGGCTGTGTATTATGAAAGACAAGCATAGCACACTGTTTGCTTTAGGGGCAAAGGTAGCTTATGCTAAGCCTGGCATTGGAATGCTGACCCTCAAAGACTGGGTGACAGATAGAGAGAAAGACTAGAGTTGGCACCACTGAGTTAGATAGGCTCCCTGAAGGCACCAGCAGACAGTCACTTGCTGGCTCTTCCAGCAGCTCCCCCAGACAGCAGCCTGCCCCGCCCCCCTCCGCTGTGCAGTAGCTTTCCTGTCTTTCCCACAATTCACAGGAACTGAAGAATAATTGTCCCTGTTCAAGGCTGGGAGGAGTCCACAAAAAAGGTGGAGTGGCAATTTCCGCCTGCAAGAAGAAGGATCTAGGCTGAGGTAGAGACTAAGAACGGACTTGCAGGAGGATGTTCAGGCCCCCAGAGCAGCAGCTAACGTGGTCTCTCTACCCACGGAGAAGGTCTGCAGAAGATGCAATGCAAGCAGGACGCCTGACTAGATGCAGAGAGATCGGATACGGAATACGAAGGCCTGGAAGGTCGGTGCTTTGGGAGCTCGATGTGCCACTAATGCCCTCATTGTACAGTTTTCCATTTAGCACACGTATCCGTACAACAATGTACATAGAGCTTTGTTTCAGAAATGAAGTTATATTTTAATATTTTACATAAAGAACTTTGGAAAGAGAAGAAGAGAGAAGAAAGGGCCACCTTCCTTACCTGGAGGTGGCTCAGGACTCGCTTGTCTTTCAGTGAAAGGCATATCTATTCCAATGTATAGCCATGCCCTCTTAACTACAGGCTACTCAGGAGAAGGGGACCTAAGCAGAACACCCCAACAAAAGACCCACTTTCCTTCTCTCTTCTCTACACTTTCACCTCCAGCCAGCGGTTCAGACCTTCAGAATCCAGGACCAGACCCATCAGCGTGGGATATAGCTTAAGGTGCCACCAGGATTGTGACTCCCGTTTTCCGGGCCAATATCCCCACCTGCTGCATTGGGTCTCTGGAAAGGCACAGAAGTTCTGTGAACAGCCGAGAGTGACAACACAGTCCCTGAAAGGCTTTGAGCTTGCATTTTCTGCCACAAGTTTCTCCTGCCTGCTCCTCCGCACCCTCTAAACACAGGCACAGGGGCGCTCACACACACACACACACACACACACACACACACACACACACACACACACACACACACGCACATACGCGCGTACACGCGCGAGTGTTCCCACATATACACAGGAGGCTCTCGCACACTCGCACCTTCCCTAGCAGGTCTCTGACACTAGCATCGCATCGGAGTGGCCAGAGGCACGGGAGCATCACCAAAGAGGTCCAGGAGGAAGGTAGTGAACCAAAGGAGAAGAGAAAACAGTGGCAAGAGAGGAGGGCGGAGGCTGCCGGCTTTCTCCGCCTGGCGTCCAGTATCCGACTCCTGAGACCCTGGATACCAGCAGCCCATACCCATCTCCACCATCTACCCCATTGTGCTCGCATTTCCCCCATCGCTGCCTTTCCCTGTAGTTCTCCTTTGCACGTGGCCCTTTAAATCGCATTCTATTCAGAGATTCAATTGTAGGGGGACAGAGGGAGGAGAACCCGAGGGACGGGAGGGGATGGGGCGGAGAAGAGAGGAGGGCGGAGTGGAGAGGGGCAGCAGAGAGCCTCCCGCAGCTCAGCTCTCTCCAGATAGAAGAAGGGCGAGGCACACCGGTGAAGGGGCGGGAGGTTTGGACGCCTTTGCCCGCCTTTCCCTGCAAGACCTGCGACACCAGAGTGGCTCAGGGCGGCTGGCAGTACATCGGCAATGCTTGAGGCTAGGGATTCCCCTGGAGAACCCTGAGAGCCACCTGCAAAGCCTTGGAAGGATCTCCCGAAGTTAGCCCCAGGGGTTCAGAGAAGCTCTCTACTCTACAAGTAAGTTAACAGCTTCCCCCAACCCCGGTCCCTCCCCCAGCCCAGCGACTCCCCAAACCGGACAGCCCTGGGGGTCCTCTGGTCCTGAAAGGAGGCTTTTCCCTACTGGAGCCAGACAGGTTGCGACAGGATGGAAACAAGATGCAGCGGTCCAAAGTTCAGCAAACTGAAGCTGGCCTTAGCTGCCAGCCGCCCCTAGATGAGGAGTCCAGCCTTGCCGCCTAGGTCTGTAAACGCCCCTGCTCTTGGCGCCAGACCCGGATACCTGGGCGCCTGAAACCTTCTATCTTTGGCTTGCTAGGCCAGGCCAAGGGAGGAGATAGAACCTCGCTCCCGGAGGCAGCTCATCCTTCAAGTGGAGACAAAAATGGCCGAGTTGGGCGACCCCCTGAACCTTAGACTCTCCACCTCAGCTGCTTTCTGATGGAGCTAAGAACGTGCTGTTGTGGTGCCAGGCCTCTTCTCTGCGCTGGTCACTACCTATGTACTTTCCTTCTTTTTAAAACATCTTTGCAATTACTCAGAAGAAAGGTTAGAGATAAATGCTGGAAGAGGGTGAATACAGTGTTATAGTTTTTTTTTCCTTGCTAGTGTCTCCCAGGAGGTCTCTGTAGCCCCTGATTGTGTGAGGGCCTCCCTCATATGCAAGCGCAGGCCACTGGGGGTGGGGGTGGGGGAGGAGAGGGGACGCGCTTCTGTCCTGGGGTTGTGGAGCAGGCTCCATTCAGCTCTGGCTCCTTAAAATTCCATGGGATACACCCCCAAAAAGAAGTGGAGGCTCTGCCCAGCATCCACACCAAGAGCTGGGGAACCTTTCAAACACCAGGTGATCAGTTGCGGGGGGCGGGGGGGAACCGCATGCTTACCAAGAACTCTGCTTCTTCTCAGTTAAACAGAGACCAGCCCAGAGAGGGTGAGTAACTTGCTTGCAGTACACAGGAGATTCTCAGTATCCAACTCCAAATTGTACCCTCTTCTTTAACATAAGCAAGCTGCCCGGCTCACAGAGCGCGTTCTCACATGGACTAGTAGGGAAACGAACAGAAGGGCAGCTAATGCTTATGGTCCCAAGGTGCTGAGTTGGGGCAGGGTTCTGTGACTTAACCTGGGTGGGTGCAAGATCCTGTGAGGTGGAGCCTGCTCTGCCTGCTTTCTAGAGGGTATGGAAGCAAAAGGAACTCGGGGACCAAAGGGTGGCTCTAACCCTCTCAGTCCTCGCCCTCTGGCTTCAAATCCAGGACTTTCCTATTACCAAACACTAGGCCTGTAAGGAGTTCCAGCGTCCTGGGGTCTATGACTTTGCTTAGGTACAGTCTCTCCCACGTGCTTAGTTGTTTGTTTTGAGAGATGGGGGTCTCACTATGCAGCCCTGGCTGGCCTGCAACTCACTAGGGAGACCAGGCTGCCCTGACAGAGATTGGCCCCACCTCTGCTTCTAGAGTGTTGGGATTAGGGCCATGAGCTATACCATGTCTGGTTTAGGTGCATGCAATCTGGAATCCCATCCCAGGGTTTCCCTGGCTCTGGCAGGTGAGCAGAGCAGAGAGATGTCGTGGGCTTTAGAAAAAGACTGAATTGGGCTGTGACATCAAAGGCTTGGCATCATAGACTATGGAACAGCATGCACATATACTGGTCTTCTAGGGGAAAGCTCAGCTTCCTGTGAGAGTCCTAGGGGACGTGGTGTACTTGGGAGTATGGCAGTATCAGTACCCCATTGGAAGAGGTACTATCACAGAGATAATGTTATCCTCTAACAACACCCAGCCACCTTCCCCAGACTTACTACTTAGCTTTCCAACAAAAAAAAAAGGGGGCTACCATTCTGGTGCAGCTTCCCCAACTGCTGGCCACTCAGAAGCAGCATTTCTTAGGAGCATGTCCTCTTTAAGTATAAAATGAGTGCGTTCTATGCTCCATCTAGCAAGCAGGTCAGTTGTGGGAGGAGAGAAGGCAGGAGGGAGGGCAGGAGATGGATGGGGTTGGTCATCTCCTCTGCCCAGAGCTGTCCCAGAGCAGAGATACCTACTCTGTATAAAGTCAGATCTCAGCAGGACTCCCCAATATAGAGTCCCCTGAGGCTGCCTCCCACATCCTGGCCATGGAGAACACCTCTCATAGTGGGTCCAATGGACACATCAATGTGTCCCTGGGACTGTATCCCATTGGCCAGCCTTGCTCACTCTGATGCATGATGCTTGGGCTACAAGGTCCCTCTGGGGCCCTTGCAAGTGTGGGACTGGGTTTCTGGTCCATGAATTCAACTGAGCATTTTAAGGCTTCTGTGGTCATTTGTGATGAAGTTCGTTACACAGCAGGGTGCCACGTCTCTGATTCCTACTCCTAAAAACGGTGAGATTCTGAAAGCCTTTTGGGGCCAAGCCACTGGAGGGTGTGCCGATGTTCATATACCTGAAAACCCCATGCACTGCAGAACGCTATTTAGAATCAGCTCAGCATCCAGCTGATCAACCAGGAATAAATCATTTGGGGGAGCTATTTGAATGTAATCATTTGGGCAGGGTTGTTTTCCATCTAGGAGAATGTTAACTAAAGCCTACCTGAGTTTTCCAAGGCAGTGCTGATCAGATTTTTAGGCTGGGGGTGGAGGACGATGGAAAGATATTGAGTTGAGGCAGGAATCTAGGAGTGGCTCAGTGTAGCCATTTTTAGATGGAGCTTTTCTCTGTGTGTGAAACGGTCACTGAGAGGCAGCGCTTCTGAGGGGCCCATCATCAACTGACTCCTAAGACACTCACCAGCCATACAGGAATCTTCCCTTCTTTTTTCTTTCTTTTCTTTCCCTGTAGAGACGGGAGAGTGAGAGTTCAGATACAAAGAATTACAGGGAGAAATTTGAATAAAATTACCTGAATGTGGGTTTTTTTTCCCCCAAAACAACTTAGGAAGTGGATTTCTTTAAAATTATTTTAAAAGCCAGAACAGTGAACACAAAGGGAGGGACTGGTGGCTGTCCTGGATGTCTAGTTCCTCCTACCTTGACTTTCTGATAAGGGCGCTATTCTTGTCAACAGAGCCCAGGGTGACATCAACCTTTGCCAAGAGCTGTGTTAAAGCTAAATGTCAGAACCAAACCTTTAACGCTGGACCCTGGAGATCCTGGCTAGAGCTTACATGTTAACTTCTACTGTCAGCCAGCCAGGACCAGAGCAGACTGGGGGCGGGGGGGGGGGGGGCGCGGGGCAAAGGTCAAGCATAATCCAACCACTTAGGAGGTAGCAACAGCACTTCCTGGTCACCAAGGACAAACCCACAGGCTGGCCAGAGAGTCTGGAAGAGATGATAAAGAGGAAGCAGAGGGTTTGGGATTGTCAGGCACCTCCTCGTGGCCCTGACTTGGCTGTTTGAGCTGGGAATGCTGCCTGCCTCTCAGCTTCTCTCACGGTCCAGGCTCCCAGTCTCAGAACTAGGGAGACCCTAGTGCAATCACCTTTCCTTGTTTCTTCTGCTCAGAAGAAAAGGGGGGTGGGGAGCAAGAACCAAGAGGACTCAGATGCCATATGGGGCTGAGCCTGTGGGCTAGGAGTCTATCCCTCATCCCTGTTGACACCAGTTCTGGCCACTAAGAATTTGATACTTGACGTGGTGCGAAGTGGAGCAGGAGAGGGAGCTGCTTACGGTACTGCCTCTGCCCTAAGAAGGTCCCTGTCACTAGTGCATCAGAAGCCACAAGTGTCCGGGTCCCTAGGACCCTTACATAGAAAGGCACCCAGCTCACTTTCATAGCTGCGCAGAAACCCCACTGAACACCAGCCCTCCCTGTCCTAGTCAGGTGGGCTCCATCCCATGAACTAAACAGCCGGCTTATATCCCTTGAATCGACAAGTGAAGCTCCTGGCCTGTGCAAGCACTTGAGGTAAAAGATGGACTTGTTTTACACATCTTGCCTGCTCTCCCCTGCCAGGGGGTACAACTCACAGCGTAGTTGGCAAGTGACAGCCTCAACTAAGGGACACAGGGAAGGCTTCTATAAGGCCTGGCAGAAATAGATTGGGGGTGGGGGGGTGCAGGTGGAGCGGCTTGCAGAGGAATCAGTACAGGTACCCGCAGGACAGTAAACGAACAAGATGACAGAGCAAAGGCTAAGAATTAGAGCCTGGGGCCCGACATGGGTCCCCGGATGGTGCTGGGGAGCCTGGCTTTACCTCATCTATGGCTTTCCCTCCACTTCTGATAAACACACACTAACACCATTTTATTTCCCCTTCCCTTCCTTCTCTCTCTTCCTCCCTCTCTTCCTTCCTCCTTCCCTCACCCTGAATCTTTCCTCCTGTCCATCTGGCTATTGATCACACCTGCCCTTCAGAGCCTTCATACCTCAGTGTACACACACACACACACACACACACACACACACACACACACACTTTTTTTTTTTAACTACATCCATCATTCTCTCATTTCTTTTATTTAACATTTTTTTCTTTTTGATCATTGTAGACTTGTGTGCAGTGTAAGCGGTAACCACCAGGGAACTCTACTATATTTTCACCAGCTTTCTCTCAACAGTAACATATTGCAAAAGTGGCCAAAGGGTTGCCAATAAACCTATTCTTCCATACATATGGGCATCTTGTATGTTTTCCCATTATTACCACACAGGTACCCAATCTCCCTGCCTCTCCTCAACCCTGGCAGCTCGAGTCTACCCTCTATTTCAATCATTTTTTTCTTTTGTAATATCAAGAATAATACAAACAAGATGATAATTTTGGGATTGGCTGTTTCCACTCAATACAATTATCTGGAGATTTGGATTCCTCTGTCTATATTTATCTGTGTATGCATCTCTGTGTGTTTGTATGTATATATGTATGTATATGTGTATAAGCTGCTGTTGAGGGTTCATTATATAGAAATATTACAGTTTGTTTAACCATCCACCAATTAAAAGGCACCTGAGTTGGTTATAGCTCAGAACTATTATTAACCTTGCTTCTATTAATATTGATGACCTGGTCTTATGTGAACATAAGTTTTTAATTTCTCAACAATACATGTCCAGAAATGCAATTTCTAGGTCATATAGTAGTGATATGTTTAGCGAATTTTTGTAAAAAGTCAAAGAGATGCATAGACAGTAGCTAAGAACTCACGTTGCTCTTTGGATGGAATAGAATTTAGTTTCCAGCACCCATATCTGGTAGCTCACAACCACCTACAACTCATGTGTGCGCACGCGCGCGCGCGCGCGCGCGCACACACACACACACACACACACAGAGAGAGAGAGAGAGAGAGAGAGAGAGAGAGAGAGAGAGAGAGAAATAACAAAATAAGTCCTTTTTAAAAAGCCGAACTGTCTACCATGGTGGCTCTACTGTTGTACATTTATACCCACAGTGATGAGTGGCCCAACTTCTCTGCGTCCTCACCAACATTTGCTGTCACCTCTGTGTTTTAGCCTTTCTGACAGATGCATACGATAGCTTGTGGTGGTTTCCTTGCAGTTTTCCCGTGGATAATGAGCTAGCACCTTCCAGTGTGTTCCTTTGCTCTCTGCTTATTCCATGCAGTGTCTTCGGCCTGTTTTCTAGTTGGATCGGTCTCTCTTGTCTCTGCTCAGTCTGGGGAGTTCTTTACGTAGCGTGTGTATTAGTCCTTTGCCAAATATACACTGCAAACGTTTATCCTGCTCTGTAATCTGTCCTCTCAGCTCCTTAAGAAAGTCTTTCTCCAAAGCAGATGCTTTGCGTTCACATGAACGTTGTTGGTTTTGTGTTTTGTGGATTGCGCTTTTGATGTCAAGGTTAAGAACTCTGCCCACCTGCCCAAGATTCTGAAACATTTTGCACATGTTCTTTTCTACACTTCCACCTAGGATCCACTTTGAGGGTTTGTTTGTTTGTTTGCTTGTTTGCTTGCTTTAGTAAAGCCAGAGAGACTTTGGCTTATTCATTCCTCCCACGGAACTCACACCGCCTTTTCTCCGTTTGTTGAGAAGTTTGTCTTTTCTCCATTGAATTTCTTTTGCACTTTTGTTGAAACTAAGTTGAGCCAAGAATGTTGAGCACCTTTGTGAAGGTCTGTTTTGGGTGTGGGGGGGTTCTATTCCTTTAATCTATGTGTGTCTCCTTCTAACAGCACATTCTTTCTCCACTGCAGCTGTGCAGTAAGTCTGAAAGTGGGTAGACTGGTCCCTGCTGTTTTATTTATTCTTGTTTTCTTTTTCAAAGTTATTTTATGTATGCTAAACTGTTTGTCTCTCTAACAGATCTTAGCTATATGTATAAGAAAGCATTTAGGGTGGTCTTCCTGCCGGCTTGTGGAAAGTCTATACCTTTTTCATATTTGTTCTCTTAAGTCCAAGGACTTGGTGTGCCTGCCATTCATGCCTTCCACCATTTTGTAGTCACTGGCAGTTCTTTTTCCCTCTGCCTGAAGCTAAGTGTCTGGCCCTGAGAATCACTTCCCGGGAAGTAGGTCAGACAGCATCTGTCTTGATGTGGCATGGAAAAGACACCGCACACTTTTCATCCCACGCCCCACACTTTTCATCTTCACACAAACATTTGTCTATTCACCTCATCTGCTCTCTTGTCATGGTCCTCTGTGCACTTCTGTGTGGTACTCTCTAATCATCCCTGGCAAACTGGCCCCAGCCCAGGAAATCTGTCCCCCAGGCCTTAGGGAGGAAACAAGTGGTTTTCCATTTTGACTTAATTATTAATCCTTTTTATTATTTAATGCAGAATTCATACTGTGCAGGATTACAATGAAGAGATGTATTAGAATTACACTATTTGCTTCCATAGAGATGGCAGGCTTAAAAAGAAAAAAAAAATGTTAGACAGATACAACTGTGGGGAAAATGTAAAATGAATTAATTTGATTTTCATGCCCTTTTATTCATGATTTTTCATGCATCTTCTGCAGGGGATTGGGAGGGTGCCTGTGGACTGTGCAAGCACACCACAGCCAAGTGCCAAAGTGAATGGAGGCTGCTTTCCACCTCCCTTAGCCGCTCTCCACAGTGAGCCATAAAATACTCCACTTTAAGGAAACAGGTGATTGCTCCACAGGTGTACTCAAATAGGTTTTTAACTCATTCTTTCTTTGTCCTTGTATTTACCTGAAGAACTGGAGTTCTTAGCTGTCTCTCTCTCCTCTAGTCAGTGCAGACAAGAAGGCTGTCTCCCTAGAAAGCTTACAAACACTATCTAGTCTCCTCTCTGCTTTTTTAAAAAATCTTAATCACAAACTCTGAGTAATTTTGTTTCTTTAACGAGGAGATAGCCAGGGGGATTAGTCCAGAGCATTCTAATTAAGCTCTGGTTTCCCTCCTGACTCCAGCAGCTGATGCAGGAGGCTTTATGACTTCCTTAGACAGGCAGTGGGGAATCCTGTAAGGACGCTGTCTGAGTCAGCAGCCAGTCACCACGTTCACCTGGGCAGCACGAGGCCCTGAGGCCCCACGCTTCCCTTCTGGTGCTCCTGTGGAGCCACCTGGGCCTTTTGTTGAGCAGCTAGACGTCAGGGCCACCTGTGAGGCTTGCTGTGCAATCACTCAATGTCCCTATCGCACCCTCAGTGTTTCTGATGACAGCTTCCCAGACATGAGGGGCAGAAGCTGTGCTCTCTCGGGCACCTCCACTCTGCAACTCTAAAACAGGGCCAATGTCATCAGAATCTCATGAACCAGTGAAAGAGCTGTGGAAGAACACGCTAGAACTGCAGAAGCCATTGCTAGCCCATGATCATATGTCTGTGCAGTATTGTGTCCCACTGCACCTGCCCTTAACCCAAGCCAACTCAAGTGAAAGGGGCGAAGGATGTTACATGGAAATTTGGCAGGATAGGATTTTCTTCAGCATGATTCCCATGGGCACTTTCCATTTTTTTTTTTAATAGGGAAAGACAGTAGAGGTGAGGACCTATTGGATAGAACGTGTAGCCTGGGGAGGCAGGATTATAATTCAGAACCCAGATCGCTAGATTCTGATGGGCAAGTAGAGTCTTGGGGCCCTGTGGACTCTGGAGTCAAGCCAGGGTCAGCTCAGTGCTGGGCTCCTCCTCTTCTTGCTATGTGGCCTTGGACAAGTTCCCTGCCTGCCCTCAATCCCAGTCTCCGTCTGTACAATGGGTACATAGTATTTACTACACAATGTTGTCAAGTTAAAATAGCTAAAGCCCCCAGCTCAGAGTTGTCAGTGTGCTTGCCTGTGCACACACACACACACACACACACACACACACACACACACACACACACATCACTTCCCGAGCTTTTCTGCCAAGAAGGCAGTACAACCTGCTGCAAGAGATACACTGAACACATGCTTAAAATAAAGCTAGAAGAGTCTGATGCCATGGGGACCACAGCACAGACACCTGTTTCTAAAGATGTTGCGCTGGCCTTGGTATATGAGTCCCCACAAAGCACAGATGACTGTCTGCAGCAACTTCTGTCTTCCGCCTTTCTCCTCAGCTTGACCCAACAGTAATTTGACTTGTGCTGAAAAGCCATTTTCAGGATTCTCCTCTGAGGAGCAGAGGCAGCTAGGACGCAGGCCAGGGGAATGTCCTGAGCAGAAGAGACAGCTCCCCGGGGACTGGGTCTGAGCAAGGCTGATAGCGAGGAGCCATCACCCAGGCTCCCGGTCACAACTCCCCTTTGTGGAGCCCATCTCAGCCCGCGGCCCAGCAACCTTAGAGCACTGTGCAGATACGGGCCTGCCTGCAGTGATGATGTGTCCCTCCTCACACCATCTATTTGTAGAGTCATGTTGTCCCTGGCTCTACACTCCACTGAGTGCCCCCTTGCCCTGCCCCTGGAGCACGGCCTATGCTTGGCACTCCACACTACAGCCCACAGGCGGTCTTATCACTATGGCTATTGGCAAGCCTCTGTCCAGGGCCTTCAGCTGAGAGCAGAGGTAAAAGAATCACACATTCCCCAAGCCCTGTGAGGCCCCCCCGAGAAACCGCAACAGCCTCGGCCTTGGTATAAGCGCTGGCACCTACACTCAGCTCCACTTACGTACCACAGCACCACAGTCCTGCTCTGCCACTATGACTGATTGCTGGAGACCAGCAACCATTGTTCATCTGAGACAGAAGGTAGCGCAGAGGTCGCCAGCTCTACTCTCTCTTGTCCTTACAGCTTCCCTGAAGGACTTGTGTTCGCAGTCAGAACTCTCTTCCCGTTGAGAAGCTCCATTAGTGAAATGCAGGACCATGGCCCGTTGCATGCAGCTCTCTGTAGCCCTCTAGAAGGGGTGCTGGATGGTGATAAAAAAAAAAAGGTACACCCTTGGGGATGCAGGGTGCCCTAGCAAGCCATAGGCATGAGGAGGGCCTGGGAGGACAAGGCTATAGGGAGGAGACAGCGCCTGCGTGACCTTGCTAGCTTGGGGAGTGTGCCTACATTGAAGTCCTTGTCTTCTTCTGCCCTGAAGACTGAATGCCAGTGCTTGTGGCTTTAATGTGATGACAAAAGCTTTGAATATATGTGGCATTAGCTGGACCCTTCGTACATAACTCAAAGTCCCGTGCCCCTCTTCCTGAGAGGAGCCTCCCCTCCTACTCAGTAGCCCAGAAACGGTAACTCAGAGATGAGAGATCGGCCCGCCCCACAGATACCTTTTCTTTACCTTGAACCGTGTTTTCCAAAGCCGAATTCATTAGCATCACATAAAATGGAGTTTTGCCTTCAGGTTTTGTTTGTTTGTTCATTTGTTATTTGAATATTGAGATTCATTATGTAGCCTAGCCTGGTGAGGAGCTTGCTGTGTAGGCGGGTCTGCCCTCACATCACGATCTTCCCGGGTCAGCCACCCCAGTGCTGGGATTACAGCCACATGCCGCCATGCCCAGCTTCATCAACTCTTCCCATTCCCCTATTTTCTAGGAAAAGAAAGCAGTGGATCCACAGTGTGGGCTCCACACTGTGCTCTGGTTACAGTTCTCCCAGAAGTGCACATGTACCGATGGGGCTTGCTGTGGTCCCCACCGTGCCTTCTTATGTCCCACAAGCTCAGACCAATTTTGTTTACATTTACCATCTGTTAGGATAATTGCTTTTCCTAGACTGAAGAGAATGAAGTATTTCAAGTCTTTATAAAAATTGTCCAATGCAAACCGTGTTTAGAGGCATATACTTGCAATCCCAACATTCCAGGAGTGGAGACAGGAAGGATCAGCATCCTTGGCATGAGGCCAGCCTGGGACAGTAAGACCTCATATCAAAAAAAAAAAAAAAAAAAAAAAGAAAGAAAGAAAGTGAAAAGAGGTGTGAGAAAACATTACATCTGAATTAAAATAGGAGAAAGGCTGCTATCTGCAGAAGGCCGATAAGTAGCTATGCAGTGTCCACCCAGAGAGAGCTCACTGCAGCGGTTACTCACTGGCTTCTCATATCTGCCTTTGTAGGTGGCCGAGTTCAGCTCCTGTTGCGGGTTCTGTTTGCTGCCAGCACGCACTGTGCAGTCAGCAGAGTATTCAGGAAGAGTGAAGTGTTTGCCTTGGCTCCTGGCAGAAGCAGCCCCCCTCAGATGAAGAATAACCCGGGGAGGGGTGGATGTTAAGGATGGAAACCAGTGGCTGGTACCTACATTCTTTCTTCTTCGTAAGGTCTGCTGTCTAAACAGACACTTGTCAGAGGGGGAGGAGGGCAGGGTTAGTGATTCTGCCAGAAGAGTCGATGCTCCATAGACCATAGGAGCTCTCAATCTCCTAGGAACAATAAGGGATATTTGGGCACAGGGGATGCTGACCTGTGTCTCATAGGGTACCAGGAGGGACCTGGGAGGACAGAGTATGAAGACACCCCCAGAGAGAGCAGAGAAGCAGCCATGCTGCTGATGGCCTGGGAAACACAGCAGTCAATCTTAATTTAATTGGCTTCCTGGCACGGATCAGGTGTCTGTCAGTCTGACTGCAAGCTGGGTCAGGTTTCTTGAAGCCACAGAAGCTTGCGGCAACTTGTTCGAACTCTGAGCGTAGATGGGGAGCAGCTTGCACTCAGAGCACATGTGACATCAAGAGGAGCCTGGCCCTGCTGCTCAGACACTGGAGCCTTAAACAAGCTCCTAAATGTCTGTGCTTTTGTGATTTGCAAAATTGAGCTATTAAAAGGGACTTCATAGATGTGTATGAGGTGATACCCAGCACAGAGGCTGGCTTGGCACTGGATACCTGAGCCATTATTCCTGCTTGGGCCACCAGGCTCACGCCAAGGTTTTGCTGCGCTGTTCCCCTGTGTAGGCAGACACCCTCTGCACCATCGCTCTGCCCACCTTCCTTCATCTACTCAGCCAGACCCAGTTAAGAACTGTGCCTTGAATTTCATATCACTTTCTATAGAGCCGACCTGTTGGCCTTTGAGTTCTCTGCCATGGCGTGAGCTCATTGAAAGCAGGGCATAGTCTTGCCTACTAAAAACCCCTGAAACCAGAGCTGGTTGCCCTGTTCACTCAGGGTGGGGGCAGCCCTACCACTCAGGAAGGTTCTGAGGGCCATGGGCAGTGATGTACCTGGGGGACCTTGGGGAAAATGTAAATTCAAGGGACCCCAGTCAGAACCTGTATTTCAACAATAGCTCCTCCGTAAACGGAAGGCACAACAAAGCAGGCATGGTGAGCTTCTAGGTTCCTCTACCAATGGCCCAGCAAAACACAAGTGTTCAGTGGGAATGCCTTACACAATTAGCTCTGTCTGAATAAAGCTGTGTTTCTCGTTCCCTTGAGCTTTCGCACTAGGTGCCTTATGTACTATGATCCACACTGACCTAGGTATACTGACCAGGAATTCAAGAATAGACCCCACCTAAGTTGATAGACCACCGTAGCTACAATATGATAAGGTTCTCAGCTGATTCCCTGTTGGGTTTTTAAAGACTCGTTTCTGCTGATCTTTGCGCCGTTAAGCCTCAGAGTGCTCTAAAAGGGGTTTCACTTTAAGAATGATCATTTTGAGAAGCTGGGAAATCAAGCTAGGGAAAAGCCAACTTTTCAGTGTGGTTTGCACACAGGCTTTTGGGAGGAGGGGAGAATAGACTGGCTCTTCCTTGAGGAAGAGACCACAAGGTGCTTGGGCCTTGTCCATTATTGAATCACATCAGCCCACACCCACCCAGAACCCCGAGCCCTGCTGTTCCCTCTGTTCCAGAGACACTGCTCTGAGCTACCTTCCCAGCAAGGCTTTCTTGGCCCCACTGCATAAGCCCCCCACCCCTTTCTCCCCAAAGCATCTCTACTCTCTACACTTTGCTCCTAGTAAGGGGCAGCATCCCAGGGGGAGGAAGCTGAGCAAGCTGTAACAGGCTGCTGCGCAGGCTCCTCAAAGGGACTACTCACAGCCTCCACCACAGCTCTGCCTGGGGTAGACCAGCAGAAAGGAAGGATTCTACGAGAGTTCTCCAGAAACTGTGTCATGGGGAGATCAGGCGAGGGGTTCCTAAGTATGGTGAAGAAAGTAGAGGAATCCGAATCTACAAACAGAGTTTACTTGCTAGCACAGCCCTGGGTTTGTGGTGGGGGAGGGGAGGGCATAATGCACCCTTGGTGAGATTTTGAAGCTTCTGTTTTACCCTATTGTAAGACAAAGACAAAAATCTCCCTTGCAATGGAGGAGACAGAGCCATGGGCTCTTGAGGCTCTCACCCTTGGCTGTAGGACCCATTGGCTCACCTTCCTTGACTAGTAGAACACTCACTGTCTGTGGACTGAGGAGATCTGGTCCTCGGTTGAGCATCCAGCTCGGCACTGTTTCCATTTCGGCCACAGCTGATGGCTACAGACCTAATGTCTCAAAACAGCATCCACTTAGCATCAGAGGTGTAGCGACAGTGTGGTCATGACCCTGCTCAGTTCTCACAGGGAACCTGAGCTCCTCTTCCTTCCCTGTCCCTCAGGATGGGATGCGAGGCCCTGTAGTCCTTGCAGGTCTGTGGCTGCCTTGCCAGCCATCATTTGTCTGTTCCCAGAGGCAGCCACTTTACTTGCTGTGTAGACCCCTTCCATCATTAAAGAAAAGAAGAAACCTACTGGCTCCTGCTTTAGGAAAGTCAAATCGCTCAGAGTGTGGCTGTAATTAGACCACGTTGATATCACCTTCGAATTGTACCGAACATGGGAGCAGGGGCCCCAAGTCCTAGGATTTCAAGGCGTGTACATGGGAATGGGAATTGTAGGGGGCATCTTAGAATTCTGCCTGGTTAAATGTGCCTTCTCTGTGCAGGACACAGAGACCATTTATATTGCCTTTAGCTAATCAGGCATTATTTGAGAGGATCAAGGCAGCCCAGGTGGCCAGGCACCAACCAGCCTGGAGCGATTTAACAATGCAGTGCAGGGGTTATGGGGGAGTTGGGGGCTTCCTTTTGCGGATCCTTAGTCTTGTTAATGAAGGAGTTTAAAAACAGACTCATAAGGAAGCCATTTTATTAGAGTTTGGAAGAAAACTATAGGCCACACAAACTGAAAAAAGAGATACATAAGAGGAAGCGAGAGAGCCATGTCACTAAGTCAGGGTTCAAGAAAGTAGGCGTGCTCACTCAGCAATTGCGACTGGGAGGGGCTCTTGGTCAAAGCAAGAGGAGCTCTAGGGTGCCCAAAGGGTCAGGGAATGTACACTTAGGATTTTGGCTGGTATCAACCCCCAACCCCAGAAAAAAAGACATGAGCCGGGCATGGTGTCGCACTTCTTAAGTCCAAGGATCCAGGACACAGAGACAGCTAGAACTCTGAGTTTGAAGCCAGCCTAGCTACAAAGCAAGCAAGTTCTAGGACAGCCAGGGTGGTTATACAGAGAAACTCTGTCTCAAAAGCAAACAAACAAACAAACAAAATAGAGAGAGAGAAGGAGAGAGGGAGAGAGGGAGAGAGGTGATATAGATGATTACTTTTCTCCTCCGGTAGCATGTAAAGAACCTTCCAGCAACATGAATGCTAGTCAGTAAGACTGCAGCTTCTAATTGCTCGGGTTCTTCATGTTTGACTTAAGTGAGGCTTGTCTTCAGCGATAGACCTTACCATCAAGTTATGGAATGTAACCAATCACCTGTGATGTTTTGGAGGGGAAATCTATGGGACCCCTTTGGCCAGTGACTCAACATTAACTTTTTTCCTTTTTTTTTTTTTTTTTTTCCTATTTTCAGACAGGGTCTCTCTACATAGCCCTGGCTGTAGTGGATTCACTGTGTAGAGCAGGCTGTCTTAGAACTCACAGAAATCTGCTTGCCACTGTCTTTGTCGCCACCACACCCAGCTTCAACATCAACTCTTTTTTTTTTTTTTTTTTTTTTTTTGGCTTTTTGAAACAGGGTTTCTCTGTGTAGCCTTGGCTGTTCTGGACTCATTTTGTGGGCCAGGCTGGCCCTGAACTCACAGCAATCCACCCGTCTCTGCCTCCTGAATGCTGGGATTAAAGGTGTGTGCCACCACGCGTGCGGCACTCAACATGAACTCTTAAAGGAGAAGATAATAGTATGTAACGTTCTAATATTTCCTGCAGATCTGGAAAGAGATTACTTTTTTAACTAGAAGGACGTTGTGGTCCATCAATAGGCCCCAGTAAAGCTCGGAAACATCCACCCTTTCATCTGATATTTTAAAGCTTAAATTGGAGCAAAGCTGATGCATCCCTTACCAAAGTCAACGGTCTCCAATGCTGTCAAACCCTATCTAAATACCTAGCACACTCATCAGATTCAATATCCATATATTTACCCAGATATCTCAATATGGACGTCCTCCTCTGTACTTCCTCCATCACATGTCCCAAACATCAAGGCATGCAAATAGTAACCCATCAGGGGGAAAAAAATCCAGGAAAACGATTATGATTCCTATTTTCATAGTTGGGAAACTAAGTCTAAAATAAGATTCCCAGTCCAGTGCTCTTTCCAGAAAGCCCTACCAAGTCTAAGTATTGCTCTTAATAGACTGCTACACAGAGATTTTTAGCATCCTGGACCACAGAGCTTGTCGCACTGTGCTGGGTATCTGGGAGACCCTTTGCACCAAGGTCTATTTAATGAATGTCAGTTGCACTGGTGCAGCATCTCAAATACAACTCCTTTGATCTGGCCTCTTTTGAGTCTCGCCACTTGTGCTTTATATCAAAGTGACTGCCCCTTGTGCTGGACTTGAAGCTTGGCGGAGACTTTCATCGTGTTCTAGTAATCCTTCCACCCACAGGCACAGGGGCAGCCGGAGAGAAGAGCAGGAACAGGGTGACCAAGTGGAATAGGATCCACTCAGGTTGGCTTTTTAAAGGGAGCAGCTATGATACTCAGCATGCCTCTAGCTGGCCTGTGCCTTTGTTGCCGCCTCTGCTACACGCAGCTCTGTACTCACTGTGGGCTCAAAGAAACAGGGCTAAGATGCAAAGAACCAGCAGGCTGGGCCTGTGTTTGCCTTCTTCGCTGCTCTATGACTAGCTCCCAGTTCAAGGCTTGACTATAGTAGGTAATGGATATATAATTAACTGAATTGATTCTAGAACCAGATTTTAAGTCTACTTATATTGTTCCTGAAAATAGGCTTCTTTCTTTCTTTCTTTCTTTCTTTCTTTCTTTCTTTCTTTCTTTCTTCCTTTCCTTTTTTTTTTTCTTTTTTGTTGTTTTTGTTTGATTAGTTGGGTTTTGGTTTTTTAAAGACAGGTTTTATGTGTGTGTATAGCCTTGGTTGTCTTGGACTCTGTTTGTATACTAAGCTGGCCTCAAACTCACAGAGATCTGCCTGCTTCTGCCTCCTTGAGCGCTGGGATTCCAGGCATGCTCCATCATGGCCAACAATGAGGCTGCTCTTAACTTTTAAAGAAATCTGTATAACGATGGTTCCATGATCAAGCAGCTTAATGCCCACACTGCAAACACCACTGAGAATTCGGGTCCTTGAATTTTAGATGTTTCTTCCCTCTATGTGCTTAAGATTTGGGATAATTGAGCATTACATTACATTTAAATTCAAGGAAGGAGAGATTATAAATATATACAGTCACATAGGTTAACCACAGAGACACAGTCTGAAGAAAATGTTCCATGAGGTAATTTGGCAAAGCTCGTTGGTATAGATTAGGATGGTGTATTACTACATGACATTATCTTAGGGGACCAGCGTTGTATATATAGCCTGCTGTTGATCATAGCACTATTGTGTGGCAAGGGACTGCATTTTACTTATATTTGTATCCTTTTTAGGGTTCCTTGTAACAGCCCCAGGCAAGGAGGGAAGAAAATAGTGACTGAGATATACAGCATAGTAAACAGAGGCAGGTACAGACTAAACTGTTTTTCGATGGCCCACAGAACAAGTCTGTGCCCATTGAGCTCAAATCCAAGTCCTACCCTTAGTAGCTGTGATCAAACACCAGAGAGGAGGCAACTTAAAGGAGGAAACATTTGCTTGGGCTCAGAGCCTGAAGGTGTAGCCCACTACCACAGAGAAGGCATGGCTACACGAACAGCTGGGAGTAGCGGCAGCAACACCTGGCTCACATCTGGGCAGATCAAGGAATTAGAGAAAGGGAGGAAGTTCCAGGACCCAGTTTGCTTTCTCCTTCTCCAGCCCATGGGTGCTGCTGTCCATAATCGGGGTGGAGGAGCTTTTCTCTCTTCAGGCTTACCTCTATGAAAACACCTTCACAGATAAGCCCAAAATCATGTCTCATGAATGACCTACAGGGCTCTTAACCAACCAAGATGACTATATGACGTAGTCACGGCACTCTGGGTGCCACAGGGAGTCTTTTAAGCATATGCATGTCTCTTAAATCAGAAATATGCAGCCTTCTCCTAGAGCAAAACTCTCTTAGACCCGGGCAGAGGTGTCCTAGAAAATACCAGCTTGCTTCTAACACATCACAGGACCCTCTCTTATCAGAAGGCATGACATGCATTTAAAAATAGGAAGGAAACAGTGCAGAAAATCAGCAGAGCTAAGGGCAGGATGCACTTTCCCAAGTGCCCAGGCCATGAGTCATTTGCACGGCCCTCCCTTACCCATTCCCAGCATATGGGGCTGGGAGAGTGCACTACAACACTTCAATTAGAACCCAGTGCAGTCTACTCCAGCTGGGTCGCCAGGAGCACAGGGGCTTCTGGTCATCAGAACACTGCACCAGCTCCAAGAATCTCTGGTCAGATTTCTGGTACAAAGACCCACCCAGGGGGCAAAACAAAATCCTGTATAGCACTCTGTAAAGATGGTCCAAACATTTTCCTTCTTTCTTCATTCGTTTTTGTATCTGTCACATTTGAGAGCGGGGAGCAGGTGGCTGCATGCAGAGTGGGAAATGGCCAATGGATGTCTGAGACAAATGGCCCTTAGAATGAGTGGCTCTTCAATATGACATTTTAAAGGTTACCTCGAAATTGCTGTAGCCAAAGGAAAAGATGTGCCAGAGTCATAAGGTTTCTCAAGATGGTCAAAATTACCTCGGTTGGTCGAGGGGACAGTTGGCTCCATGGACTATGTCACTGATATTTCGCCCTTTTCTTCACTCATGTCTATAGTCTTGTGTTCTCTGCCAGAAGAATTCAGATAGGATTTAGAGAATATAGTGAGAAAAGAGAGTTTACTAGATAGTAACATGGGACACCCTCAAGAGGTGAGAATGAACGATGACCAAAAAGAATACTGTGCCAATTTACATTTTAGACAGACCACACTATTTCTAGTGGCTCTGAAATAGACAGCTATTCTGGCTTCATATATTTTGCTTTGCTAAAATACTCTTAAGCAAAATCAACTTGTGGGAGGAAAGGGGTCCCTTGGCTTATAACTCCCAGGTCATCTTCCATCATTGAGGGAAATCAGGGCAGGAACTTGAAGTAAAACAATACTGGTTGCTAGCTCACATTCTGGCTTGCTCCCTGTTTACCTAGATTTCTTATACATCTCAGACCCACATGCCTAGGGATAGTGCTGCCCACAGTGGGCTACGCCCTCCAGTATCCATCATCAGCCAAGACAATCTCTCACAGACATGGCCAAAAGCCAATCTGATGTAGGCAATCTCTCAAATGAGACTCTGCCCTCAGGTGGCTCTAGAATGTGTCAAGTCGACAGCCAAACATAAGGACAATGGCTTTCCCAAGTGATTGATTGATGGGCTAATTTTGACTGACTCTTACAGGAGCGGGCATTGATAAGTGTAGAATGCATACTGCTAGACCCGGAACCAGTTTTAAATAAAGTTAATGTTTAAATGAATGTTCTCAGGGAATTCAGGATGTCCCACTGAAGAATCAGATTTGACTCGGGTCCCTTTCCTCTGACTAATAACTAGAGTATTAATAACTAGCGCTCTTGCCCTGGGTTTCACAAAACACTAAATACAAAGAGGGGTCCAGCCCTCAAGCCACCAAACCTGCTAATTCAGCTACTTAACAGTTAATAGAACACTCACCAGGATGGTCCCCAGGAGGTCCACAAAGTTCCCAAACTAGTGTTAGGGAACGTCACACAAGGAAGTTTGTGGGATCGCAAGACTATAGAGATGAGTAAGGACAGGATCAAAATACCAAGGCTACCCCCAATTGGACTCCAAAGAAAGACATACCAAAGCACAGGTGGAATAGTGTGTGCTTGGATTCAAGTCCGCAAGAGAATAATTTTACCTGACAGAGTCACAGAGCCGTCAAAGCACTTTGTTTCTCAGTCAGTTCAACAAAGAAAATGAAGACCTGGGAAAATTATACACCTGGGAAAGGGTACTCTTGCAAAACCCAGGAAAGATGGTTTATGAAGAATTCTCTACAGTGTCCTATGCCAGTATCATAGCACAAAGAAAATGCTGGATGCAGCAGTCCATTAGCCAAAGCCTGAGCCATAGAACACCACGTGTCTTTATGGTTGAGCCTCTGGGCTAGAGCAAGACAAAATCAGATTCCAAACCTAAATTGGCCACACGTTGCTTCAAGCATCATCTCCTCAACTGAAAAATAGGCAGGTTAGCTCAGCATGTAGCATACCCCAACCACCCCCGCACCACAGCCTCACCAGGAGGACACGTGTTTGAGGTCAGCCTGGGCTACATAGTAACTCCCAACCAACCTGAGACTCTATCTCAAAAAAAAAAAAAATGGGGAGGGGGGTAAGCAAACAAAAACGTTAACAGCAATAAAGGAAAAAATGGACAAATTATAACCATCTAGTCACTTGTGGTAGGATTAACCAAGCAAACAGACTGTATGTCTTAGCCCAACTCCTGCCCCTGAGTAAGCTGTTCTCAGTAATGGGAGCGTTCACAGTCTTTCCTGTCTTCATCAGAGTCTTGAAGCATTTTAAGTGGGCTTGAGCGGAGTGTCAGAAAGGCAAAAAGATGGACTATTCCAAGCCTCCATGTGTCTCTTTGATGTGTGTGTGCCCTCTAAAAGCAGTCCTTTTGCAAGCCTCGGGGTATGGACATCCCATCCATCTCAATTTCTCAGGACTAACTAGATCAGATTTTTCAAGGGTGCATCTACACAGCGGTTTGTCATTTTAATAAGTGCTCAGACGGCCAGGCTCCCCACTCAGACAGCAGGAGCGACCATGCAGGGAAGCAGACATGTGCTGCCTTTTCCTTTCTGTCAGCTGCTAAAAGAAGGGGGGACAGGGCTTTAAAGGACAGCACAGGCTTGGGGCCGGGTGAGGAGGAATGTAACATCAACCTCCATACATTCATAAGGTCCCCTCTCCTGCTTTCGTGGTCGTCCTTCCATTCCTCACACAGCAGCTCTTCTGAACCATAGTGTGTGTCAGGTGATCTATCCTGGGTGCTTGGAATGTAGCAAGGAACAAACAGACACAAAATCCTGCACTCTAGGACCTCATATCCTAACAAAATATCAGAAATCCACGTGAGCGAATGGAGAAATCTCTCAATGGTTAAGAGCACTTGTTGTTTTTGCAGAGGACCTGGGTTCAATTCCTAGCACCCATATGGCAGCTCACAACTGACTGTAACTCCATTCCCAGGAGATCTGATGTCTTTTCTGGTTCCATAGGCACCAGACATGTGCAGGGTATACATACATACATATGCAGTCAAAACATGTATAGATATTTTTTAAAATAAAAAAAAATTTTTTTTAAAGAAATAAACACTATACACACAGTACATAATGTGGATTGGAATCTTTAACTCCAGCAGGTTATGGTGTTAATTATAAATGACAATCCCACGAGAGCTCCCACAAGGGGGGTAGCCTCCAGTTCCAAGTCTCTACTACTCAGAGCAGAGAACTTGACTAATGACAGTGTCGTTTTAATTCACTGTGTCTCAGCGATGGCCGGTGACTCTAGGAATGCTATGAGCCAAGACATGGAAATAGGAGCCACTCCCCAGGATCACAAGAAGATTCCCAAACAGGCACGGGATTACATCCCCGTTGCCACGGACCGCACTCGCCTGCTGGCAGAAGGCAAGAAGCCACGCCAGCGCTACATGGAGAAGAGCGGCAAGTGCAACGTTCACCACGGCAACGTTCAGGAAACCTACCGCTACCTAAGTGACCTCTTCACCACCCTGGTGGACCTCAAATGGCGATTCAACCTTCTGGTCTTCACCATGGTCTATACCATCACGTGGCTATTCTTTGGCTTCATTTGGTGGCTCATCGCTTATGTCCGAGGCGACCTGGACCACGTGGGTGACCAAGAATGGATTCCTTGTGTTGAAAACCTCAGTGGCTTTGTGTCTGCTTTCCTGTTCTCCATCGAGACGGAAACAACCATTGGGTATGGCTTCAGGGTCATCACTGAGAAGTGCCCAGAAGGGATCATACTCCTTCTGGTACAGGCCATCCTGGGCTCTATCGTTAATGCCTTCATGGTGGGCTGCATGTTTGTAAAGATCAGCCAGCCCAAGAAGAGAGCAGAGACCCTCATGTTTTCCAACAACGCCGTCATCTCTGTGCGGGATGAGAAGCTGTGCCTCATGTTCCGGGTAGGGGACCTCCGGAACTCCCACATCGTGGAGGCCTCCATCCGCGCCAAGCTCATCAAGTCCAGACAGACCAAAGAAGGGGAGTTCATCCCCCTGAACCAGACCGACATTAACGTGGGCTTTGACACTGGTGACGACCGTCTCTTCCTGGTGTCCCCACTCATCATCTCCCATGAGATCAACGAGAAGAGCCCTTTCTGGGAGATGTCTCGTGCTCAGCTGGAACAGGAAGAGTTTGAAGTTGTGGTCATCCTAGAAGGGATGGTAGAAGCAACAGGTAAGACACTCTGCCCTCCTCAGCTACCTGATCCGCTGTGGCTCTAGAAGGTACAAGTTTGCATGAATCCCAGGACAACAATGAGGACACCCTGTTCCATCCCTAATGCGGCCCATGGGGGCATCTACCAAGATAGAGCACTAACGGTAGCTAACGTGGGCTGAACCCACCAATGCCTAGGTACGTCTCTAGACTTTAAACATACATTGCAATAATGGGGGCCCTCTCACACCACCAGAAGAGAGAAAGCGTGGTTAGGTAACAGAAGCTCAGATGTGAGCAAGCACCACCAAGCCAGGAGGACCCCAGAGTCAGCCCTCATTTCCAACAGGCCAAACTGCTCCCTGTCCTCCCTGACAGGCATGGGGGGACTGGAAAACCTGGGCCAAGAGAGGTGGTGTTTTACAGTGAGATTTCATCACTCTGTACCTCAGTGGTACCTAATGCTGTGATCCTTTAATATGGCTTCTCATGTTGTGGTGAACCACCTCCCCCTCGCCAAAAAAAAAAAATAAACCCCATAAAATTATTTTGTTGATACCTCATAATTCATAATTTTGCTACTGTCATGAATTGTAATGTAAATATCTGATATGCAGGACATATAATAGGCAACCTCTGAGGGGGTCACGACCCACAGGTTGAGAATCACTGCTGTACATGTTGTGGGCCTCATAATCAGGAGAGGACACCATTGCTGTCTGTTACTGGGATAAAATATTCTGACCTAAAGCAGCTTGGAGAGGGAAAGATTTATTCATCTTATAGGTCACAGTCCATCATAGAGGGAACTCAGGACAGGAACTCCAGCAGAGAGGAAACTGAAGCAGAAATCATGAAGAAAATCTCCCTACAAGGCTTGCTCTGTCTCACTTTCTCACCTTGCTTTCTTATACAGCACAGGCCCGCCTGCCTAGGGATAGCATCAGCTACGGTGTGCAGGATCCTCCCAATAAGTCTTCACACTCTGCCTTTCCTTTATAAGTCTCCAGCTTTTTCTACACACCCGTACTGGTTCCTAAGATAGAGACTTGTTAAGGTGGCCAAGCGTACCTGTCTGCCCTTAGGAATCTGGTCACTGACTGGGTGACTCAGACAGGAGCTCTCTCTCCAAGCCTTCCCATTTTCCAAGCTAGAGTCAGGCAGGGTGATGGCAAGCCCTAGGGATTGTGCCAAAGGCTGCCTGGCCATCTGCTTGAGGTAGGGGTGGGGGGAGGGGGGGGAGAGCCTGGTCAGGAAGCATATGGTGTCAGCTGGAGGAGCCCCTGGGGCTGAGGACAGTCAGGAAGCAGGAAGCTGATTCGCATGCATGGGGACTCTAGGGTCACTGTGTCCTTGGTAACGGGGTCAGAGTATAACACAGGATCTCTTCTTAGAGAAGGAGGGGTCAGCCAGATACAGTCTCATTGAGCCCTGGCAATGCCTCACTGCCAGCAGCTGTGCCACAGGAGAGTCCCCGCAGACCACCCAGCACAATGAGTAGATGCAGACTCCATTTGCCTGCTCCTCTTCCCACATTGCCCTCTAAGCCCTGGCCTATACTGTCCTGTCCTGACATACCTGTTCTCTGTCTGTGGAACCCTGAGGGAGACTGAGACCACCTACTCACAAATGACATGAGTTTCACTGTCACGCTCATGGGATCCAGCCTTGGCATGAGTCCAGCCCTAGTTTAGTCAGCAAAGCTCTTCCATACCCTTCTGATGTGAGTCTGGGCAAGCTGCTTGACTTCTCTGCAAACGAAGAGAGTCAGTCTCATGTGGCAATGGGAAAACTAAAGGACCAAATGGAGTGCCACAGAGCTGACAGGTGCATTGAAATGTAACCATTGCAAGCAACCAATGTCTCTGGCTACAGGATAGCCAACGCCATTTCCTTGGAAGATGAACAGAAAGAACAATGTGAAGAGTCCCAAGGGACCTCTGCAGGCACTTTTGTGCGAGTCCAGTGCCAGGATCTTTTCAGAGTCTCTGGGAGCATGCAGACACTGGGCCTGGGCCTAGATGGGTTAGCAGCCAGATCAGGTGTTTCTACCTCTCCTGGGCATGAGTACACAATCATAAGGCCTGAATGGTGAAGCCTGGGTGGGGCAGGCATCACCCTGAGAGCAATGAGTGGGCTATAAGACCACCACATAGGAGATGCGTTGGCAGACCTGGGCACAGATGAATGGAAAGCAGCTTTTGGCCTTGCTCTAGTTTGCATGACCCCTCTCCCAAAGAAGGCCTAGGTGAGAACTGGAGAAGGCACAGGTGGGAACTGGAGAGGTCTAAGTGGGAACTAGAGAAGGCCTAGGTGGGAACTGGAGAGGTCTAAGTGGGAACTGGAGAAGGTATAGGAAGAAACTGGAGAAGGCCTAGGTGGGAACTGGAGAGGTCTAAGTGGGAACTGGAGAGATCTAGGTGGGAATTGGAGAAGGCCTAGGTGGGAACTGAAAAAGGCCTATGTGGGAACTGGAGAAGGCTAGGAGGGAACTGGATAGGGCTTACAGTGGGAACTGGAGAGGGCCTAGGTGGGAACTGCAGAGGGCTTAGAGTGGGAACTGGAGAAGGCGCTCCTTCAGAGCCCCAAAACCACAAGCTAGTCTTTCCTTGGGCAAAAGATTACATAAAAATGTGCTTTTCTGTGACCCAAAGCACAAAGACTTCCTCATCCATAAACAAAACTGCCTTCCCTCTCTGGAGAGAGAACAACACCTAAGAATAACACAGTGTGGCAGGGCTGCACAGAGTGGGACGGTGGGGGGGGGGGGGAGGAGGAGGCAGCAATGGGACACTCTTAGATCCAGAAGCCAGGCTGGATGACAGTTTGCTCCCCTTCCTGTGTGTGTGTGCATGCCTGTGTGTGGATACACGCACATGTACGCTAGCATGTATGTGTCCACGCGTGTGCAGGCTTCTGTTTGCATGTCCACCCCGTGTTCTCAATGCCTGCCAGCTTCCCTCTG